>NC_060119.1:330750991-331088848 GCF_021461395.2 Schistocerca americana
CTGGAGTTGGAATATGCACAGACAAAGAGAGTGCATGGTAAGGAACATGTGGAAAACATAAAAAGGTACTACTCACACGAGAACAGGGATAACCCAGATGAGGAAGGGGAACTCGATTAGGGCGAGTGTCTGAAATGAGAGTGTTCAAGCTCCTTGATGTAGTTGGGTAGTACATGTTTAGAACATTTAGTTGTTAAACAGACATTTGAAAAAGGAAAATGTTTATTTACATTGTGTTTTCTGATGTATTACAATTAGAATTGCATATTTCATATCGACGATTACCTGAGAATGTGTATAAAACCTGTAACAACTAATTTGTAGTATAATAATTCATATGTCATGTGTTCAAGTAACAATTTTTGATTGTATGTTATGTGTTTCACTCAATATTGGACTATAGAGGATTATTGCTGTTTGATATAAAAAATTGTAATTTGGACAATGCCATGTTTATGAGGTGTAATAACCTTTTGTAGAATATTATTGTGGAGGCAGCCCACTACCGGAGTCGAGGGATTATTTGGTGAATTGTAATTTCATTAATTATTTGCACTATGTGTTTTGTTCAGATGTAGCAATGTCTAATTCCCTTGCCGATTCTTTTACGCCAGTGGCTCCAAAGAAGTTTTCGAGGGCGGGGATGTAAGGGGTCCGTAGGCCCTTACTATAAGTTTGCACTCGGCAGAGGTCGATAGGGCAAACAATCGATAGTGTATCGTGTTGCGAGAGCGAGTGTAGAGTTGAGTCTGTTCCAGGTTGCGGGCCGAGCCGTGTGGAGGCCTGTTGCTGTAATGCAAGGGTTTACCGACAAAGAGAGTGCCCATCGCCGCGGTTTAACCCCTTTGTGTTAGAATAATACGGGAAAGTGAAGAAGTATAATTACGATAGTGATCAGTGATATTTCTGTGCCGATATTTTTGGTTTCGCGTCTACCATGCCGGCATCATTTGGATTGCAGTGTTGGATTGCAGTGCTGGATTGCAGTGCTGGATTGCAGTGATTGAATTTGCGTGTGACAATAATGAATAGCGAGGAAGCCTGTGCTGAGATTAGCCGTAATTAAATATGTACGATGAAGGCAGTGGCTGTCTCCTTCCTTTTATATTTTTGAGACGAATATAGGTCCTTGATTAGTGAAGCTGTGTTGGCGTTTTTTCTTGTCACCGGACTTTTCATTATTACAGCATTTGAGAAGGACAAAATTTAATGTAACAACTCCGTAGCAGTCGAATCCGATTGCCAGTCCCATTAGGTACACGGTCACATTAATTAATATTTATTTGCGCTGCTATTCAGATCCGGATCGGGTCGAGATACATAGATCGGAGGTGTTACACTATCCTTACTCAACTCAGACTCCATAACAACAGTTGTCAAAAGACTCTCCAGACTCAAATTCACACAAGCAAGTCACTGCTCAAAAATATCTCTCTTTACTATGGAAGATCTTTGCTTCTGATCACATATCTTTCTAACTTTACTCTCAAACGCTAGTAAACACACTTCTTAACTTATCGAAAATCTCTACATATTAAGTTTCATAATCTTTCCATAATATATACCAACATACAATGTATGAAAAATCGTTGTAAACATACACAATAACACCCCCAGTTTCCAGTTGTCATAAAATACACAACCTGTTTACCTTCAACACCGTATGAAATCTCTTGGCTTTGTACATTGACAATGTTCTCAAACATTTACATAAACAAGTGCAAGCATATTTCATCACACTTGCATTTCATACTATTTTATTCTACAAAACTTTCACATGTTCAACTTGCTCATTCCTCATCCAATATTCGTTGTGTTAGTACAGTCTTTCGTACTAAAATTTGTCCAAAAATTATTTGTTAATACTCTTTGCTCCTACAAAACACAATAAGGCAAGATAGTGAATAAAGAACAGACGATAGCAAAAGTTCTGAATGAAGAAAAGGCAAGTTGACAATACAAAAACGAAAAGGGAACAATATTACCAACAATTCGGGATGCCTGGTGTTCATCAAACACCTGATGTCGCAAAGATTCCGTGTCCCATGAGGCTAATTTATTACTACCGTCCCCATCAACTTCCTGTATATAGTTCTTGAGGTTAAAACGTTATATTTTCCATATTTATTGTACCCCATGATATCCTATATTTTCTGCAGCAGGCTATAGGTACATCACACTCCTCACCTGCCAGATATCGGTTTATTCCTGCACCGCCAAGTGCATTCCATCTACTGTAATGACAACTTCGTTATTCCTAAAATCGATCTTGCCTTTATATTTATGCAAAAAATCTGCCCTAAGCACACCTCCACACTCAACCCGAAGATTATCAGGAAATTCTGGTACAGTTGCTCAGCCTGAATCTTTACAGGTAACATGATCTCTCTTACTTTTACCTGTGGCTACTACAATGTTTATTCTGGAGATGGGCATCATAACTATTTCTTTCAGATTGGGAATAGCATCTACAAAATTTTTTGACACTGCAGATACATCTGAACCACTACCAAGTAAACACATAACTTTTTCATCAAAAACTGCAACCTCTATTACCGATTGTCCTGATGATTCTTCAACAGTTTCAGGATCTGGTTCTTCCAGTAAATCCAGCACTACCTCACGTCTGTCGAATCCTATACCTTTCTTTAATGGTGGCAGCTTTAATTAATCTGTTTATTAGTGAAAAGTCGAAACATTTCTCCAAAAATTCACCACACCTAATCCTCTCAGATTCTGAACACTTCCTTCTATCTTGTCAGAATTTTCAAATTAATTCCCAGCTTCATGTATTTCTGTAGCTGCTTTACTATCCGATGAGCTTTCTTCTTCTATTCTTACATCTTATTTGACATCTGAAACTGCTCCATCAGTACCAGACAGAATCTGCTCTATCCTACCTAGGACTTCATCTACTGGTATATCTTCCTCCTCTGCTACGCTTTGCCCATGTATAGTGTTTTCTTCCACGTTTCATATAGGGTCCTCTTCAGTATTGCAGTGCTCAGTCAGACTAAGGTCCTGCTTCACATTCTCATCAGATAACTCCTATTTCTTGCTAAACTGGTTTGTAGATATGCGATTGTCATCTAATCTTTACAAACTTCTGCCACTTTTCCCTGAAAAGTAAATATTGTCACTTCTTCCCTTTCCTCTGGCAGGTTTATAGTACCTGTGCCACTGCTATGTTGCTGTGTTGGTTGCTGGCTTACAAATGGCTTTGCTAGAGCATTTAACCAACTTTTTGGCAGTGTGCTAACGCTAGCGCCCTTAGAGACTGCTACTATTGTTCCTCTTCGCCTACTCTGCCATTCGCCTTAGTGTTCAGTTCACTCGGCTGTCTGGAATGCTGCCCTGTTCTCTCAGCTGACTGCTGATTTTTAAAAACTGTCATTCCTGTTCCTGTCTCAATTTCTATATTCAGTAAAGCGCCCTTGCCCTTTGGAGCTTCCTCTGTGATTGTAAAATCTCTGCACACCTACTCTGTCTACTTGCACTTAATTTCGTGTAGTAGAGGCCCTGTAATCTCTATTATTATTTTCCTCTTCTATCAAAGAGATTTTCTACTCTTTCCAAGTAACCAACAAACTTGTTAATGTTCTCTCTGGGTACAGAAATTTTTTTATTTCGCCAGTACAAAGAGAACTTGCTTTCTAATCCGATTATAATTTGTTCTGTTTTTAACTTGGTAGTCATGTAAGATAAAATAGTTTCCCACTACTGCACAAACCTCTTAATAGTATTTTTCTTTGGGTTAAGCTTTTCACCTGACCAGAAGCTGTTTAATACTTCCATCTGTTCTCTTTTGTCCCAGTATTCCTCAAAGAAAATCTGTTCAAGACTTTCCATGTTGTCATACTTGTCTGCACCTAAATTTTCCCGAACACGAGCTTCTCCCATAAGATTAGATACCACAAAGCCTATTTTTTGTTTGTCATTCCATGACCTAGACAACACATCCTTAAAACCACTCCAGAAATCTTTTGGATTCACAGCCTTATTGGGATCATATCTCAAAAACTGTCTGCGGTTAATGTAGGCAATTTCAGATGAATCTGCAACACTAGTTATTATTACATAGCCACTACTGTTATTAATTTTGTGTTCTGCATTAGCTAGTCTAATATTATGTCCTTGTAGGTTATCATTTACTGCAGTACGAAATTTTGACAAGTTAGTTTCCAAATCAGTTATTCTTGCACATACAAGCCCTCCAAACAGTTTTCATTGGTCACTTTCCTCCTTAATTTAATCAGCCAGAATTTTATGATCCTCATTACACTCTTTTTCCACATGATCTATTTGGGCCTGTGCTTTAAAGTCATCACTTAATCGTTCAATTAGCTGTTTACTACCTTCAGCAACTTGCCTTATAATGGATTAATGCTCACCTTTTACTGTTACAATATCATTGTTACATTCTTGTTTCGCATAGTAAATTTGTCCGTTTGTGCTGTCGTTAAACTGTGATCCATTTCTTCCTGAATTTCTCTTTAAAATTTTTCAGTTTGTTATCATACTGTTCTGACTGTTTTAGAAGCCCCTGATTAATTTCAGAAACTAATCCACGTATTTTACTATCCGTTTCATCACCCAGTCCACTTATGTTATTATGAATGCCGCCTCCCCTCCCCCCCCCCCCCCCCACCTGTTTCTTAATGTTTTGGTACGTGGTTGCAATGCCAATTATCTGCTCACCAGCCTCCAATGCTGGCTCTATTTTAGCTTCAGTAATAGTAAACGGTACCAATTTAACATTAGGACCAAGTGTTTGTTCCCTACTTAGTTCTTGAATAGGAGTACTTATATTTTTTTGTCAACTTCAAAACATGACTCCCCTTTTATTTCCTGCACAACGCCTGGTGCCAACTTAACATCACTTTGCACCGTATCTTGCTCATTAATTGATCCATATGTATCAGATACTAATTTTGGATAACCACTGTCATTAATTTGAGATACATCTAAACTACGAGGGTTGTCCAGAAAGTAAGTTCCGATCGGTCGCGAAATGGAAACCAGTGGTAAAATCCGGTAAAGCTTTGCGCAGATCTATTGGGCAGTGTCTCTAGTATGCCTGTCGATCGTGTCACGTCCCTCTTTTCAGTTCTGAGTGAACAGTGAGCACGTAAAAATGCATAGGGAGTAGCGTCTCGCCCCAAGTATTAGGGCCTGGTTAGAGATTTCGCCTGTGTCATGCAGCCCACGTAACACATCTGTCGAGCAGTTCCTTCTTCATGCCAACTGTCGGTCGCATACTGCAGGGGCAATGAAGACCTCCTGTAGCGTTTCCGATGAGAATTGTTTCCTCACCCACACTACAGTCTGTAACTGGCTCCCCCTGAGTCTCATCTCAACTCACAAGAACCGCTGGCTATGAAGACAAAAATTTTTCCCAAGACAACGAGCTGCAGACCAGTGCAGATAACGCCGAAAGCACAGGCGGCTGCTTTCTATGACGAGGATATTGGAAAGTTGATACAACACTACGACAGAACTCGAAGTTGGTGCGGCGACTATGTAGAGAAGTAGGTGGAAGGAGTACCTAAGTGTTCCAAATAAAACGTTTCTGGTTTTCACTACAGTCTCCATTTCGCGACCGATCAGAACTTACTTTCTGGACAACCCTCGTAAAATCTCCTCTTCTTCAAGTACTGAATCATCAAAATCTGCACCCTGTTTCTTTCCAGTTATTACAGTCTTATTCTTTTCTCCATGTTGACAAGTTTCTTTCCACACCCACATACCATACGAAGCAAAACATTACTTAGCTTTTTCTCCACGTTGTCAGCACGGCAAGATGTTACTGAGAGTTCGTCCGCCAAAGGCTGCCAGTTCCAACCCAGTATCTGGGACCCCACAGCACCGGCCAGGGCTGTAAACTGCTCCTGCTGCCGATCTGCTACAGACGCTGGTACCGGTAGCTTCCGTCGGCGTTCCCGTAGTTCGCTGTTCTCTCTGTCTACTGTGTCTTACCTCTCCGCTAATACTGTTCGCAGTATCTGCACTTCTTCTATCGTTTCAGTTCAAAAATTTATCTGCACACGCATGAGTCTTTCTAGCACGAGTTGTACGGTGCTGCTTTTAAAAGTTCATTCGACACTGAACTTTACTCTTCCCAGTCAGTAAATGCACCAAATGCGGCAGGTGGGTTGGTCTCTCGCTGTCCTTGTAACAATCTGTCAACCTGCCGTGAAAGGCTTCAGCTTGTCTGCCCCTTCACTCTGTGACGGTTTACTGGTTTAGCGACAAAAGCAGCGTTGCTGAAAATTAGACTCAATACCTACCGTTCAAAGGCCGCTTCTGTCCATGAGTTGTAGCTGGAAGTTAGTTAAACTATCGAATGTTCGGGATTCTTGCATGAGGTGTTTGAACAAATGTTCAAAACTTCCTTTTAATTGCTTTACTGTCTTGAAAACAACGAAAGTGACTACCACGTCGGCCGGCCGGAGTGGCCGAGCGGTTCTAGGCGCTACAGTCTGGAACCGCGAGACCGCTACGGTTGCAAGTTCGAATCCTACCTCGGGCATGGATGTGTGTGATGTCTTTAGGTTAGTTAGGTTTAAGTAGTTCTAAGTTCTAGGGAACTGATGACCTCAGAAGTTAAATCCCATAGTGCTCAGAGCCATTTGAACCATTTGACTACCACGTCCGTGTTTAATATCCCGACATCAATTGTTCAATGTTACTGACTGTCTCTGTAAAAAGTTCACACCCGAAAGCAGCCAGAAGTTATTTAGTCGGACCCGATATTTTAAACATCCTAAGCAGCCACTGAACCACGACCACTTACGAGTTAACACATTCAGTCGTTCCGTACGCTTCTTAAAAATATGTGCCCGCTATAATGTCTCGTTACCTGAACATTAATACATTAATACAGTAATTAATATTAAAAAGATGGCAGTTACAGTGATGTGTAACGTAAACAGTGAACTGAAAGTGAACTGTAAGGTATCCACCTAGTTGCTAGATGATAAACAGCAGTATGCTTGGATGCAATGAATTAGAAGATACCTGACACCCACTGAAGATGCCTTGTAAAAAAGGCGAATGGCGACTGGATGCATAAATAAAAATAAAAATTTCGATGTGCAGCATGCAAAAAATGTATTTTCTTTTAAACAACTGCAATTTGTATACAGCTGCTGCGAAAATAGCCTCTACAAGAAAAGTGTTATTTGTATTTGTGTTTGGCGGCCGGGGTGGCCGAGCGGTTCTATGCGCTACAGTCTGGAGCCGCGCGACCGCTACGGTCGCAGGTTCGAATCCTGTCTCGGGCGTGGCTGTGTGTGATGTTCCTAGGTTAGTTAGGTTTAAGTAGTTCTAAGTTCTAGGGGACTGATGACCTCAGAAGTTAAGTCCCATAGTGCTCAGAGCCATTTGTAGTTGTGTTTTGTTCCAGCCGAGGTGTTTGCTGTGCCTGAGTTTGCGTTGTTCTCATTGACATTTCGTGTTCCGTTCTGTTTGTGTTGATAAGCGTGTCCATATTCTGGTCAAGATAGCGGTAGTGTAGCGGCTTGTATGTAGGACAGTCGGCTGTTCCCGACTTTCTGCAGACTCCGTTCAGTTTCTGGCATAGAACACAGCATATTTTAGGCTCATATAGCATTTCTCCGCACAGCTGTTGCACACGTCAATTTCCGTGCAGTGTTCTCTGTGTAACTGGGATCGTAACACTTAAAATCTAGAGTGTATATAGGCGACACTTCAGACACTGTCGTATTCTACAGACAGTTGCCACAAAGGCCTTGGTTTCCCACAGTTGAAATAAGAACCACTACAACCTCCCCCTTCCTAATCGGTCTACTGGATGCTGACCGCATATGCCTAGTGAAATTTTGCAGTGAAAAAGGCTATCGTTAGGTAAATAACACCAGTTAGTTGGAGGAAAATGTGCAACCGACTCTTCTGAAGGAAGAATCTATTCTAAATTTAAGCTAAATTTAGATGATAATTTTGAAATGGGTGAAATATAATGCAATCGCTCACGAACCACGCAGGGGGAAAAAGGGTACCACGTAATATTTACTACAAAAATCACTGATATCACAAAGAAAACACTGATTAGGTAAAATGTTGATAATTAAACGGTCGCCAGCCTGCTAGGTCAATGAATCTCCAAAATCTTGAGAAAGGTAATGGCAAAGAAATTTTAGCAGATAATCATTGACATGGCAATAGAAGGTTGTCATGCGATCCCACAGCACGACACATCACGAGAAAATAAATGAATCAGAAAGCACTGATTTTGCAGTTACTTTTTCTCAAACACTAAATTTTGAAAATAACGACAAATGAAATTATTGGCTAATTAAATGTTACGTAAAAAATAACATTCAGTAACGTCAGTGTAATACAATGCAAAATTTAGAAAAAGGCAAACTATTGGCTTTTGATTATTGACAGATTAAACTGAATTTGCTTTAGGCAAATGAACAATTGATTTTACTTTTAAAACAACAACAATAAAATACGTACTAAAGCAGCAGAAGTCACTCGCTAAGCTAAATACAGAATAAATGAAATTGCGCTCTCTTAATTTGTGCTGTATCTTTAGTTATTAGTTTTTCCAGTGAAATTTTACTTTAAGTAGTCTGTGTCATGCAATATAAGAATCAACAGTTACTGAGGTAGAAAATGTAGACTGATACTGGTCATTACCAAATACAAAAAACTGGCAATAAATACTTAGTCAGTTTTCATATTCTTACGACACTCGGTGATTGTATGAACAGGAAAAGGACCCTGCTTGGTAATAACGTCTGAGGACAATGGCAACACAGGTCCCCTACAAGTTTCCAATATTGATTCAAATGGTTCAAATGGCTCTGAGCACTACGGGACTTAACTTCTGAGGTCATCAGTCCCCTAGAACTTAGAACTACTTAAACCTAACTAACCTAAAGACATCACACACATCCATGCCCGAGGCAGGATTCGAACCTGCGACCGTAGCGGTCGCGCGGCTCCAGACTGTAATGCCTAGAACCGCTCGGCCACCCCGGCCGGCTCCAGTATTGACAGTTATTATTCACGTTATGCATACTTTGTGAAAGAAAATCAACTCGGAAAAGTCTGTACATTACTTTCTTTGTCTGTGAAGAGTCTTACGATGTTGTATCTGTGCAGACAACGAAGAATGTGGCCGATGACAATGCTGGCTGCCGGTGTTGGTGCTGCTGCTGTTAGATGAGAAGAACCCCCAGTCGTCACCAGAGCCACGAATAATTACGGGACAGGTAATAGTTGGAACTGCTGCTTCCTCCGCCTATCCACTCCTACCTTACCCTCAGTACTCACGGGTTAACAAATCAGGCCCGTCTACACTGGCGCGAGCATAGCTGCACGCCACGTCAGCGGGAGCGCCCAACAAACACTTCCGCACACTTTCATAACTCAAGCCACTTTGCTTCCTCTCTGCTCGCAGCGCAACAGACTGTTCATACATTAAGATAAACACTGGCACAGCTACTAACATTTTATCGTTGCTGTCGAAACATTTAAATAAATTTCCCTTGGCTGTTAGCGAGCAATGTGCAGTATTTTCCTTATAATTACAATCAATTATATACTGTCAAAAATAAATAAAGTGGTACATTGATTACGTATTAAATATAATTTCTGTAATACAGCTTCACAATCAAAAGTAAAGTGCACGTTATCAACGGATATTAAAATTTTCTATGGTGCAGAAGGTATTTTATATGCATTTTCGGTGTTACACACCTGGAAACTGAATCAAGTAACAATATATTACCATATGAGAGAGCTGTCTTATCGACTAAAAGCTGCACAGATTCTAGCACGTTGGTCACTGCCTGATCAGCCAAAGGCCAGAGGTCTCACTAAACACCACATGAAGCGTAAAATTTCGAATTTACCATAATGTCCTCTACATGAACTTATTACCACACAACACATTTCAGTGTAACAAATTCTCGAATAGGCACGGAATACGAGGCCGAGAAGCGACCACAAAAACAGCGCGTGATTCACACAAAGCAACATGTCAAGAAACACTAACCAGCATCTTGGAATGCTAATTTCCGAAATGCTGTTTATGCGTAAACACATAAAACACTGAAAGGCGAAGCATTTATCAATTAAATTAGGAAAGTAATGCTAAAACTGACTAGTGGCTCATTGCCACGGGGACTTTAAAGAACAAATTTTAACTATGAGTTTTATGAGTTAAATTATGGAACTGAGAGGATATATGAGATAGGAAAAGTGAAAATAAAGTTAAATCTCGCTCACTCGCACAAGCATGTCATCACTCAAGCTACTCAAACAATGGCGGCGCTGAAGCCCATCATATCCAGCGTCTACAACACGAGTGTCTCCACGAATGTCTCCACGGGAAAGTCTCAGTGGCCTGTTGTTCATCCATTTCCGCTAAGTCCTTTATCTGTTTAAACAGTGGTCACAGATTCTGCACTGCCCAACATTCGTTTGTCCTACTAACGTGGCATCTTTGACTACTATGGAAGCCAAGGCACGGAAGAGAAATTAGTGACTGTTTACAATACTTGGAAAACTTTCCCTCTCTGATCCCACACGCCAAATATGAACCTGAATTGTACTAAAATACGCTGTTGGAAAAATGCATCGCCCTCAAGGATCTTGTTCAGTAACACTAGGGTACAATATACACATACTGAGAGGTTTTAGTGTTAATATTTCATGTGTCATTATCATCGACGATCATATGGCCCTAAGGTCTGTCTCTGCACCCTCTGGATTGACTCTGCAAGCTGTAACTGAACTGAGTTTAAAGACAAATAGTGTTTGCGCCATTCATTATAAGTGTGGGCGGTTATTCTATATTTTATTCTCTCTCTACTCAAACGGGAAACTGACACTCCAGGTTAATGAACTGAGTTCTGGTAGGCTTCGATAAAACGAATGCAAATGTACCCGTCAAAACTTTGATGGGAAACATGAATATTTAATGAAACAAGAGTTATAAGATTTTGATTTAATACGATAAAATGAATATTAGAGAGTGTCAACCTGCGGCAACGTCTTCAAGATAAAATCATAGATAAATCAACAATTGATTGCAACCTGTGGCAACTTTTCGCTGATATCCTTAGCAAATCTGTCATAGGGGCTGGGGGAAGCTAATAATCTCAAAAGAAATTTACTTATAACTGCAAAATGCCTACTGATTGTTATAAGGTCAATGGAAGTAACTATTCTAAAGAAAGGAAATGCGTGACACCTCTGGGCGTAGCTTGAAATAATAAAATTACGAAAATGTGACTATAATTTCCCCACACCTCATCTCATGGCTGTAGCACGGTAACGCCGTAGTACCACAGGTGATGGTTCAAGTGGCTCCGGGCTGATGACTTTGGTGTTTAGCGTCCGTAATATCTTCAAGTGACTGCAGAATCGATCATAAGTGGATCCAACGACTCACGCCAGAAGCTAAGTCCAAATTAGCCACAAATTTTTCTAATTTGGACATGTTCCAGGCCAGGAGGCTCTACCGAAGCTCTCAGTGTTGAATTCAGACAGCAGAGGCTTCTGATCTTGATCTTGATCTCAGAACTCTACCGTCTCCACTTCTGATTTCTTTCTCAATGAGTCGGCCGTTGTGGCCGAGCGGTTCTAGGCTCTTCAGTCCGGAACCGCGCTGCTGTTTCCGAAAAGCTATCTGTCACATAGGCTACAACCATGCCCCTCCGAAGACTCTGTACTGCTGCTGAATAGATTCAGCCAATTGAAACGGCATAGCATTGTGGGCCTGCAGGATGCTGGAAGGAAGTATCGATAGACTGCTGCACATATCGAGCACAATCGACAGGTGGTGTGTGCTGCTTTTAATAGTGTTCTGTGGAACATTCCCGCACCTGTAGACCATCTCCTGGACGTCTGCACAGTACAGACACGCGTAAAGATAGATTCATTTGTGAGTATGGTGGCCAACCGAACATCAAGAGACGAAGTCCAAGCATATGTTGCACGTACTAGCAGCAAGAAAAAGATCACATGTTCCTCTGGCCAGGCTACAACCAACACCACGGTACCGCCAAACACGAATACTATGGTGTCGTGAAAGAGTTGACGGACGACTGGAATGGCGCTCTTTTATCGTCAGTGATGAAAGTACGAGGGTGGCTCAAATCAAACCTTAAACATTTTTTAAAATATTATTTATTGTGCAGAAGTGGTACAAAGCTGTATCACTTTTCAACGTAATCTCCCCCACGCTCAATGAAAGTCCTCCAGCGCTTACAGAGTGCATAAATTCCTTTAGAAAACAATTCTTTTGGTAGTCCGCGCAAACACTCATGCATCGCGTGGCGTACCTCTTCATCAGAACCGAACTTCCTTCCTCCCATTGCGTCTTTGAGTGGTCCAAACACATGGAAATCACTTGGGGAAAGGTCTGGTGAGTATGGAGGATGAGGAAGACACTCAAAATGCAGGACTGTGATTGTTGCAACTGTTGTACGGATAGTGTGGGGCCTTGCATTTTCAAGTTGCAATCCACGTCACTTTGATTTGATTGCAGGCCGCAGATGATTTTTTAGGAGATCTGTGTATGATGCACTTGTGACAGTGGTCCCTCTAGGCATGTAATGCTCCAAAAATGACGCCTTTTCCGTCCCAAAAGAGAGTCAGCATAACCTTCCCTGCTGATGGGTCGAAACCTCTTTGGTTTTGGTGATGAGAAATGCCGCCATTCCTTGCTCGCTCTCTTCGTTTCCGGTTGGTGGAAGTGAACCCAGGTTTGTCCCCAGTAACGATTCTTGCAAGGAAGCCATGACGTTCTCGTTCAGCCGGCTGGAGTGGCCGTGCGGTTCTAGGCGCTACAGTCTGAAGCCGAGCGACCGCTACGGTCGCAGGTTCGAATCCTGCCTCGGGCATGGATGTGTGTGATGTCCTTAGGTTAGTTAGTTTTTATTAGTTCTAAGTTCTAGGCGACTGATGACCTCAGAAGATAAGTCGCATAGTGCTCAGAGCCATTTTGAACCTTATCGTTCAAAGCGCCGAAGAAGGTCTTCACAAGTATCAACATGTCGTTCTCTCATATCAGGAGTCATCTGCCGTGGCACCCATCTTGCAGACACTTTGTGAAACTGGATCATACCATGCTTAACGTGGTGTGCTGACCCATGACTAATCTGTAATCATGCTGCAATGTCATTCAGTGTCACTAGGCGGTTTTCCTTCACTATGCCTTCAACTGCTGCAATGTTCTATGGAGTCACAACTCGTTGTGCCTGACCTGTATGAGGAGCATCTTCCACTGAAGTCACACCATTTGCGAACTTCCTACACCATTCGTAAACTTGCTGCTGTGACAAACATGCAACACCGTACTGAACCTTCATTCGTCGATGAATTTCGATAGGTTTCACACCTTCACTACGCAGAAACCGAATAACAGAACGCTGTTCTTCCCTGGTGAAAGTCGCAAGTGGGGCGGCCATCTTTATACTGATACTGCGACGGTATGTGTGCATCTGCACTATTTTGCCACCTACAAGCCATTCTGCACGCTGTTTGTAGCACGCTTACCAACTTACCCGATAACGGCGCGACATTTCGATGTTATTACAAATTTAAGGTTTTCATTCGACTCACCCTCGTAGGTTGTGTCTGTGTTGGAGTGATGCACATACACGCGAGTTGCCTATTTAAAGTGCATTCACCCAACGACACACAGGTCCCACCCTTACTTCGTGGTGTAGTGGACCATAATTTACAACTCGCGGACACATTTGGTGTTTCTGGAGGTTGAAGTAATAGAGCCCACTACATTTGACATTCTTTTCAGCAGGACAATGCACGTCCACATACGGCTGCTGCGACGCAACGTGCACTTCGTGGCTACAACAGCTTACCTGACCAGCAGGATCACCAGGCGTCTCACCAATTGAGCATATGATGGAGCAGGAGCTAGATTGTTGTTCTCCGGGCCCTGCAGGAGCCGTTGCCGAGATGCAACAAAAGACGCAAGACTGTCCCAAGCTTCTTACGCCCTTTGTTGCATTTCAGGATGTCATTCGATCGTTTGCATGCAAGAATACACGTCTGCGCTGCCGCGAGACGGAGATACACTGTGTAATTGATGCGACTGTTAGAACACAATTTACTGTGAGATTTGTATTTCATTTTTTCTGAATTTGTTATCATATACACCTACAATCATGAACTCCCTCGCACCTCACTTGTCAGTAAAAACCTCGGCCATGAGTGTTTTGTACTTTTTCCCGCAGTGTAGATACGAATACAAATCTTACGCTGTTACTGCGATAGCTGCAGGAAACAGGGACCTTTCCTTCATATTGTTTGTAACACACAGTAAGTATGTGATGACAGATTCATCTGTGTGTGTACTTAAGATCGTACGGATACTACAGGGTAACATAATGGCCACTACGATCTGTGTCATTATGTTGACGATATGAAAATAACGTATTACACAAAGTAACACATGTCTCTACGAAAAGGCATTCGTTTTGTTAAAAGAGATACAGTTCGTCTGTCTATTGTGATATCCATGCACATATATTTTCATCCCTTTGTGTGTGTGTGTGTGTGTGGTTATGTGTGTGTGTGTGTGTGTGTGTGTGTGTGTGTGCGTGTGTGTGTGTGTGTGTGTTTGCCACAGCCTCCAAGTACTTTTTTGACACTGTGGAATAAGGATGATTTAATCCCTTGTATTGTATTCCCCGCAAATTCGGTACTGATTATTAACATTTCACGAACTTCGAAATCATGAGAATGAATCTGTACATACATTAGGTAGTCACTGGGTGCGAGATCTGAGGTATGAGGACTGTTTGCGAGAAGTTTTTACCCAAATCGTCTGTACATTGTGTAAGGTAGAATTTGCGAGTACATCCTCGTTAACCAAGACAGTTCTTCATCTCATCTTTTCACGTCGTCGATTCTGAAAGCCGTATCAGTAGATTTACCTGATACCATTAAATTCGTACAACCATTTTTGTGCCAAGAAATGCACGTGGCTTTTAGCCCTGATTGCATTTGTTGGAGCCGGCCGGAGTGGCCGTGCGGTTCTAGGCGCTACAGTCTGAAGCCGAGCGACCGCTACGGTCGCAGGTTCGAATCCTGCCTCGCGCATGGATGTGTGTGATGTCCTTAGGTTAGTTAGGTTTAATTAGTTCTAAGCGACTGATGACCTCAGAAGTTAAGTCGCATAGTGCTCAGAGACGTTTGAACCATTTGTTGGAAATTATTCGACTTTCTTGAAAATGAATATCAGTCTGCACTTGCTATATACCTCACTGACATAAGAAATCCACGTTTCATAAAAAAGCGAAAAAACATATACCTTCTGCCTCCACTCACCGTCGGTATTTCTTACTAGAAAACAGTGTTAACTTTCACAGTTCATTTCGCTGTTAGAGAAAGACAAAATAACAATGTTGTGAGGTACTTCGGCTCCTCGTATCTCGAGTATGTGTGGGTGTGCGTAGTTTAGCCGAAACGCAAACTTTTCAAAGCAGAACTTCTTCATAGTCTACCTGTCTTTAATATAAGTCTTGAGAGAAGATGTCCAAGTAGGATTTCCCAACTATCGTTTAATGAGTTAACACAATCCAGCCAAGCTGGAATCTGCGGACGGCTACCAGGCGAGAAGGTAGGGTGTTCAATGCTGAGACCTCATGCTGAGCAACAGCGGAGTGTAGGTCTCAGTCCTATCTTTAGATTTAGAGCACTAAAGAGGGGACACGTTGCATTACTGCTAAACCATCGTAATTTTTACTACTGCAAATTTTATTCAAAATAAGTCATAATTTATAGGTTATGCACAAATTAATTACGAGTATTAGATGTCCAGTGATATGTTACATACAAAAAATTACAAAATGTCCTGTTTTATACTCTATAATGACAATTTTACTGCCCAAAATGTTGCGGGAAAAGGAGTCATAATTTATGCTGTGCACTAATTACAAATTGTTACAATTTTTAAGGCTCAAAGAGTATTTTGCACACAAAATGAGTAGAGAGCCTTTTACTCTCTGCTACCGTTACTCTGGGATTCTTCATACGGTTCCTCATTTCCTGCTTCAACGTCTAGTCCCCCGTGCCCACAACGTTATCTTCTTGAAAAAATGGTTCAAATGGCTCTGAGCACTATGGGACTTAACTTCTGAGGTCATCAGTCCCCTAGAACCTAGAACTAGTTAAACCTAACTAACCTAAGGACATCACACACATCCATGCCCGAGGCAGGATTCGAACCTGCGATCGTAGCGGTCGCGCGATTCCAGACTGTAGCGCCTAGAACCGCTCGGCCACACCGGCCGGCTATATTCTTGAAGAAAATCATCCTCTTTACTAAAGTCTCCTTTGTCAGTGTCATAATCAGCTTCTTAAAGCAAATCACCCAGTATGTTAATGTCAAAATCAAACTTTGCATCACCATGTCGGCTAATTTCAGTAGCAAAAGACGAGATAAGCAGTGAAGAGGGCCAATGTGATATAATCCGCACTGAGATAAATTCTAAGCCATAAAACAGGTATGCTGGCTGTTAAAAAAACAGGCGCACCATTACTTAGCATTCGTAATACAAGCATCAAAAAAAGTTTTACATCATCCCTGTTACCAGAACTCCTGAAGATAGACGTTGACTGTGGGTATTGTACCACAGACACAGTCCCTTTGACTGATCAGAGATGGCACTAAACCCGCCCAAAGATGTAGACAACCATGCATGAGCAGCGCCTATCAGACGGAAGGGGTCCAACAGCCGATCAGTTTCAGTCATTCCACCAGGAAGGAGGTACACGGCTCGTGTTCTCTGTAGTTCAACCATGCCTAGACGGTCAATACCGCCGTTCGAAAGCGTCCGCATTGTTAGTTTGGGCCAGGAAGGGCTCTCGATAAGGAAAGTGTCCAGGCGTCTCGGAGAGAACCAAAGCGATGTTGTTCGGACATGGAGCAGATACAGAGGGACAGGAACTGTCGATGACATGCCTCGCTCAGGCCACCCAACGGCTACTACTGCAGTGGATGACCGCTACCTACGGATTATGGCTCAGAGGAACCCTGACAGCAACGCCACCATGTTGAATAATGCTTTTCGTGCAGCCACACGACGTCGTGTTACTCATACTGTGCGCAATAGGCTGCATGATGCGCAACTTCACTCCCGACGTCCATGGCTAGGTCCATCTTTGCAAGGACGACACCATGCAGCGCGGTGCAGATGAGCTCAATAACATGCCGAATAAACCACTCAGTATTGGCATCACGTTCCCTTCACCGATGAGTGTCGCATATGCCTTCAACCAGCCAGTAGCCGGAGACATGTTTGAAGGCAATGCGGTCAGGCTGAACGCCTGAGACACAGAGTCCAGCTAGTGCAGCAATGCGCAGGTTCCCTGCTGTTCTGGGGCGACATACGCCGCTGGTGGTGATGGAAGGCACTGTATCGGCTTTACGATACGTGAAAGCGATCTTCCGACCGACAGTGCAACCATATCTGCAGCATATTGGCGAGGCATTCATCTTCATGGACGACAATTCGAGCCCTCATTGTGCACATCTTGTGAATGACTTCCTTTAGGATAACGACATCGCTCGAGTAGAGTGGCCAGCATGTTCTCCAGACATGAACCCTATCGAATATGCCTGGGATAGATTGAAAAGGGTTTTTTATGGGCGACGCGACCCACCAACCACTCTGAGGGATCCACATCGAATCGCCATTGAGTGGGACAATCTTACCTTCAGTGTCTTGATGAACTTGTGGATAGTAAGCCACGACGAGTACTGGCATGCAGCAGTGCAAGAGGACGTGCTACTGGGTACCGGAGGTACTGGTGTGTACAGCAAGCTGGATCACCACCTCTGAATGTCTCGCTGTATGGTGTGGTACAACATGCAATGTGTGGTTGTCATAAGCAATATAAAGCGCGGAAACGATGTTTATGTTGACCTCTATTCAAATTTTCTGTACAGGTACCGGAACTCTCGGAACAGAGGTGATGGAAAACTTTTCTTGATGTGCGTATTTACGACGAGAGTACCAGTGACCGCCAAAGACAGGCAATAGAAAATTCAGTCATTATTATTAACTATATTTTCCACGAAAGTACTCATCTACATCTCGTCTATGTCTACATCTACATCTAAATGATTACTCTGCAGCTCACAATTAAGTGCCTGGCAGTGGGCCCATCGAACCACCTTCAAGCTATTTCTCTGCCGTTCCACTCTCGAACGACGCGCGGGAAAGACGAGCTCTCTAATCTTTGTGTGCCAGTTCTGATTTCTCTTATTTTATCGTGGTGATCGTTTCTCCCTGTGTAGATGGGCGCCAACAGAATATTTCCGCTGACGGAGGAGAAAGTTGGTGATTGAAATTCCCGGAGAAGATCCTGCGGTAACGAAAAACGCGTTTGTTTTTATGACCGCCACCCAAATTCAAGTATCATGGCCGTCGCACTCTCTCCCCACTGAAGCATACGTATCGCTAATGTATCTAGATTCGCAGGAATCACGAAGAGATACTACCTGCAATCGCAAATTTTCAAGGGTTTAGTAAATTGTGGTTAAGATCTAGTCTCCCATCCTTTAACAAAGCGAACGTGGGATTGCTTCCATTAAAATTAGACCACCCCTGAGATTTCGGATTTTTGTTCAGTCCGAACTTTTGCTCCGTTTCTAGTGACTTCGTCATGGGCTGGACGATAACATCAATCTGTCATCGCTGTTCTAAACCACGTAGACGCCATACGAGTAGAGTTTCGCCGTGGACGTCAAATAGATTCTTATTAGAGCTAACGTAAAAAAAAAATCATTTTTTACCATCGACGTGCAACGGCCTTGCCGCAGTGGATACACCGGTTCCCGTGAGATCACCGAAGTTCACCGCTGTCAAGCCATCCAGGCCGCCATGCGCTGTTGCCATTTTGCGGGGTGCACACAGCCTCGTGATGCCAATTGAGGAGCTACTCGACCGAATAGTAGCGGCGTCGATCAAGAATACCACCGTAACGGCCGGGAGAGCGGTGTGCTGACCCCACGCCCCTCCTATCAGCAACCTCCAATGAGGATGACACGGCGGTGGGATGGTGCCGGTAGGCCACTCGTGGCCAAAAGACGGAGTGTTTTTTTTTTACCATCGATTCCTAGTGACGACTTTGTGTAAGCCCATAAAAAAAACAAAAAAAAAGAAAACAATTAATTTCCTATGATAGAGAATTGGAATGATTCACGATGCGACCTGAAAGCGACAGAGGCACGGTGTACTGCTCGTGCCAGCGGCAGGAGCCTCGCGACACAACGGGTGCCCTACTATAAATTAGGCGCTGCTTTTTATTATTACTATTAGTATCGCAGACTGCGCAGCGCAGGCCCCTAATGGCCGAGCACCCAGTATTTGAGGGGGGGCAGAGGCCGCGGCTGCGGCTGCGCCACGCAACAGTAATTAATGGTGCGTGAAGCGCGCAGTAATTGAGGCGCACGCACTCCCGCACGCACGCGGGCCGGCGCGTGTTCTGGGCGCAGCGCACGCACGCGATCTGCGCGGCGCGTTCCACTTGAAGACGGCGCCGCATCCTCTGTTGATTCACATGCGCGTCCCCAGGCCGCCCCTGCCTTATCTTATCTGGCAACACGAATTTGCATTCTAAACGCGGCCGGAGAGGGCTGCAGGGCCCCACGCCTGCGCCCGCGGCTCGGGAGTTCAGCGCAGCGCAGCGCCCCGCACACTGCCGTCACGTCGCAGCCTCTCCGCGCTGCTACACCTCTTACTCCGCCTTCCGCTCCGATATCTATTTTCCACACTGTCCCACAACTTTTATAGTCCCCAGCTTTTTCTCCTCTTCTTCTTTTTGCGTTACGGCCTCTGTAGGACCAGGGATAGCCCCTTCGTGGACTACATTTTCCTCTTCTTCTCCTAGAACCTCTTCATTCTTTCTCTTCTTCTCTCCCGCTCTTCTTCCGAGATCTTCAGTTTCCACTCTCCTGGCGGCTCTACTGGTGACATTCTAATCTTTTCCTGTATTCTTCTCTGTCATTGATCTCCGGCATATTTGTCGGTGTATATTTGTTCCTCCAATTTTCCTTTCCTTCGACCTTGATCCCCAATTCCAACCGGTCCTTCCGAAGTTCAACAATCCACTTGGTTCCTGTCTTTTCCCTTGTCCTCCCTGTTGTTTCCCACACTCTCTTTGTCATTTTGTTCATACTCATCCTAACTACATGCCCAGAAAACCTTGCCGTTTTGAGTCTGATTTCCCTCGATATTGTTCTCATGTTCCGGTACAGTTCTTCCCTAGGTCTTCATCCACCTCTCTCCACCTCTTTCGGAACCTAGTATTTTTCTCAGTATTTTTCTCTTCTTTCTCTCGTTGTTCTGCCCCATTTCTTCCTAGTGTCATCGTCTCAGCAGCATATAATACTGCATTCCTCACTGTTGCCTTGTAGTGGCTATTCTTTGCCTCTGTGGATATATTGTTTTTATTGTATATCTCTCTCGTCATGCAGAAGGCTGACTTCATCTTCTTTATCCTCTCTGTTATTTCCTCCTGTTCCTTCCTGTTATAAATTCTCCCACGTATTTAAATTTGTCCACCATTTGCACAGTGCCTTCCGGTGTTTCCCAGTTTGCAGTGATGTTTAATGTCTTTGTCTTGTTACAGGCGATCCTCAGTCCCACCTTTCTGGCTACCTTACTTAAGTTGTCGAGTTTTTCCTCCCCTTTCACCTTCTCCCTTTCATTGACTATCCCCCTTCCCCTCTTTCTCTCTCTTACTGTTTCTTCTCTCTCTCTCTCTCTCTCTCTCTCTCTCTCTCTCTCTCTCTCAACTGCGTCATCCATCCATCCTATAGATCAGAAATGAGCTCTGTATACTCGCTTTAAACTAACCTACGTTTCTGTGACGTCATCTCCGAAGTCGTTGACTCCCTGCGCTCCTAAACTGGACTCTTCGGTCTCCGCCGCTGTCCACGTGTCATTTGGGTCAGTTGTCAGATGCAATTGGGCTCTACTCGCTCAGAAAGGAGAGCCAGTAAACTAGTTCGCATTCCCGCTCCATGCGCAACCGTTTTGAAAGAAATTTTTGCACTAAATTACCATTCATTTATTTCACAGTCTTGATTTCGACTTTACAGCCATTCTCAAGGGCTAGTTTAAATGTCACAAAATATCCAACTTGCCTAAATAGCTAATGTAATGAATGATCGGCTAGCAATGAATATTGTTTATACATACATTTATATAGGTAAAAAATTTCAGAACGCTGGTATAAATTTATTTTAATATTTAAGGTTTATTCAGAGAAAATCTAACATTTACGTTGTCACGTACACACTTTCGAGGATGTAGTGTAGTCTCTACACGGTTATTAACTATAAAAATAAATTACACAAATGAATTTTAAGCTACACAATTCGCTGTTAGTGCATAAATGCAAGTTTCCATGGCCGGAAGATTATATAAATAGTGCACTTCCTTTGTCGCAGGGATGTAACAATCACGTTGCTTTGGCCCAGTTTTAATTCGAGGTAGCACATATCATTTCTTGTGGTGAAGGCGGAAAAAATAAGAATGGTACAATTTTGTTTTCACTGGAAGCGTAAATCATAGCATGAAACGTATTCCAGGTATCGCTCCTCCACTAACAGAACACAGTTGAAGTTGTGTACTTGGCATCAGTTAATTGTCATCTCGCACACTCCGCATTTTCACAAAACACTGCTACGTTAAAGGCCATCTGATCCCGCCAATCGGTCATTTCGCCTCGTCAGTGCTACTTTACAGCAGCAAGATCATGTACTCATCTTACGTACTAACAATAATTCATGACCAGCCTTACACTGCATTCTGCTTCAGTAAGAGAGAACGAGTCGACGAGTATGAAGCGGCCGCAGCGCCACGGGCCTTGGACTCGTCATGCAAAAATTGGAAATTTGTGGTAAAGATTATGAGACGAAACTGCTGAGATCATCGGTCCCTAGGCTTACGCACTACTTAATCGAACTTAAACTAACTTACGCTAAGGACAACAACACACCCATGCCCGAGGGCTCGAACCTTCGACGGGGGAAGCTGCGCGAACCGTGACAGGACGCCCAAGACCGCACGGCTACCCCACGCGGTACTCGTCATGCTCGTGGAACTAAAGCGGTAACGAAGGAAGCCCGTTAGCACTGATGTAGTGGTACGTCTACACTGAGACACATGTACCGCAACTTGCATGAGCGCCATTCCAACTGGACATGTTGCGATAGACCGTCTCATAAAAAAGTTGACATAACTTGTATGAGGATCTTCTTGCCTATGCAACTAACATATATCTTTTGTATCTAGCTTTTTCGTGATATACTCGACAAGCTGCAGAAGTGGGCACATGCGCAGTACCAGTCTTCCTTGCTGCCAAGCCAAAATATTTGTGTACAAATGCCTGTTTCATCTTGAGTATTCTGTGTAGTCTGTCGTATTCCTTGCGTCTTGTGGGGTTTCCTTTCTTCATCTAAAACCACAAGTGCATCAGCAATTAAAAATGTGAAGTATTCCACATCGTTTTCGGAAGCCATCGTGAATTCTGAACAGCTCATCGAAATCACTTATACAAAGCGCCAGATGTAAATGCACGATCATACATGTATGACTTGCAAGTAGCGCGCTTATGAAAGTCGCGATATACGGGACGGTCCATCTGAAGTTTCGGGGGAGGAAAACTATACATAGGGTAAAAATAGTGGGTAAGACAAGTTCGTAAGCTCAAAGGAGGACATCAAATGATACTACACGTGACCCCCAGCGCCCGTTCCCTTGGGTGGGGTGGGGGGCAACTTATAAATCTTAAATGGAAACCCCATTTTTATTCCAGATTCGTATTCTCCATAAAAAAAGTAATCAAGTTTTGTCTGAAAAATTTTTTTAAACCATTGACAGATGGCGCTGAAATCGAGAAAAATTAAAATTTGGGAAGAACTCCGATTTATTTAGAATGATCCGAGAAGGACGCATCAAATCGATACAAAATGTGCATGCATGTCGCGCATACTACTCCCGATTCAAATCCTAGATGTAAAAGTATCTTAACAGTGGCGCCTTGACTAGTGAAGTATGCAACCTGAACGTAAGACTCGTACTCGCTCCGTTCCTGAACTCTACTCCATCATCCGCCTTCACATCAACCACCTCCATACCCACTTCACCGTCCTAACGTTTCTGTACTGCTCTCTCTCTCTCCTTTTCCTCATTCCCTTCTCCTATCCATCCCTCCTCAGCTCTTTTTCTCTTCCTTTTCTTTCCCTTCCGATTACACTTCCCTCTCACTTTTTACCTCAGCATATGCCGCACTCTCTCTCTCTCATTCTCTATTTTTCTATCGCTCTCCTTCCTCAGTGTTTCCATTTTTCTGGTCTCTGAGCGTCATCTTTTGTGTACTACTTTATGCATCCCAAAAACACACACTGAAGCTTTAATTTCTGAGATAAATAATTAATATACAGTTTTGTTTCTGCTTTAAGGATTAAATTAACTCATTTACCTCGATGCTGGCCTGATAACTAAAATCAATTGAAACATGATTCAATGTGCACACCTTCCGAAAAGAGAACATGTTAGAAGAATAAAACGGAAATACGATGTGTCAGATAATGAGACATTTATGTTTGCAGATACATATAATGAACTAGCGGCGTAAACAGCACAACACAAATTTTATAAATGAGTAAATTACGCCACAAAAATAAATAATGAGCAGATGCTGAGAGAGCTAAGTTTACCTGGGGCGTTTTGCCTGAGAAACACTAGAGGCCCTTTTCATAGGACTGCAAGTTCTGACGAGAGTTAAGAAAAGCGAAACCTTTATACTTCAACTAGTATTTATGGCATGCTCGCCACAGTAGTTATCACAATCACATACAGCGCGTAGCGATGATCCGGAGCAAACTTGAGTGACCATCCTATCTCATAAGATATACAGTTCGTCCGTAGGCAGTGTTTGCAGTCAAGGTCAGAGTCCGATTCACAGCAGTCTTCGTTAATCCGAAGGTTAATTCCTAACCAGTGTCCAGCTCACAATTATGTGAAGGACTATGTGCATGGTGAGAATCAAGTACATACGAAATGCCTGTAGCACTTTTTTTCTGTTTGAAGTATCGATGTTTTAGTCCTTCACTGAACCAAGAATATTGCAGTTGTAACGATAGGCAATAATAGGCCTAACAGGATCTTAACCGACCGACTGTATATTGTCATTTGGATGGAATCCAGGTTATAATATTACTTTGGAGTCGTCCTCTAAGGTGGAAAGTGCGACGTTCATGAGAATTTCGTGGTTTGGGACATTCGATGCCTATGTCTTGCACATGGGGTAAGGTTTGTCGAAGGTGATATACGTTGGTGTACAGTCTGATGACATTCTGAAGTGCTGTTTTCATGGAATCCATGTTGGTGACTATGTGCTCATCGCGAATATGTTCGCAGGGGGACCCACGTAAGATCCGAAAGAGAACATTATTTTGCAAGATTATAGGCATTGTAATTTAGGCATTGTAATTCGGTAGTGGACGCTATGCCTCAAGCTGTGCTCCGTACAAAAGGACTGAGAGAACGGTCGACTTGTAGAGCCGAAGTTTGGTAGACTGGTGAAGTGCGTCTTTGATGCAAAATAGCACCGAAGTTCTAGCTATTTGTAGGCTCCTTCTCCGTTCGTCCTGGATATGGGCATGGAAGAAGAATCCACCGTCCAGGATAATCCCTAGGTAGCGTACAGTATGCGACCATAGGATTCTGCGGCCTTGCACCTGGACAGGGTGCACACCCGAGAGTCGCCTGAAGGAGAATAACGTAAATATCCTGGCAGCACCAAGAGACGGCCTTGTCCATCTGATGCTGTAGTCAGAAAGCTTAGGCAACGTGTTGTCTCTTGTTTTTTAAATAATGCCATGTCGTCGCAAATTGAGCAATAAGGTCTTTGTCAACTCGGGGTAAGTTGTTAGCGGTGGTAGGTGGTTCTGATCTATCTTGTATTCAGCCCTCCGTGTTGTAATCGGCAACCTCCGCAATTAATTCTACGTCTGCTGGCGGCGTACCTGCCTCCGTGGTGCCCTCTCTGTTGGTGTGGTCTGTCTCCGAAACCATCCCGATGTTTATATATTTTGTCATAATTAGTTTCCCAGTGAGTAGCGCAAGCAGTGGCGAGATGTGCGGCCAGCCACGCCACTGCCACTGGGCTGGCTCGTACCGTTCGCATTCTCGGCTAGCCGCAGTGAATGTCGGATCATCGCTATGCGGAAACCCATAACGCCATCAACGAATAAGTGTGGATCAGGCGCAACTGGCAGACATGGGCAAGGTTGCCACCTCGAAACAGCACTGGGTAGTGAGTCCGCCTGATTGCTCCAACACTCCGACATCACAAAATTCTATGTTCAAATGTTCTTCTCCGAGGCTCAAGCCGAACAGCAAGATGTTCTCCTCTCTTTCTCTTGCTCTCTATCCCAGTGTTCATTCTCATTGGTCCATCTGTGCTCAGATTACAAACTAGTGGCTTCCACTAGGAAATCTTAGCCCTGGTTTGTTCAACCAGAAACAAATTCTTACGGAAACATATCGCGATTGTAATTTCAGTGTTTGGCTGCCATTTGCTTCTGGCCACGGGCAAATTCCTTGTAGAAAATCAGGTTACATCAAATTGATCTTTTCTGGAGGCTTCCTTGGTGTTTTCGTGCCATCCTGCAGAATTCGTACTCAGTTTTATGGCTGCCCGGACGTGGCAACCATAATTTGGATATGGAGGAGGACGTGACCAGGTTGTGACTAAAATCTGGTGTCAGGAAAACGATTAGCGACAAATAAGCGCCAGCTAGTATAAAACAGTTACTTAGCTTTATTGGCAGCGAAGAGTGTACCATAGATACAGTTCCAATTAGCATCCAAAGAATATTCCTGATTCGTGGCCTAAGTCGTTATACAATACTGAATCACACAGCGAGCTAGCTAACCAGACAACGAACGACGGCACTGACGACTGCAACGAGCTGTCTGCCAGACCCCCTGAACTCGGGGCCAGCGCTCCTGTTATATCGTGTAGCCAGAGGCCGCTGTAGGCCCCAGCTCAGCAATGGCGCGACGTCTTCGGTCGGCGGCAACGCCATGCGCCGCCGGTGGTCGCGACGGGAAACTGTCGCAAGCGATGCGACGGCAGGGCGCGCGCGCTTTTCGGTTAGGTCAGAGATGGACATTTCCTAAGTGTACGGCCTATGATTTAGAGATGGCGTAGCTCATGAGTTGGTGCGAGCAAAGCCTCGTCTGGTCTGAGTGGTACGCCTTCCTATCACTGTCATTTTAGATGATTCGTGCACAGTGTTTTTTTTTTTTTTTTTTTTTTTTTGAGTCATCAGTTCTGACTCAATTTTCAAAATTCGTCTGTAGCAATACATCTCAAGTGCTTTGATTCTCTTCTATTCTGGTTCTCCCACAGTCCATGTTTCACTACCATACAACGTTGTGCTCCAAACGTACATCCTTAGAAATTTCTTTCTCAAATCAATGCTTATGTTTGATACTAGTAGCCTTTTCTTGGCCACGAATGCCATTTTTGCTAGTGATTGTTTTTGATGTCTTCTTGCTCCGTGCGTCATTGGTTATTTTGCTGCCTAGGTAGCAGAATTCTTCATCTACTTCGTGACCGTCAGTCCTGATGTTAAGTAGCTTGCTATTCTCATTTCCGCTCCTTCTCATTATTTTCGTCTTTCTTTGATTTACTCTCAATCCATATTCTATACTCACTAGACTGCCCATTCCATTCAGCATATCATGTAATTCTTCTACACTTTCACTGAGGACAGTAATGTCATCAGCGAATCGTATCATTGATATCCTTTCACCTCGAATTTTTATTCCACTCTTGAACCTTTCTTTTATTTCCATCATTGCTTCTTCGATGTACAGATTGAACAGTAGAGTCGAAAGACTACATATCTGCCTTACACCCTTTTAAACCGAGCACTTCGTTCTTGTTCGTCCACTCTTATTATTACCTCTTGGCTGTTGTATATATTGTTTATTACAAGTCTCTCCCTATAGATGACCCCTATTTTTCTCAGAATTTCGAACATATTGCACCATTTTACACTGTCGAAAGCTTTTCCCAAGTCAACAAATCCCATGAACGTGTCTTGATTTTTCTTTAGTATTGCTTCCATTATCAACCGCAACGTCAGAATTGCCTCCCTCGTGCCTTTACCTTTCCTAAAGCCAAACTGATCGTTATCTAACACACCCTCAATATTCTTTTCCATTCTTCTGTATATTGTTCCTGTAAGAAACTCGAATGCATGGCCTGTTATGCTGATTGTGCGATAATTCTCGAACTTGCACTCTTCGGAATTATGAGGATGATATTTTCCCGAAGCTCAGATGGTATGTCGCCAGACTTATGCAGTCTACACAGCACCGTGAAGTGAAAGGCGCTTTGTTGCCACTTCCCCCAGTGATCTTTGAAGTTCAGATGAAATATTATCCATCCCTTATGCCCTGTTTGATCGTAAGTCTTCCAAAGCTCTCTTAAATTCTGATTCTAGAACAGGATCCCCCATCTCTTCTAAATCGACTCCTGTTTCTTCTTCTATCACATCAGACAAATTTCCTAGCCACCGATACAGGCCTTCAGTGTACTTCTTTTATCTAACCGCTCACTCGTTTGCACTCCTAATGTTACCACCCTTGCTTTTAATTTCATCGAAGGTTGTTTTGACTTTCCTATTTGTTGATTTAGTCCTATCGACAATCCTTTCTTTTTAATTTTCTTCACATTTTTTGTACAGCCATTTCGTCTTAGCTTCTCTGCACTTCCTATTTATTTCGTTTGTAAGCGACTTGTGTTTCTTTATTCCTGAATTTCCCTAAATATTCTTTCATCAATCAACTGAAGTATTTCCTCTGTTACCCATGGTTTCTTCACAGCTACGTTCTTTGTACGTTTAGCTTTCCAACTTCTTTGATTGCCCTTTTAAGTGATGTTCATTCCTCTTCAACTGTATTGCCTACTGCGATTTTCACGTTGCTCGCCGACAAAATCCGCATTGCATGTGCAAGAGTTGAATGCAACTGGAAAGCCACCTTTTGGCCACTCCTGTTCTGTTCTCAATCACTACAGCACACAAATAACGCTGCAGAATACTTGAGTGCGACGGAAACTTCTCTAAACCACAGCAGGAAGAGATTCTCGATGATACGGGTGCTCACTTACTACTGCTCCGTATTTATTTGGAGAGTACTGTAGTATGCTGCACTGTAGTCCGTCTATTGGCTGCTACAACCCAAAATAGTCAACAGGAATCTCCGTCTGTGAAACGATGATTCCCATCACAGATGACTCTGGTGGCTGTGGTGTTCCCTGGCTTGATATTCACAATAGGACCTTGTGTGTGTCACAAGCCCGACTACTCCAGAATGTCCCCTGTTCTGCTTCTTTAAGGTGAACTCAGGCATTTATCGGGAAAGACGCCGAAAGCATAAGCTGAAATAATAATATTTAGATGAGGAACTTAGGGATCGTTCGGTTCAAGCTATTACTCTTGTTACTACTCTCGGTTAAACGAATTTCTGGTATGTAAATTAAAAAATTGAGAGAACACTTCACTGCAGTCTTCTTGTGACGGGGCCTGAAAATTACTTTCTTCCAGAGCAATTATCACGAACGCTTAGAGGATACAACATTTCACGTTGAATGCAAGAAGTTTCTGAAATGATCCCCATTATTCGTTCAGATTTAGTGAATATCATTTTGATGAAATAATATTTTGCTTCTGTACGCTTCCAGAATAGTTCCTCGATAGCTTGTCTTTCAGACGGTTTCTATTGGCGGAGACCTGTTGTATTTCCTCTCTTTGACGTAACCCTTCCCTATTCCAAAGCGAGAGAAGGCTCCTTCCGTTCGGAGAGGGAAGTTTTATACAACAGTCTGCCCATTCAGTTTATTTTTCTTTGAGCCTGGCGCCGAGGTCGTAACGAGAAAGCAATTTCCTCCTACACTTTAACTTCTACCGAATTAACTTTTCTGTATCCGAATTGGAATAGGAATATCTGAAAGCAGCCCTCAACCGGCGCCCGTTTTGTCCAAGTAAATGGTCCAACCCGGCCCTAGCCGTCGGGCGGGAATGGGCACAAAAATCTAATTTAAAGAGGAGAGTACGCGGGCGTGCGAGCGCGGGTAACTTATTCAGCAGCTCCGAGCTTCCCGCCTTAAATGGGAATTATTAAAATGTGCAAGGTCTGGGCGGCAGCCGGCACGGAGACTAGCCGCGCGCGCCGCCCTGCGGCAGAGCTGCGAACCAACAGCGCGCGTTGCGTGGCGCCAGGTTCCAAACCCACAGTGGACTTGCAGCGCGCCAGCAAGGCGCTCCTCGTCGGACATACTTTCATATTCAGTCCACATTTCTCTTGCTCACAAAGTTCACTTTCCGTCTGCAACAAGCAGATAGTATCTGATTAGCAGATTATTGGCAAACTTTTTGAACACGTCACATCGTGTAAGTATGCACGGATGATACACTCTTGCAAATTCGAGGTAGTAGGTGTAAAAGAGACAGCAAAATGTTATTTACAACTAGTACAGAAACCAGACTGCAGTTCTAAGAGTTGAAGGACATGAAACAGAAACAGTAGTTGAGAACTGAGTGAGACATGATTGTAGTCTTGCGCCATGTTACTCAGTCTGTACACTGAGCAAGGTTTGAAGGAATAGAAGAAGAAACTTAGATAGAGAAATAAATTTCAGGGAAAGGGAACAAAAACTTTGCGGTTTGCTTATGACATTGCAATACTGTCAGACAGCAAGGGACTTGGAAGAGCAGGATACATTGTCCACTGAAAAGGGATTATAAGACGAACTTGAGCAGGAGTGAAACTAGGGTAATGGAATACAGTCTTATTAAAAGGGGTGTTACTGATGGATTTATATTAGAAAATGTGACATGAAAAGGAGATGCGTTTTGCTATTTCTCAACAAAATTATGGATGTTGGCCATACTACAGAGGACATAAAACGGAGACATGCAGAAGCAGAAAAAGTTTCTGAAGAAGAGCGGTCTGTAACATCGAAAGCAAATTTTCCAAAAGAAAATGCTTGGGCAAGCTCCTACGAAAATCAATAAATAAGTAAACACTATCGTTACAAAAAATTTTGAAAATAAATTTTTCACTACAAGCCGTGGAAAAAGCAGAACCACTGACGTATGTGGACTGAAAATAGTATATGAAGTTTATGGATGCAAGTAATATATATTTTATCGTGAAAACATAAAAGTATTCCGAGATAAAAAAAATAAAATGCAGTAAGAGGTGTAAAACCGTTTCGCCTGTGTAATGAAAAATGTAGTACCTGATAGATCTGTATTCTGTTAGGCCTTGTAGAAACTTCCAGTGGGGAAGTTCTTAAGAAAACTTTGAAATTAATTTTGGTAACATCTGAGACATCATTACCGTACCGTGTCACTTATGAAGGCATTTTGTTTGCGAGAGCATCCGTGCACGACAGCGGGCGAGTACTTGTATGCCGCTGCCAAGATTTTAGATCCGACGCCTCGCCTTAAGACGACCGATAATGTCCCTTACCTCCAGAAAAAACTTTTATTTGCAGTTCCTACTGACCCTTCGTGACTGCATCCATCACCAAAATCGCCGATATACGCCATACAGAAGTAACTGTAGGTACTTTTTCAGGCAATGTTTCCGTTGAAGTCTTGAGGAAAATCTATCGTTGCATGTGGTTTTGAGCAATCCAAGTTTTATCGAAGTGTACTACGAAACTGTTTATTGTCCTCAGCACGCAGTAAATGTGTTTCACACAAAACTTCGTTCCTGCTGCTGCAATGTGTCTCCATTCCATTAAAAAAATCATTAAAACAAATGAGCAGAAAAGACAAACACCGCAAGTCTTTGGGCAAGAATAACTTTTTTAATTTATTTATTTTATTTTATTTTTTTCTACGGACATCTCTTTAGCCGTTAAATACTCTGCTCTGTCGTAGTATCGAAGTATAGTTCTGCTTACTATCTTTTGTCAGATTCGTCAAATTCCATGATTTCCGTTCTTGCAGAATCAAAACACGTGCTCACATCTAGAGATTCTGTCGAATATTACTGCACTGTTAATACGCAATACAGTCGATTCGGAAATACCACAACGTTTATGAATGTACGTAAAATTTGTTATCCCTGGCTTCTTCACTATTGGCCAGATTAGTAAGAAAGATCTTCAGTACGGTTGTTTTAGATTGATTTTTAATGTCTTTTCGCCCTTTATGTACACCGGGCGGCGTGGTATTACACAGAGATTCTTGCTCCTGATTTTTGCTCACTAACGAACACACGTCAATGTTCCGTTTCACGGAACGGATTGAAACCACACGTGCGCACACGATGTAAGCACTGAAACGCAGAATATTCAGCTGACCCACTGCACTGGTAACACTGTATATGCTGCAATGAAACAAAGAGGTGGACGAATCACGGGCCTTACAGAATGGTTTTGATCTTTAGGGTCTAATTTTCGGCCACCTTAATAAAGTGATTCTGAATCATCCAACTGCGAAAATTAGAAATCTTTGGCATAAATCGATTAAAAGAAGAGATGTGTTACAGAAAACATCCTCAGGCACAATGGAATCGTCAATTCGATATGGAGGGAAATCTGACGAATAAACCTGTAGATGGTGACCAAGGATCGAATACAGTAAAAAAAAATGGATGTAGTTTGCAATAGTTTTGCAGCGATGTAAAGGCCTGAACAGGAGAGACTATCATGAAGAGTTGCAACACACCAGTTTTCCAACTGAAGAACAAAGCAACAACTAGCAAGCAAGACGAAACGGAATAAAAACGTAAAATCAGTTTTAGGGAAGGAGAATTAAAGTCTTATTTTGTTGGATGGCTACACAAGATGCTAGTGCGACTATCTCTAAGATGTTGTTCCAGTGTTTGGAGTCTTTGTGAAGTAGGGATAACAATAGACATAGAAGAAATCCAGAGGCGATCTACTATGTTTACAAAGTTCATACGAAAGTGCAACGTAATCTCGCTTGGAACTTGAAAGGAGAGTCCTTGGAGGATAGACAAAGTAGTTCTCGTGAAACCTTGTAGGATAAATTTAGAGAAGCTTTATTCCAAGAAGACCATAGGACCATTATGCTGCAATCGACTTACATCTCACTTAGGGAAATTAAGACACGTGCTGATGCATAGGGGCGTTAATTCTTGCCTTGCTCGATACGCGAGTGGAACAGGAAAAAGATCTAAATAGTTGTAGGATGTACATTCTACCATGTTCGGCACATTAGCTTTCGGAGGAGGTGTGTTCATGTAGATGTAGAAGCTGTTTTCGTTCATCTCTTGCTCTGTTCTGTACATTACGTACGACAGTGATCCGGGAAGTAAAGATCTGCTGCGCTTACGCTCTGTGCAGAGTGCTATCAGCCTTCTATCCCAAGCCGAATGATTCCCTCTACATGTTGCCTCAGTGGTATGTGAGCGCCAGTCGGAATAAATTTTTACTGAGCTTTCTGTGATTATTTAAAATAAAGTGTGTGATACACCTCTGAGGTATTATTCGATTTCTAAATGCAGGACACTTGAAACTTGCAGAAATTTACCCTCCTAAAGTAAATAAATGATGATACAATAATGAACGAAAGAAATGTGAGAAAATGATATGAAATGGCCAATACCGGATGCTCAAATGTCAATCACGGGTCCAGACACAGATGTCTGTCAATCACTACAGATCATGTGAACATTCAAGTGAGGAATGAAATAGTGCAAGACTGACATGTAGCCCTAGACGATTTATAGATTTCTTTCCCAAATATTTCTTGTTCTTTGCTTGGGGTAGCCGTGTTCGACCTTTCTGTTATAATAGGTCCAAACGGGTTCCCTGGAAACGGAGTAATCAACACAAAACTCAGAAAATGGCTACAGCACTGACATTTTTGAGCTGATATCACGCATATGCCTCGTGATGCGATAGGCTCCTCTCACTGCATCTTAAAGACAGAACGCCAGTTACTGCAGTTTCATTTTCACTCATCACACCCCCTAATAAAAGCGAAGATCACTACCCTGACAACGGAGGAAGTCATGATGATGGTTTTTTGGTATCGTATGGCGATCTCTTGCTAGAGATGGTGCAAGAACGAACAGCAACCAGTGCAGATCGGCGAGAAATGCAAAGTCGTGGGCGTTCCACGTCTTGCTCGGGGTATTTGTGCATCTTCACGGCTTCACATTGCCCCTCCCCGTTTTTGTATGTGGGTGCGTGAGTGTGCGTGTTTGTGTGTGTGTGTGTGTGTGTGTGTGTGTGTGTGATTTTTCATAGATCTAACTGGTTTGATGCACCTTGTGTGGAGAGCTTCCTAGTACCGAACCATATTCGTACCACTGTCATGGACAACATTATTGCTCTCTTGATGTCGAGCCAAAACTTCAATACAGACTTAACATTCTTACTTGCCTGCTGTGTTCTCACGTGTACTTTCAATCACTGAAAACTAATCTGTTTCAGATCTTTTATCTCCAACTTCAGGTGGACGAATCTGCCTTGGGACACATTTCCGGACATATGCTGTAATGTGCTCCATCGATAGTACATTTTCAATTGCTTCCCCTCAGACCGGACTTTAATCGTTATTTTTAAGTGAGCTGCATCGAAGGTGTATGCAAATAGGAAACTATGATATTTTACTTAGACGACTATCTTGAAGTAGGCTACTTTGTCCTCTTTGGATGCATGGCAAGCCCGCACGCTTTCTTCTAGTCCGGGGAAAATTAACAAATGAAAAAAATGTGACAATCGTATAATTCTCGATTTGCTTTGCCACGGTTTGTGCGGTGCCTCTCGACAGCGAGGTAAATCTGTTGGAATCCTGGTGGTAGAAGAAATTTTGGCAGGCTGTGGGAGGAGTGGTGGTGGTGTTAAATTCCTGACCACCAGATTTCTTTAAATTACAGACCTCTCCGCAGTGTCTCATGAAGTGAGGGCAACTGACACTGTTGATGGTCGGATTGGGACACTCCACACAGACGTACAAGATATACATTCTGTATTACGAATAGTGTAATGGAGCATGTTGCAAATAAACTAACAAAAAAATATAAAGAAGATTAGGGGCACTGTACAAAGCTAAGACTTTACATCTTTATTAGAGACAATCGTTGGCACATACTTAGCAGAACTCATATGAGTTTCAGAACTCATATAAATTAACTTATAAATTGTATGTTAAAACTTTAAAATTATTCTAAATGGTTATATTTTGACTTGAATTTTTCTTTATGTAAACGAAGATATTGATACCTGACGGTATCATAGGATTCCTAATGAACAGTCAGTTCCACAAGAAAGTGTACGTTGTTATTCATACGGAAGAAAAGACACTATTATAAATATATGTTTACATGAAAATACATGTTAGTACTAATTGCACAATTACGTAGTATTTAATCCAGTCGCCGCCATTATCGATCATAACTTGGCAACTTTTTGGCACGCTTTTCATGAGATTTTCTGCATATTCTCTCGATAACGATCTCCATAACGTCCTGATTTTATATGACACCAGCTTCAAAGTATATGTAGGCTTTCCTTTAAGCTTCATCTTAACATACGACCAAACATTTGCGATCGGATTTGCATCCGGAGACATTGCAAGACAATTCATCGTGGACACCCCATTGTCTTGTTTCCGCGCTGTACAGAGACGGCTGCGGTGCTTCGGATCTTTTCCCTCTTGAAGCACCCAGTTTGCCTCGTTCGCATCAAATAGCTTCTTAACGGACCTCAGAAGGCATTTTTGATAAATATGGCACATTTTTTCTGCTTTAAGATTTCCTATCAATAAGTGCAAACAGCCAAAACTGCAACTGACATCCGGCCGTTGTGGCCGAGCGGTTCTAGGCGCTTCATTCTGGAACCGCGCTACCGCTACGGTCGGAGGTTCGAATCCTGCCTCGGGCATGGATGTGTGTGATCTCCTTAGGTTCGTTAGGTTTAAGTAGTTCTAAGTTCTAGGGGACAAACGACCTCAGATGTCAAGTCCCATAGTGCTCAGAGCCATTTGAACCATTTGCAACCGACAAAACAAAACATTCAACTCTCACACTGTTTATCTACACACTGTGCAAAAGCGCGTTGAATACAGAACCGAGACCAGTACCAGAGATATCGCTGCGGACGCTACATTTAACGTTATGGCGCACATTTACTTGTGGAACTGATTGTATCATCGGCTTGATTACATGACAGTGTGCATATGACCATATTTACTCCTTATCCTCTCACTGATACTTTCCTGGAATTTCTCCCAGTTTACCAAAGTCGCCCTGTATATTGATTTCGTGCTTATACTAGGTGCTTCTGTTTTTTGACAATCGTTTATTAACCATGGACATACAGATATTTCTCACGAGCCTGATGATTCCTAGCCAATACTCGAAACTGGCCGTGACAGTGAACCGACTTGCGACGTCCTTTGTGTCTTATGAACAAAACAATTACTGCGTCAGACAGTTAGGAAGTATGAGCAGCGATATAGAACCAGTATGCTGCGGCGTGGAAGCTGTAACAAGAGCGGGTCTGACGGTCGGAGGACGGCCTGCGGCGGCAGCAGCAGCTGCAGCAGCCTAAGACAGTCGGCCGCGGCCGCGCCGAGAGGCTCGCGAATATCGCTGACGAAGCGGTTTTTAATCCTCGCCCGCGGCGCAGCTCGGCACGGCGCCGCTGTCGCCGGCTGCGCTCCTCTTTAAATCATTGTAACTGCTGAGCTGGCGGCGGGAAGGGCAGGGCAGGGCGGGCCAGGGTAGGCTGCACCAGCGCTGCCGCCAGCGGCGCGGTTTATCGACTGGAAACACCGTTAGGCCGGCATCGGCAGCGGCGCCGGATTAAAACTGCACGCCTCTGGCCGGCTACCTGCCTGATTAAACCCCACCGCGGCCGCGCTGAACGTCGCAATCACGGAGGCTGCTCCGCACACCCGACCCCCCTCTCCAGCTGGTCCAAACACTTTCGGGGATACGGCTCTCGCACCAGCGTCGGATAAAAGCCATCGCTCTGGAAAAGGACCCTTGGACACCGGCGGTGCTACTGCAAGTGTTCACCCGTTACTGAAGTCTATCTCCAGCGCTATGTCTTCGATTATTAAACCATCAAAAGGGGGCATGAGGTGCTGATTCGGACAAATCATCTACGCCCTAATCCATTAAAGCTCGGGTGTGAGACCGTGCAAATTCCACCTCCTATCCTAATATTAGGTCCTCATATCTTCTGGCGATAATCGGTGTTAACCAATCTTTTTATACTTACACTACTGGCCATTAAAATTGCTACACCAACAAGAAATGCAGATGATTAACGGGTATTCATTGGACAAATATATTATACTAGCAATGACATGTGATTACATTTTCACGCAATTTGGGTGCATAGATCCCGAGAAATCAGTACCCAGAACAACCACCTCTGGCCGTAATACCGGCCTCCATACGCCTGGGTATTGAGTCAAACAGAGCTTGGATGGCGTGTACAGATACCGCTGCCCACGCAGCTTTAACACAATACCACAGTACACCAAGAGTAGTGACTGGCGTATTGTAACGAGCCAGTTGCTCGGCCACCATTGACCAGACGTTTTCAGTTGCTGAGAGATCTGGAGAATGTGCTGGCCAGGGCAGCAGTCGGACATTTTCTGTATCCAGAATGGCCCGTACAGGACCTGCAACATGCGGTCGTTCATTATCCTGCTGAAATGTAGGGTTTCGCAGGGATCGAGTGAAGGGTAGAGCCACATGTCGTAAGACATCTGAAATGTAACGTCCACTGTTCAAAGTCCAGTCAATGCGAACAAGAGGTGATCGAGACGTGTAAGCAATGGCACCCCATACCATCACGCCGGCTGCTACGCCAGTATGGCGATGACTAATACACGGTTCCAATGTGCGTTCACCGCGATGTCGCCAAACACGGATGTGACCATCATGATGCTGTAAACAGAACCTGGATTCATACGAAGAAATGACGTTTTGCCGTTCGTGCAACCGGGTTCGTCGTTGAGTACACCGTCGCAGGGGCTCCTGTCTGTGATGCAGCGTCAAGAGTAACCGCAGCCATGGTCTCCGAGCTGATAGCCCATGCTGCTGCAAACGTCGTCGAACTGTTCGTGCAGATGGTTGTTGTCTTGCAAACGTCCCCATCTGTCGACTCAGGGATCGAGACGTGGCTGCACGATCCGTTACAGCCATTCGGATAAGATGCCTGTCATCTCGACTGCTACCGATACGAGGCCGCTAGGATCCAGCACGGCGTTCCGTATTACCCTCCTGAACCCACCGATTCCATATTCTACAAACAGTCATTGGATCTCGACCAACGCGAGCAGCTATGTCGCGACACGATAAACCGCAATCGCGATAGGCTACAATCCGATGTTTATCAAAGTCAGAAACGTGATGGCTCGCATTTCTCCTCCTTACACGACTCATCACAACAATGTTCCACCAGGCAACGCCGGTCAACTGCTGTTTGTGTATGAGAATTCGGTTGGAAATTTTCCTCATGCCAGCACGTTGTAGGTGTCGCCACCGGCGCCAGCTTTGTGTGAATGCTCTGAAAAGCTGATCATTTCCATATCACAGCATCTTCTTCCTGTCGGTTAAATTTCACGTCTGTAGCACGTCATCTTCGTGGTGTAGCAATTTTAATGGCCAGTAGTGTATATAGTTCTGGCAGTACCGGTCATAACCTTCTTCTGTGCGGATGCACACATATTACCCGAACTCTTACTGGACTTGGTAATAATGTCTTCCCCGAGTAATGAATGTGTTGGGTAGGGACACTACGAATGTAGTGTGTGAACATATAAGGTGAGAATGTGGGTCTCGCGGGAGGTGTGCGGGAGGTAGTCCCTGCAGTCGCGCTATCCTCTATGCCCTCGGTGGCTTAGATGGATAGAACGTCTGCAATGTATGCAGGAGATCCCGGGTTCTTGTCTCAGTCGGGGTACACATTTTCACCTGTCCCCGTTGATATACATATCAACGCTCGTCAGCATCTGAAAGTATTAATATATAATTCTAATTTCAATCTTTTATGGCCACCCTCCCACGTGTCATAGATTCCTCTGAGAATGACTGGAACATAATTGGCGAAATATTACTAAACGACATAGAAGTTTCACGCTGCATGTCAGTAATTTAATGGACTTGTCATTGAGCATGTAAAGCTGAAAATGTGCAATATGCAGTGATGCGGCAATGTGTGGATATCGCCGCTTACATGTCGGTCGTGCAGTGAGCCGACTTTACTGTCGCACCCACGCACTTTGTTCAGAATTTAGGCTATAGTTGCGGTGTGGTGATGGAAATTGACAATTACACGTTTCCCGAAAGTGTATTAATTCTGCACAAACGAGTAAATGAAGAAGTTACAAAAACGAAATCCGATCGCTACCTCTATTAACGGTCTGAGCAGTGGCGGCTGGCGCTAGGGTGCTCCAATTGTATCGCTGATATCGATATTCGGCTGTCCTGTTATCTTTGACTGCTCCCCCGGCGGTTTTACGGGTGAACGTGTGACGGAAGAGTCTCCGGTCAGCGTTCAACGAACCAACTTGTGTTGAAAGCAACCGTGCGTCCTTAACCGTGGTGCATGGGCCTCGCCGTGCTCGCCGCCCTTGTCTTTCGGCGCGCGCCGGACGTACGGTGACGATCATTGGGCGGCTTGACGTGCAAAATTGTGGTGGGTTCGTCGTCTCACGCTAAACAGCTTCCCAGCTCGTAATTTGCAAGCTCCAAGTTACGAATGACTTTTATTCTGTGTTCAGCTAAGAAGATTGTTGATACTTATGGTGGCACGGGTAGCTGTCAGAGATGTTTCTGTTTCCAAAGTGGCTATTTTTAAGGAGACTTATGTTCCACATTCCGTTTCTGTTTATCCGTGGAGTGTGTGTTTTAAGTGATTTTTATGCAAATTTTAACTTGATTTAGCGCATATTGCCAGCTGTAGGACTGGCTGCGGTTGCGTACGTAACCTGCAGCCGTAGAGTTGACGGTTTAATCGTCTGTCATGGCAGCATTTGGTATGTTTATTTAATGCTGAAAGTGCCTTAAGGCAACTGGAAGTGATCTCTAAGGTTTCCCGGTAATTTGCTGGGAGACTGGTAATCTTAGAGTATTGCTCCGTAAGAATTTGGGGGTGAGCTTATTATTTATTCCAGTGTGGCTGTGATTTGACCTTGTTTTCATTGCAATCTAATTGTGCTGCAGGCCATTTGTTAAGACTGCTTGTTCCCTGGCGTCGGGTCGGCTATGGATTGTCAGGACTGCTCACTGTGGTGCAGGTTGGATCATATATGAATATATACCGCCTGCTATGTGACCCTGTGCACAAGAAGTGGGCAGTGGTTGCTTCTATTGTCTGCCGGTCGTAGCGTTGTTGCTTCCAAATACTGCTATGGCCTTAACGCTGCAATTTGGGAATCATTCTGAGTCACTATGTCCGTTAGTTACGTGAAGCCACTCTGTTATAATATTAGCATTTCTGTAAGTTATTTTACTGGTTGAGTTATTAGTAGCGATTCATATTTAACACCTATTTTAATCATTTGTGTATCTATAATGAACATGAAACTTGTTACTATTTCTGTGTGCAAGTTTTGCGACCGTGGTTGGCCCACCTTGTATTTTTAGTATAAGCATGTTTCAGTGTGGACTTTTATGTGAGCAGTTCAGTTTTACTAAGCTTTAAGATCTCTTGTTGTTTATGAAGTTATGGTGTTGTGTGGCTGTGTATAATGTTATTAGTCTTTTGAGATATAGTTAGACAAGAACGATTGTTTGTGATTGATTATTCACCGTACCTACTATCAATGATTTTGGTTGCGGATGCAAAATAATATAATTCTTATTCGTGTATATGTAATTCAGTTAAAGTGAAGATTTGTATATTGCATCAGTAAAAGGGCAAATGTCCGAATTGAAGTTTATAACAAAATTTGTTTTGAGTCAAATTAAAACTGTAAAACTATCACAAGCTTATCCATCACCAGTGATCCCAGGCTTCCTATTGCCTTTAAATAAGTGTGGTGAGATTGTAATTTTGATTTTCAAGAGAATTGGGTAGTACAACAGTTGACGGTCGATCGCGATAATGGTGTTTGCATAACAACTCCACTCGAACACCGATCCCACATGGTGAACACTCCTCGGTGACGACAGCGTCGACCAATTGTGTGAGCAAGGGGAGAACAATGGCCGCGTGTCCGTAACGAACGAACCTTCTTCGTGATCGCGAGACGCCGTGTACTTTACGGACGCGAAGGAACGAGAGAGGAAACGAATGGAAAGCGCCAAACAAACTTCCCTACGTGTCGGCGAGGAGCTCGACCCACGTGGCGCACGGCTGGCAGAAACTGCTCGTTGGCTCGGCTCGCACTGCCGTTGTTTTTTACTGGCCCGCATCCTTGCCAGAATTTTGCGTTCCGATAAGAGCGCGCGCCGAGGGATACCTAACTATCTGACGCAGCTAACTTGAGCCAGCAATGAGCAACTCTGTTCCGCTCACATTTCTGTGACGCGACTGCCAAAACAGTATTAGGTTGAGCATGAAATTTTTTTTATTTTTATTTATTTATTTATTTTTTTGCTACAGCATAATATGTAATCCCCGGACGGTTTTCGCCTTTTATACTAGAGGTATCCACAGTGAATTTTATCGGTAATAGTATACAAATTTGTCTTTGCACATGACAGTTATAGATTTGAACCAGTTCACGTAATAATTGTACAGCCACGCGGGGTAGGTGCGTGGTCAAGGCGTCTTGCCACGGTTCGCGCTGCTCCCCCCGTCGGAAGTTCGAGTCCTCTGTCGGGTATGGGTGTGTGTGTGTGTGTGTGTGTGTGTGTGTGTGTGTGTGTGTGTGTGTGTGTGTGTGTTGTCCTTAGTGCAAAAATGGTTCAAATGGCTCTGAGCACTGTGGGACTTAACATCTGTGATCTTCAGTCCCCTAGAAATTAGAACTATTTAAACCTAACTAACCTAAGGACATCACACACATCCATGCCCGAGGCAGGATTCGAACCTGCGACCGTAGCAGTCGCGCGGTTCCGGACTGAGCGCCTAGAACCGCTAGACCACCGCGACCGGCATCCTTAGTGTAAGTTGGTTTAAGTTAGATTAGGTAGTGTGCAAGCATAGGAACCGATGAATTCAGCAGTTTGGTCCCATAGGAACGTACCACCAAAGAAATAATTGTACAGAAATAAACTGTTCTTGCCTGTCCAGCCAAAACCTGCGGTTGCTCTCATGTGGTGATAGTTAGGAGATGCACCGTCTACTTCACTTATCAAACTATTTCGACGCATAAGCCAAATTGCCGTAAGTAAAGCCGAAGGGCGTCGTATTTGAAGGAAAACTCGCTGAAGACGCTTTTAATACAGGAAGTGCTAAGTAAAACTGGGCCGAAGATTATGCACGGTAATACCGAGGTGGGTTAATTATTGTTGGAGAACAACACAGAAGGTGCTGGATGTGGCCACTGTAGACCTGGATGTAGGGTTATGTTCCATTTTTCAAACCGAGAGACACGCTGAGCAGCTCTGCCTGAGGCACAGCAGCGATAGCTTTTTCAACGAGCTGCTGCAGCTCTTCCTGATCCTTCAATTTTCTCCGTCCGTAAAAATCACAGACAGAGTGATCAGGCAGTCGACATGACCGTGAGACTGTATTGTCTCTGCTGATTGTCCTCTCCTCAACGAACTACACTTGCACTCGTGACATGATTGTCAAGGTGCAGTGTGTCGTTGTTCCATCTTGCTAAAAATATCCATACGTTCGTTCATCTTCTGAGGGTTGATCCACATGTCGGTGGAACAGCTTTTGAACATGCCGCTTAAAATTAACAGTTTGGTGCAAAAATCATGTTACCATGCGGAAACTTCCTGACAGATTAAAACTGTGTGCTCGACCGAGACTCGAAACTGGGACCTTTGCCTTTCGCGGGCAAGTGCTCTACCATCTGAGCTGCCGAAACACGACTCACGCCCGGTCTCACAGCTTTACTTCTGCCACTATCTCGTCTCCTACCTTCCAAACTTTACAGAAGCTCTCCTGCGAACCTTGCAGAACTAGCACTAATGACAAAGCGAAGTTCACGGGGCATAACATCTGAGGGATGCACAGACATGTGGCAGCACCCGACTGCCGCATCGGAATCGCCGTTTCTAGCATTTTCTGCAGTGAGCGCAGCAAGTGTTTCGCGTCAGTATTTTAAGTATTTTTCGGTGCTGTCTTACTTTGCCCACCCTATAAATGTGTTTTACATGTGTCTGAGAATTAAATATGATATTGCAGTAAGAAACGGACGTCTTTCAAACACATTTGTTTCATATAAGGAGCCGTGGTCTCCAGTGCCTCGTGACAGAGCCATTCCAGCGGTTTGTTGCCCTGATTACCATTCTGACTATATTGCACAGATAATATCTGCACACCAGTAAATGTACACTACTGGCGATTCAAATTGCTACACCACGAAGATGACGTGCTACAGACGCGAAATTTAACCGATAGGAAGAAGATGCTGTGATATGCAAATAATTAGCTTTTCAGAGCATTCACACAAGGTTGGCGCCGGTGCCGACACCTACAAACTGCTGACATGAGCAAAGTTTCCAACATATTTTTCATACACAAACAGCAGTTGACCGGCGTTGCCTGGTGAAACGTTGATATGATGCCTCGTGTAAGGAGGAGAAATGAGTACCATCACGTTTCCGACTTTGATAAAGTCCAGTGATCAGACAGAAGTGCCCACCCACCATCCCCACACCTAATACCACCCAACACAGAGTTATTTAATGACTTATTTAACTACTGTGGTGTCCCAGTCTGTCTGATCACTGGACTTAGAGTATTCAGCTCTGGCTGAGCGCCTCCGGCACCGCTATATATATTTACTTAGCCCGTGTTGCTGGAAAATCAAACTTATCAGCGGAAGTGACGTCACGATAAGGAGCGCGTGACGTCTTATCAGCTGTTCCATAGTTCCTATCACCTTGTACACCAATTGAAAATGTACGATAGGATATAATGTCTCTGTCATAGTACGATTCCAGTCCTTGCAGTGCTTTATCACTACCTCGTACTATAGCAAGTGTTAACCATGAATTACCAGGAACAAGTTCTGTAGTAGTACATGAAAAGTTAATCTTGCATCCAACAAATGTGATTGGACCAGTCAGTAGCTCCTCTTGAGACACATTATTAGGAACAAAACTAAAAGTGTCCACTGTCTTGTACACGGGTAGTCTGCTCCTCCTGTAGTATCTTCTGCGACGGTACGGCATGGCTGTGTGCTTCGTGCGGCTGCCTCGAGTCGACTGAGCATGCTGCTGCCTCAGAACAGGATGTACTTCCTGTCCCCCACCAGGCGCGCTCAGCGCCAGCGCGCTTTATCAGTCCCGATTGCGCAACCCACAGTTTGATTTTCCAGCAACACGGGCCTAGTAATACTAGGGCCCGTGTTGCCCGGCTGTCTCGCTCAGCGGCTAAGTCCCCTTCAAGGTCACACGCCTTACACAGCAGCATAATGCTAAGTCACACAGCCTACACATTGACCTTGCCAAAAGCCGAGAAGCGATTCTTCTTAGTGTTGTAGCTCTCTGTGGCACTCTGGGATGCACCTCTGGGGCACTCTGGGATGCTCCCTGGGAGCATGCGACTGCAGTTTACCGTATCGCGACATTGCTGCTTGCGTTGGTCGAGATCCAATACCTGTTAGCAGAATATGGAATCGCTGGGTTCAGGAGGGTAATACGGAACGACGTACTGGATCCCAACGGCTTCGTATCACTAGCAGACGAGATGACAGGCGTCTTATCCGCATGGCTGTAACGGATCGTGCAGCCACGTCTCGATCCCTGAGTCAACAGATGGGGACTTATGCAAGGCAACAACCATCTGCACGAACAGTTCGACAACGTTTGCAGCAGCATGGACTATCAGATCGGAGACCATGGCTGCGGTTACCCTTGACGCTGCATCACAGGCAGGGGCGCTTGCGATGGTGTACTCAACGACGAACCTGGGTGCACGAATGGCAAAACGTCGTTTTTTCGGATGAATGCAGGTTCTGTTTACAGCATCATGATGGTCGCATCCGTGTCTGGCGACATTGCGCTGAACGCACATTGGAAGCGTGTATTCGTCATCGCCATACTGGCGTATCACCCAGCATGATGGTATGGGGTGCCATTGGTAACACTGTAGTGTTCTTGCTTTAATTTTTTCTGAAAGCGGTGCTGATAGACAATAAAAGCGGCTTAAAAGCTGTGAGCTGCCTGGGGAAGTTAACCTTGCATTACTGAGCAACTGTTTCACCAGGTATCCAGTCTAGCTTACCAAATTCCCAACCAGACTAACATTAATTATAATCTTTTAATAGACATACGACAACCGATGGTATATATATATATATATATAAGAGAATTTAAATAAAAAGAAATAAATCAGTTTATATTTGGAAATTTAACATTGATCATTGAAATTTCAGCATATTAAACTTGAGTCATAACTAAGCTGGTGCCTTATTTAGGACTGTGAAAATATGAGTTTGTAATCTTACGGAACACATCAAATATGGAGCCAAGATTGGGAGACTGCATACAACACTGCATTCATAAAATAACACACGAAGAACATTGAAACATATGCAAGAGGAAATTAACCACAACCAACCGATTCAATTTTCACCCAAAGAAGTTACGTTCGTAGCACAATCCTGTCCGTCATGAAATTACCACACACTGGTATACTAAATTCATATTAAGTCTCTGTGAAATCTTACCGAAAAGAATAGCTGAGGGCTACTTCGATGATTATACCACATGCTTCACGTTGTCAACTTGGTTTACGCGAAGAGTGTAACTCCACAATAATTTTGATGATTAAAATAAATTAGATCGAAAAGCAATTTACTAAAGAAAAACCTCGAACTGGTTGCTATCGTCTAACTATTAACCTGATGGGCCAAACAATTGTATAAGCACGTGGTACTGGTCTCACAAAGTACACCCCACGTGGGTTGAACATAAAGAAAAGTTTCTATATTGAAAAATATTGTCAAGACGAGACGTTATAATCTCACGCACATTCGCATTGAAGATTTATGAGGCTAGTTAGAGTTACTGATCAACACGTGGTTCCACTTTACTCACGAAGTAGTTACAAAGCAACTACCGGAATATATTCTGAACTTCACACTCGAATTACACTGCGTTGCAATTTAAGATAACATTAGATATTTTAGAGCTAAACCCGAAATAAAGGTGATTAAATTTTCAGTTAGGCTGAACTTAAGAAATCCATTGTCCTACGGACTTAGCAGACACGCGCTTAACCGGAGATCTTACCACTTCAGACGCTCACCGCGGACAGACTGACCTGGGCCCTTTCTGAGGGTGGCTGACAAATACAAACGGAAGTGGCCAGAGGGGCAGCTTCCTATACCAACATGACAAGGGACGGACACGACCATACTAAGGATAGAAACCTCTTTGCTTCTAGAAAGCGTAGCTACATGTTCCGACGTTGGTTCTACTGTTCTCTAGCAGACAGGCTTGTCCGCTACCATCCAGCATGCAAGTACATTTGCTCATTCATCCTCTCACATAGAAGGGAAGGGGGATGCAGTATCTTATCATATACAGTATATAAAAGAAAGCAGATGTAGGTTCCGTATGAGACTGTGTGACATGAATTACATATAAACTGTGTTTTAAAGTGTAGTAGTGTGACAGATCGTTCTTGTTTATGTGTAAAAGTAACACGTTTCACTGCTCAGTCTCCTCCCAGATAGTCAGAAACACCACAGTAAATTTAGAAGAAGAATTTATGCCGTAAATGACAACATATCTAAGAAATTAAACATGAAAGGAATCCAACAGAGACCTTACATAACCCCAACGCTCCGGGAAAACACTGTGCAGGGAATTTTCTGGCCATGCTAGGACATTCCCAAGCAGGCTTCTCACACCCTACTTAAACCAAAAATGTAAAGAAAAGGCAAAAGGTCACCAGCTACTTGCTAAAACACATTAATTTCAACAAATCTTTAAAATCTACCAATTTCAAACAGAAAAAGAACACAATGTGTGACACCTATTTAAAAGATCGTGTAGACCTAATTCGGTCAGCAAGTAAAAACAATGGTCCCTGTGTCATTAATATGAAAACAATTTCTGGTTGTTACCCTTATGGAGTTCACCAGTATTTGCTCATTGCAAGAGCCAACTGATCACAGGATAATTTATGACTGCTTATTAACAAGTAAAATTTATGAAAATAGCAAAGGTGGCATAGCAATTAACAAAGAACACGAAAATGACATCAGTATTATAAAGCAGAACATTACAATCCACAATCCGCAAAAGCAAAAAAAGTGATAGGAGAAAAAAAACATGTTTTACAAAGTGGTTATCACAAAAAAATTCTATATCTTATAAAACTAATAATTTGTAGAATTAAAATAACTTTCTGGCACTAATTTAATCACTCTATATATTTCAGTTAGTTAGTAAACAATGACCACTGTGTCATTATACTGAAACTACAATTAATTATGTGAATGTTAGCCTTAAGGGGTTCCTCGCAATAAATATGCCCCATGCAAAGGCTAATCGATCACAGTCAAATGAGAATGAATAGCTATCTGACTGATAACCGAAGCAATGCCACAGGAATGAATTTACGAAACAAAATATCACAAATCTAATACATCACACAAGAACAAACATTGATCAATAAAACAGCTCTAAAAGTACAATAGTCAACATCTAAAAAATAAAAACACCAATAAATAAAACACCTGCAAAATACAAGAATCAAAGTTCAGAAAACAACAATAAATAGAACACATGCAAAATACAAGAGTCAGTCTAATAAACACCAATAAATCGAACCCCTGCAAAACACACGAGTCAAAGTTTCTCTGACAGAAACACACGTATATGAATTGGACTAAGAAGCGTATAATCACTGTTCACTGACACACTCAGTAGTTCCACTGTTCTGAGGCACAATATAGGAGGGGGGCGGGGTTCGTCGCCACAGCTGTCAGCAGGGATTTTAGTCCATCTGTTGCGTGCAATCCCGCCGTCTCCGCCCTCTCATGAAGTTTCTCTTGGTGGCCCGTGTCACGTACATTTCGATTTGGTTCCATGTTTGTGTTGTCAAATTCGTGCGGTATCCTCGTTTGACACGCCAGGTTGATATTCCTGGGCAAGCATGACACTTAATGGCTCTTCTTTGTGCCACCCTTAGCTACTAGCGAACATCGAACTATGATTTACTGTCGCTTGACAGTGGGCATCCGCCAGGAAATGTTGATAGGCGTCGTTGAAGTCTGCCAGTTTCTCTGGACAGTATGTGTCAAAAGGCTCCACGCCCCTTGTGTTGTTACATTCTTGAGTTATCTTCAATTGGCTCGCCGGTTTGATATTCCTGGGCAAGGATGACACTTAATGGCTCTTCTTTGTGCCACCCTTAGCGACCAGAGAACATCGAACCATGATTTACTGTCGCTTGACAGTGGGCATCCGTCAGGAAATGTTGATAGGCGTCGTTGAAGTCTGCCAATTTCTCTGGACAGTATGTGTCAAAAGGCTCCACGCCCCTTTATCCCCTGTCTTCTGTCGTTTCACCGCGGCCATCTCGTCACGGTCGCGTGCGTGTGGTGCGTTGCCAGCAGATGGATTTCCGCGCGGTGGACCGCTCGGCCATCTCAGGTCATCGCCTCCACGAAGGGTCCCACTGGTGCGGCCGGCCTTGCGCCCTTAGCTCCGGGCGCAAGGGAAAGTGTTTGTCCCGTACCCTTCTTTTGTTGTGACCGCGCTCCCGAAGTGGCCCGGTTGACAGCGTGTCCTGCTGGGAAACCCGCCAGTTTACAACTAGCCCTCCTCCTCACTGCTCCCGCTGTCACGTAAGAGTTTAGCCGGTTCGCTTTCACGTTCTCAACTGCATTCACAGAAGTTGTTCATCATAGTTATGTGATTACAAAATGTCATACATAATACCACTTAGTATTGTCTTTCACAATTTTTAAGAACAAAAGTGAGACTTAATTTTTTTTTAAATAAAAAAGTTAGATGAATCGACAATATAAAAATAAAAGTTAAAAGACTTGGCAATATAAAAAAATAAAAGTGAACTGAATTGACAGTATAAAAATAAAAATTAAATGAACTGACAATATAATATCTAAATCCATATCACTAATGTGATTCACTTGCGTTTTAATAAATCAAATGCTACTTATTAATTCACTATAATGAATAGGATTATGCCTTGTGCAAGTATAGGTCAATAGGTCAGGGCAGCGTAGGGTTCACATGTTATTTACACACACACACACACACACACACACACACACATGCACACCTGTTGTCTATACTACAAACTAACTACCCATAAACATGTATTACTCAAAATTCTACTTCAATCCACTACTAGTTAATCCAACAAGCTACTTCAATGCTACTTCAACACAGTGTTTAAACCACTACAACATTGTTTTAATTCGTCCTCTTCTTGACGCTCGCGGCACATGTCATGCCACATGATAAATATGGAGAAACTTTCCTTAACATACACAGTAAAAAGAACAATGGTTATTTGGACGCCAAAACATTTATACCAGTTGACACGCCTGATAAGAGACTCGCAATTATACATTTATCATACTCATATATATTCACATATAAAACAGTAAGACAATTTCATCTAAAATTACGTTATCACAAGAATTAATCACACAGATGACTCTGAGAAAGGTAAATATTTTCCTCATACAGGTTATACTACATTTTCTTACCCATTTCGTTCCTTCTTTAAGTTACCTTTCGCTTCCAAATCAGTTATTTCGCCTGTGGTGGTCATTCTGGATTCATTTCTCATGAATGGCAAAATTGTGGTCACCTCTATTCTGTAAAACAGTTTCATCTTAACATATTGAACTTACAACAAACACAAAAGATCCGAATCCTCCTGTAGTTTAAATGACAAATGTTTTGCTTCATCCTTATTACGTTAAACCAAGCTTTCCTTCGGTCCCATAATCAAAATTATTTAATCTTTCTCTACCTTCAAGAGGGAAATTTCCTCAGTACAAATCATATAGGCTGCAGTGCATCCCGCACCAGCGAAAACAGTAAGCTGTAATGCTCACAGCATCAGCAAAACACATAAACGACGCTTTTCTAGGACAGGTATTAACGCAGAATAATTTTTCAGGCTCTGGCTCAACATCAATCAAGACTACAGAAACGATCCATATTTCTGTTTCATTCTCCATTTGCTGAAAAACTGCTCGTCATTTGACTGCCATAATTCTATTTCAGAGCCACGTAAATTACACAAACCACAACTCTTCCTTCACCTTGAAGGGAATCAATCTACTTACGAAATCCACAGACAGCACTTTACGTACTCAGCTATAAAGAACAAAAAAAGAAACTTCCTGGCAGATTAAAACTGTGTGCCCGACCGAGACTCGAACTCGGGACCTTTGCCTTTCGCGGGCAAGTGCTCTACCAACTGAGCTACCGAAGCACGACTCACGCCCCGTACTCACAGCTTTACTTCTGCCAGTACCTCGTCTCCTACCTTCCAAACTTTACAGAAGCTCTCCTGCGAACCTTGCAGACCTAGCACTCCTGAAAGAAAGAATATTGCGGAGACATGGCTTAGCCACAGCCTGGGGGATGTTTCCAGAATGAGATTTTCACTCTGCAACGGAGTGTGCGCTGATATGAAACTTCCTGGCAGATTAAAACTGTGCGCCGACCGAGACTGGAACTCGGGACCTTTTCCTTTCGCGGGCAACTGCTCTACCAACTGAGCTACCGAAGCACGACTCACACCCGCTATTCACAGCTTTACTTCTGGCAGTACCTCGTCTCCAACCTTCCAAACTTTACAGAAGCTCTCCTGCGAACCTTGCAGAACTAGCACTCCTGAAAGAAAGAATATTGCGGAGACATGGCTTAGCCACAGCCTGGGGGATGTTTCCAGGATGAGATTTCCACTCTGCAGCGGAGTGTGCGCTGATATGAAACCTCGTGCTTCGTGCTTCGTGCTTCGGTAGCTCAGTTGGTAGAGCACTTGCCCGCGAAAGGCAAAGGTCCCGAGTCCGTGTCTCGGTCGGGCACACAGTTTTAATCGGCCAGGACGTTTCATATCAGCGCACACTCCGCTGCAGACTGAAAATCTCATTCTGGAAACATCCCCCAGGCTGTGGCTAAGCCATGTCTCCGCAATATCCTTTCTTTCAGGAGTGCTAGTTCTGCAAGGTTCGCAGGAGAGCTTCTGTAAAGTTTGGAAGGTAGGAGACGAGGTACTGGCAGAAGTAAAGCTGTGAGTACCGGGCGAGAGTCGTCCTTCGGTAGCTCAGTTGGTAGAGCACTTGCCCGCGAAAGGCAAAGGTCCCAAGTTCGAGTCTCGGTCGGACACACAGTTTTAATCTGCCAGGAAGTTTCATATCAGCGCACACTCCGCTGCAGAGTGAAAATCTCATTCTGGAAACATCCCCCAGGCTGTGGCTAAGCCATGTCTCCGCAATATTCTTTATTTCAGGAGTGCTAGTTCTGCAAGGTTCACAGGAGAGCTTCTGTAAAGTTTGGAAGGTAGGAAACGGGGGTACTGGCAGAAGTAAAGCTTTGAGTACCGGGCGTGAGTCGTGCTTCGGTAGCTCAGTCAGCCTTCGGCGGCGCAGCGGTTCGGACGGTGTTTACGTCCCTGCCGCACGTCTGCGCGAGAGGTGTTTACGTTACGTGTGTAGCGGTGTGTGGCGGAATACATAGAACGAATCATGGCCTTGTCGTTCCGCAAATCGACACTGAAATTTAGTTTTGCTAACGAATATGCTCGACCGAGGGCTTACGAGATCGAACGTTATTTACGGGACGAGGTGAAAATCGAACCTGACGTTCTAGTTGGAATACACTTATCTATAGTCAGCAGCGTGGACTATGTCAAGCTCATAAATGAAGCGGCATGTGACGAACTACTACTTCGACACCGACAAGGACTTCGTTTCTGTCATTCGGACGGGAATGTTGGAGCGGTAACTGTTGAACACGCCGGCATGGGCCTCCGAACGATCCGCGTCTTTGACCTTCCATTCGAAGTGCCAGAAGAATCGGTGACAGACGCCCTGCGTCCTTACGGAACGGTCCTATCCCACGTGGCTGAAAAATGGGCGAGTTTCAAGACGTATCCTGTCCTCAATGGCGTCAGACAAATACGGATCGAACTCCGAAAACACGTCCCGTCATACTTGTACATCGCCGGTTGTCGGGCGATTGTCATTTACGACGGACAACCAAGGACGTGCTCTGGATGTGGGAAGGAGGGACACATACGTTCTGAGTGTGCTCAACGAAGGTTATTACAGCTGCCACGGGATGATCCACCCCTCACGCCGCATCCGACTGTGCTCCCCATGACTTACGTCGCCGCATTACGCGATGACGTGGTCCGCGAGACAGACGCGTACCAGAACACACAAACAGCGACGGATCGTGGCGAGCCACAGAAAGACGACGTTGCGGTGGACCGCCTGCAGCAGTCACAGGACGCCCTCTCTTCGGTTCCGCTTGCGGCCCCTTCAGATAACGCACTTGGAGACGTCGATCATACGACGGCGCCTGATTCCGACGTCCGCCACGAACAACTGGAGACCATGCTGACCTCTGATTCCGAGGCCCGGCAACGTAAACAGCGATCACCAAAACGCCGGAAGAAGCGTCGCCTCACGGTGGAGAACGACCACTCTGATCTAGCAGACAATTCTGAGAAGTTTACGGGTACAGAACAGACGACCATGGATACAGAAGAACTGCCTAGCGTGGATGCAACGGTGGCCAGCGGGACGGCGGCAAGACCTACCGCTGACGATGCTCCAGACACAGCGAAGGCGCTCGATCGACGGCAACAGGCTACTGAGGAGGCTACGGCGCCTGCACCGCACGACAACGATGGGACACTAGGGGACTGGTCAGAAGAGCCACCCCCGTGGGGAACTGATGATGCTAGAGGAACTGCTCCCACGCACTCTCCCGGTGTAAGACCGGAAGGGTGCACGGAATAACGGCAGACCATATGAGGGTACGGCGGGGGACGTTAGTACGACAGCAGCCTATGTACGGAAGAATTAGCGACCGTACGGTGCCCTATCTACGTTGACAGCCATGCAACAAGCTTATCGAATAGGGTCTGTTAACATCAATAGCATTGGGACGCCGGTAAAAATCAAGATGCTCAGTGACATGATAAAGGCTGCGGATTTAGACATAGCACTATTACAAGAAGTTCGGGTACTTCCCCCCCTCGGACTTTTACGGTTACGACATTTACTGTTCCCCGTGTGACGAGAGGGGCGTTGGCACAGCTATACTATTAAGGGAAGGGATACGTGCAGACGAAGTGGAATATTTGCCTTCTGCCCGTGGTACGGCCGTGACCATGGGTGGAATACGTTTGATCAACATATACGCACCGTCAGGCTCGGATAAGAGAAGGGATAGAGCAGATTTTTACGCCCATGAGGTTACACCGTTGTTCCAAGGACGATACGATGGTTGCATACTCGGCGGCGATTTTAATTGTGTGCTCGATAGAAAGGACCAACAACCTAACTATACTACTAGCCAAGAACTTAGGGAGCTGGTCAACGGGATGGAATTAGTCGATACATGGGACCTGAAGTATCGAAACCAACCAGGATATACATTTTTTACTAGCCACTCCGCGGGCCGTTTGGACCGGATCTACGTTTCAAGGGCGTTAGCAACGTCGACGGTGGACGCAGAAATATGGCCGACCGCATTTACAGACCACGAGGCATATATTTGTACGGTTAACCTTAATAGACAGCAGGTGTGGAGACGGAGGGGTAATTGGAAGATGAACGTCTCCCACCTGCGAGATGCAGAATGCCGACGCATGGTGGAGAACGCGTGGCATGGCTGCCTCCGTCGACGAAATTCTTTCGGTTCTGTCCTGCAGTGGTGGATCGAGTGCACGAAGCCAGCTTTACGGAGGACGTTAATAGGTTACGGGAAGGAAGTTTCTCAATGGCAGCGCACGACCACTGAGTTTTACTTTACGGCTCTCCGGGAACTGTTAGCTCAACCACCTACACCAGAACGCCAGACGGCCGTCCACCGAGTTAAGGCGAAGCTGGTACAACTTGCGAAGCAGAGGATGGCAGGTACGATGATACGCGCGAGGTCGCAGGATTTCCTGCCCAACGAGGTTCCCTCGATCCATTATGTGATAAAGGAAAGACGAAGAGGACGCAGGAATTTAATACATGAGATCGATCTCGGCGATGGCCGTCGTTTTACAACACAGAGGGGCATAGCACAGGCGTTCACGGATCATTTTAGCAGATTCTATGCGAGCAACGGGGAGGGTCAGAGGGATCTGGGGAACGTCCTGGAAGAGATCCCAGACGCGACGAGTGTGAACGGGGAAGCGGACGGGTTATCTGAAATTACGTGTGAAGAGCTGGAGGAAGCGATTACACGCGGTGCTTGCAACAAGTCCCCAGGTCCAGACGGATTCCCGTTGGAATTTTACCGTGCCTTTGTGACCATTATGACACCGATGTGGCTATGTATGTTTAATGAGCTTCTGCAGCAAGAAGTACCGGTTCACATTCAATTCACGGAAGGGCTCATGATACCAATACCGAAGCCCCGTGGTGGCAAACGGCCTTGTGATTATCGCCCCTTGACCCTCCTTAATAGTGACTACAAGATCTTCATGCGCATCCTGGGAAGTCGTATCAAAAAGTCGCTGGAGAATCGAATACATGCCGATCAGACTTGTCTTGGCGGCATCAGTAATATCCACACAGCCTTGGGAGACTATCGTGACGTCGTCGCCCTCGCGGCTGCATGCCGCCTCCGGGGGGCGATGGTTGCAGTAGATTTCGATCATGCTTTTGATCGCGTGGATCATGTGTACCTCGCGGCGGTGATGAATAGGATGGGTGTCTCGCCATTATTGACCAATGCTGTGATGCGTTTGTTGCACGGCGCCAGATCAGCGATGGTGGTCAACGGAGGGAGAACTGAGTATTTTAAGATCTTAAGATCAGTGAGACAGGGTTGCCCCTCGTCGATCCTCCTTTATGCAATCGCCTTAGAACCGTGCCTCGCAGGCCTTCGCCGCCGTCTTAGCGGGATCTCCCTACGGCAATTATCATTCAAATGCAGAGCATACGCGGATGATATTGTGTTCCTCGTACGGAATGAGAGGGAGACTCAAACAGCACTGGATTGGCTACAGACGTATGGGATGGCAGCTGGAAGTGTGGTCAACTACCGAAAATCACAATTCATGCATGTGGGGCGTGGACTAGAACCAGGAACTGAAGGACCCTTACCTGCGGTGGAAACCCTCCGCTGTTTGGGTCTCACCTTTCATAAAGAGACAGCGAGAACGGCTGCGGACAACTACCGACGATTGTTACTCAGAGTCCGCACGGCAGTACGACTAAATGCCCTACGGTCGATGGATATGCTGCAGCGAGTGTTACGCGTCAACCTTTATCTCGCGCCCATGATGTGCCACCTGACGCACCTTCTTCCCTTGACGCGCACGATGGCTATGAGGATTCAGGCGGCTTTTGGGTACTATGTGTGCCTGGGACAACTCTTTAAGGTACAGTACAACACGCTTACCCTCCCAGCGCGAGAGGGGGGCGTTGGTTTAGTGAACGTGCACGAGAAGGCGCGTGCCATGTATATTAATACTATGCTCAAACGGTGGCGCAACAGGAATCACTCGCTTACGGGGACGATCATCGAAGAACTCATACCCACATCGCATCTTCCTCCAGTCAGTGTCGGCCATATACCACCCCCTTTAACGCATGTGCGCACGTTCCTCGTGGAACACAGTTACGTTCGAGAGCGTTTACCGACGACCCGACAGTCGACATCGAAGGACGTGTACCATCTGCTTCTTCGACAGATCGCCCGGAATAGGGTGGAACGCAAACATCCAGCTGTTAATTGGCACGTGGTGTGGCGCACGGTCCACCACCCCCACCTACCTACATCTGTCAGGTCAACATGGTACATTGTCGTCAACAGAAAATACCCTACAAATGATAAAAAGTACGCAATACATTTGGCGGATTCGCCCTTGTGTCAGCAATGCGGCGTGCTGGATACGGACGACCATCGGCTGGTCTGCGGCGAGGCATTGGCTGTCTGGACTCTCGCAAGAAAGATAATAGCGTTCATGCGGCGCACTATCTATACAGCCGTTTGTTCTGACATAGTATTTTTTCCAGAGGAAACGTATTTTCCGCGTCATAAGACGAACGCAGTGGCGTGGATCACAGGTATGACGGTCCATTACATCTATATAGACACACGTACGAACTTACTGAACGTCCTGGATTACTGGCAATACTTGCAAGATGGACACACGAAACTATTACGGCTACAAAAGTACAAGGATTGGTATGCCAATTTGCTGGTAACGGTATTTGCGGACCCGCCATACCCTTGGGGTGTGCCGGGTGCGCAAAGATGAGCGGCGGTGCTTTCGTTGTGAAACCGACCAAGTAATGTGATCGACTAAGAACACTATGCGAGTATGCGACCTACGAAAAACTCACGCTTGAACAGTTAGCAATTGGATGTATTTCAAATTTTGTTTTCATATCCATAAATACTTTTCTTTAGGGTGCCGGAGGTGGCCCCATTTTGATTTTGTTGTTATTTCATGCTGCATGGTAGGACGGCAGCGAGGTTCCTTCCAGGACAGTTATCATGTGTCAGGACGTACTATGTTTATTTTGTGAATAATAAAGGTTTCTGTTTCTCCTTTCTCTTACCTTCCTTCATATTAAAACAAAAAAAACAAAAAAAAAAAGTTGGTAGAGGACTTGCCTGCGAAAGGCAAAGGTCCCGAGATAAAAAAAAAATAAAAAATAAAAAAAATAAAAAGTTGGTAGAGCACTTGCCCGCGAAAGGCAAAGGTCCCGAGTTCGAGTCTCGGTCGGGCACACAGTTTTAATCTGCCAGGAAGTTTCATATCAGCGCACACTCCGCTGCAGAGTGAAAATTCATTTTGGAAACAAAAAAAGACATATATCATCAATATTAACATATCATCGCTTATTGGGAAGCCAATGGTTAAACAATCGTATTATCGCATCCTGTTTTCAAGATTCCAAACTTACTCATTCCTTTCTCAGAGTTCTCCTATCTTAAAATATTCATACAGCACGCATACTATAGTAAGAGATCCTCATTTATACTGACAGATATAGAATAGTAATAGATAGATAGTAGCACTGAAAGCAGAAAATCGGAAACAAGGCTACTTACAGCTGGGGACTGGGTTTGCCAGACCCATAATACCCACAGATCGGATATTCCCCTGAGTTTGGCATTAATTCAACACATATCTTGCTTCCCTCAGGAGCGACTCGTTTCAATTTACACAAAAAAAACATAAACAGCATTTCACTCGTTCACAAAGAAACCTTTTATCTTCACATTTGAACCAACGTAAATCCTAATTGCACAAGGAAAGAGAAAAAAAACTTTAAACATCACTTCAATCAATCACATAGAAACATCTTTATCATTAATTTTACGATCATATTATTCAAAATGCATATGTCACAAATGTAAACCAATCAATTCATTCTCCTCTCTATACACCCTACGTACTCATTTGCCATGTCAATCATTTGTTCCGATTCGGCGCTTCTGCGCTGATCGTTTGTCATTGCCGGTTTTGTTCATTTCCATTTGCTGGATTATGTCTAGGGTTAGCCGGCCGAATTTCAACATCATGGGGTGCTCCGCCTACAGTCCTATTCCCACCGTAGTATCGATTCTGGTAGCCGTAACTGTTGCGTTCACGATCCTGTCCACGTCCTCGATCATTTCCGTTGTTCCACCTGTGTTCGCGACTGTTACCCCAGTTTCTATACGGCCGGTCCCGATTATTGTTCCGTTCGCGTCGCGACGATCAGTCACGCCATTGATTAGTACTACGACCACGACTGCGATCGCGCTTCTGTGCCCCGTAATAACTTTGTGCCTGTTCAGGCGGGCATTCTGCTGTATTATATTCTAACTCTTGGAGAAGTATCTTAAACATTTCCACGTCCTCTTTGCATCGACCCGCAAGAATCACGTGGTGCAAGTGCATCGGCAATTTGGTGATGCATATCCTAATTAGTTCCGCAGGCCCGTATGGGTCGTATAGAAATTGATTTGCCTGCAGCATGTGGTCGAATAGGAGTGCTGGGCTGCCAAAACCAGACTGGTTCAAATTTGGCAGCATAATTATGCCATGCTTGACCCTATCTTGTGCCGCTTCCGACCAATAGGCGGACAGAAAGGCTTGTCGAAACTCCCGAGTGGAGCTACAGTGACGTGCTGCCGACCTCATGCGAATCGCCGGTTCGCCTTCCAAATAGCCACGCATATATTCTATCTTATGTGAACTTGCCCAGTCGGGAGGAAGACAAAACTCAAATTGCTCGAGCCATGCTCGTGGATATATTCCTTTTTGCGAATTTTGAAATATCTCAAACTTTCTCACCGTAAGGAAATGTTTGAAATCAAATCCCCGCATTTCGTCCTGGCGAGGCCCTTGAATGTTTCTATTTTTCTCATGTCTGCCCCTCAAAATACATTCTTCCTTGTCGTCAAAATCTCCCTCGTGGCCAGAGTCCCTCTCTGCACTGTTCGTACAGCTATTTTTAGTGCTATTGGCGAGTTCAGAATCACACCCAATGCGGCTTTCCAGATGCGCCACGCGTTCTTGTAATTCACCTGTTGCCGGCCGAAGTGGCTGTGCGATTAAAGGCGCTGCAGTCTGGAACCGCAAGACCGCTACGGTCGCAGTTTCGAATCCTGCCTCGGGCATGGATGTTTGTGATGTCCTTAGGTTAGTTAGGTTTAACTAGTTCTAAGTTCTAGGGGACTAATGACCTCAGCAGTTGAGTCCCATAGTGCTCAGAGCCATTTGAACCATTTAATTCACTTGTTACAGCTTTGTGCCGCCTGTTCACTTCGAACTGTCCCTTCTGAAATCTAAGAAGCGAACGCACTTCTTCGGTCTCTGCGACCGCTACCGGTGTAGTATTGTTCTCGCTTTCCGTCACCTTCATCGTGCCTACGATGTCCGCTAATGCCGCAATCTTATCATGTATTTGTCTGTTGTCCTCCGCCCCAGTCTGCTTCAATTGTTCTACTTGCTGTTCGAGTGCGTGAATCGCTTGACTGTTGACCGCTACTGTGTTGCTAATGGACGTGGGACAATGCGTTTCCGCCTCCTGGACCCTCGAGAGTACCTGCTGGCGTTCCCTTTAGCATTCTTCTCTCAGCGCTTGGAAATTCCTACGAAGCTGTTCTTCGCGATCTTTCGATTCCGCATCGTGACTCCGCTTGCCCTGTTCTAAGGCTTGCAGACGATCATCGATTTGTTCAAATGTACGGCCTAATTCTTTCATAATATCACTTTTTATTTCACTTGCCAGATTGTTTATTCTTTGTGAGATATCATCGGACACTCTCTGTATCGACTTGTCGACTTTATTTGTCTGCTGGATTAGTTTTTCGTCTATTTGTTCGCCTTGCTCACGGATCGATTTTTCAGATTTCTGCGTCATTTGCTCGCCTAGCTCTGGGATCGATTTTTCGGATTTCTCTGCGTTTTCTTTATTTTGTTGCAATAAGGCTTTCATGAGTTCTGCCAAATCAATTTGGTTAGTTGGAGGCAAATTAATTTCTGGGTCTGATGTGAGCCCGGTCGACCTGTTTTGCATTTCCTCTGAAGTATTCCCCAATGCATTTTCGGAATCGTCCGACGCGTTAATATTCGAAATCAAATTATCCCCTTGGTCCATGATGCTTAAGTTGTTGGACCGCCTACTTTTAGCTTGGTTACGTGTCTGCATTAGTTCAATTTATACCCGGTACGCAACACACTAATCAGAATAAATGTATCCCCCAAAAATTACGACACTCACACGAAAGGTACCCAACCTAGTACGCACTTTTTCACACGCAAAACAAATTTATATCTTTGATCGAAGTCAGTGCAATTTACAAGCGAGAAGAAAAACACATACATATAATACACATAAATATAGAAAACAATACAAGACAAACAACACAACGCCGCTCAACAACGACGTGAATCTTTTGAAAGTCTGCTCAGAAACAACGCAGAAGTTGTTTCAGCATGCAGGGAAAAAAAATTAAGATTGTACAACGCTCGGAATCTAACGTTTCACAGATTCCAGAGTCTAGCGGAATCACAGAACAGGGTCGCCATGTGTAATGTTATTGCTTTAATTTGATCTGAAAGCGGTGCTGCTAGACAGTGAAAGTGGCTTAAAAGCTGTGAGCTCTCTGGGGAAGTTAACCTTGCATTACTGAGCAACTGTTTCACCAAGTATCCAGTCTAGCTTACCAAATTCACAACCAGACTAACATGAATTGTAATCTTTTAATAGTCATACGACAACCGGTGGTATATATATATATATATATATATATATATATATATATATATATATATATATATATATATATATATATAATAGAATTTAAATACAAAAAATAAATCAGTTTATATTTGAAAGTTTAACATTGATCATTGAAATTTCAGCATATTAAACTTGAGTCATAACTAAGCTGGAGCCTTATTTAGGACTGTGAAAATATGAGTTAGTAATCTTACAGAACACATCAAATATGGAGCCAAGATTGGGAGACTGCATACAACACTGCATTCATAAAATAACACACGAAGAACGTTGAAACATATGCAAGAGGAAATTAACCACAACCAACCGATTCAATTTTCACCCAAAGAAGTTACGTTCGTAGCACAATCCTGTCCGTCGCGTAATTACCACACAGTGGTATACTAAATTCATACTAAGTCTCTGTGAAATCTTCCCAAAAAGAATAGCTCAGGGCTACTTCGATGGTTATACCACATGCTTCACGTTGTCAACTTGGTTTACACGAAGAGTGTAACTCCACAATAATTTTGATAATTAAAATAAATTAGATCGAAAAGCAATTTACTAAAGAAAAGCCTCGAACTGGTTACTATCGTCTTACTATTAACCTGATGGGTCAAAAATTTGTGTAAGCACGTGGTACTGGTCTCACAAAGTACACCCCACGTGGGTTGAACACAAAGAAAAGTTTCTATATTGAAAAATATTGTCAAGACGAGACTTATAATCTCACGCACATTCGCATTGATGATTGATGATGCTAGTTAGAGTTACTGATCAACACGTGGTTCCACTTTACTCACGAAGTAGTGACAAAGCAACTACCGGAATATATTCTGAACTTCACACTCGAATTACACTGCGTTGCAATTTAAGATAACATTAGATATTTTAGAGCTAAACCTGAAATAAAGGTGATTAAATTTTCAGTTAGGCTGAACTTAAGAAATCCATTGTCCTACGGACTTAGCAGACACGCGCTTAACCGGAGATCTTACCACTTCAGACGCTCGCCGCGGAAAGGCTGACCTGGGCCCTTTCTGAGGGTGGCTGACAAATACAAACGGAAGTGGCCAGAGGGGCAGCTTCCTATACCAACATGACAAGGGACGGACACGACCATACTAAGGATAGAAACCTCTTTGCTTCTAGAAAGCGTAGCTACATGTTCCGACGTTGGTTCTACTGTTCTCTAGCTGACAGGCTTGTCTGCTACCATCCAGCATGCAACCACATTTGCTCATTCATCCTCTCACACAGAAGGGAAGGGGGATGCAGTATCTTATCATATACAGTATATAAAAGAAAGCGGATGTAGGTTCCGTATGAGACTGTGTGACATGAATTACATATAAACTGTGTTTTAAAGTGTAGTAGTGTGACAGATCGTTCTTGTTTATGTGTAAAAGTAACACGTTTCACTGCTCAGTCTCCTCCCAGATAGTCAGAAACACCACAGTAAATTTAGAAGAGGAATTTATGCCGTAAATGACAACAGATTTAAGAAATTAACATGAAAGGAATCCAACAGAGACCTTTCAACACGTCTCGATCACCTCTTGTTCGCATTGACGGCACTTTGAACAGTGGACGTTACATTCCAGATGTGTTACGACCCGTGGCTCTACCCTTCATTCGATCCCTGTGAAACCCCACATTTCATCAGGATAATGCACGACCGCATGTTGCAGGTCCTGTACGGGTCATTCTGGATACAGAAAATGTTCGACTGCTGCCCTGACCAGCACATTCTCCAGATCTCTCACCAATTGAAAACGTCTGGTCAATGGTGGCCGAGCAACTGGCTCATCACAATACGCTAGTCACTACTCTTGATGAACTGTGGTATCGTGTTGAAGCTACATGGGCAGCTGTACCTGTACACGCCATCCAAGCTCTGTTTGGCTCAATGCCCAGGCGTATCAAGACCGTTATTAAGGCCAGAGGTGGTTGTTCTGGGAACTGATTTCTCATGATCTATGCACCCAAATTGCGTGAAAATGTAATCACATGTCATTTCTAGTATAATATATTTGGCCAATGAATGCCCGTTTATCATCTGCATTTCTTCTTGGTGTAGCAATTTTAATGGCCAGTAGTGTACTTTCCGCTCTTATAAAGATCGCATTTTCGTTGACTCATGGTACACTCTGGACCGTACTAACAGCTAGCAAACAACGTGTAATTGTGGCAATCGTATTATGGAATACAGCAGGTTCATCGTTTCTGTCTTATTTGTGTGACATGAGAATGTATAAGTGGCATGTCGAGCACATAACAAAGAAGCACTCATAATATGAAGCAATAGGTTTGCTGTACTACATGGCCCTATTTTAGATCTTCTGTTGGTTTTTATACTGGTCGACTTGCAAGACAGGAATTTGGTCTTCTTCTTTTTTTTCAGAATAAAGAAGAAGATATGAGAACTAAGAGTAGTTACCAGCCACGTTGTTGGACGGGTGGCTAATGAAACATATCAACACATCAACAGATGATCCAAGGCAAATAGACTATCGTTAAATCTTGACGATACTCGCTACATACAACCCAGTACTCGCAACAAAATTTTACGAGGCTTTAAAAATGTATAACTAATTTAGATTAATATAATGTGTCATGCATTGGTGCGTTACCTGAAAACTCATTTAATATGTGTACTATGTTCAGAGCACATTTTCATCCGGAAAGAAAGTACGTTGAAAGTTATTCGATGGAGAGTGGAAAGGCGAAAAACTGAGGCTCAGTATCAAGGAAGTAGTGTGGCTGTGGTATGGCTTCCCAGCCCTGCTCCTGTATAACAGCCGGCCGTAGTGACCGTGCGGTTCTAGGCGCTGCAGTCTGTAACCGAGCGACCGCTACGGTCGCAGGTTCGAATCCTGCCTCGGGCATAGATGTGTGTGATGTCCTTAGGTTAGTTAGGTTTAACTAGTTCTAAGTTCTAGGGGACTAATGACCTCAGCAGTTGAGTCCCATAGTGCTCAGAGCCATTTGAACCATTTTTGAACCTCGCATTAGCATAAAGGAAACATTTCTCTTCACCACTAAGGACAAGGGGTGCGAATGGTCGGTGTCGGTCACGGGCCAGTTGATAACGAGCAAGCAGAGTTGTACATACGCCACCCGCTGGTTTTTCTGATTTTGCCTTAAAACAATAAAACTATTTTCTTGCCGTAATCTGTCGAATGACACTATCCCCATACATAGCACAAATGTTTCTGGGTGCCTCCGTTGTTGTCACCCGTCTACTGACCTCAAACAGAAGAAAATGCCGCAAGTGTTCCGGTTTCTCCACATGTCACTCCATGTCCTAGCGTCCACACCTCCACTCACCGTCTCCAAATGATAGAATGACAATATGTAAAACTCAAATAGTGAGCGTGAACAAATCAAACGTGGCAATCGATAAATAAACAGTAGCAAGCGGAATACCAACATGCGAAATTGAAACACTACGAAGTTACGTACCAACCTAACGGCTAGAGCCTGGCAGCAGGTACGAGAGACGAGCCTTTCGCCGCCGTACATACAATTAAACTTACAGGGAAGCGACAGCGAAACACTGCGGAGATATTTCCGGCCTCCGCCGCCAGCAGTGGCGCCCGACACCCCACGCGGCCCCGCCAGCCGCGCCCGGCGAGCGCATTAGGAACACATGCGAGCTGTCGCCGCTCCCGTATGTATGAGCCAATGAGGCGCCGCGAATTGCCGCGGCTACATTATCGATGAGCGGGCACGACGGCCAATCTAGTCGGCCGCGGCCGCAGCTGGCGCTCTACCTGTTACGACCTCCCGGAATGGCCGCAGATAAATACTGAAATTCGGCCCCGGTTAAATGTTTCAGCGGACCCGAATCCGTAACGCGCCCACCCCTCGGTCTGCAGAGCCGCATGGGCGCGCCCACCGCTGTGACAGGACAGACCCCTGCCACCTGTCCGGCCTCGCTCTACGTCCATTACAAACAAATATCTAGTCAGTAATATTTTACTTCCTCTGAATATCCTGAATCTGAAGGTTCACACGACTTGCAGAAGAACTCCCTGAAATAAGCGAGAAACCATCATCACAGCGAAAGTTGTTTCTAAAACTTCAACAGCTGGCGCCTTGCTATCGCAAATGCATCGCTCTTTACCTTAACACTTTTATTGTTAAAATTTACATAGCCCTACTTTCAACATTGCAGCCCAGTCAGCAATCGTCATATTCTAATATATAAGAAACTATCAACCTCGATTGCGGTAATGAAACCAACCTTTACCTACATTTCAGCAAGTAATTGAGCCTTCTTCAGAAGATATACCTGATTCTATATGTCTGCGGGGGCATGGTCTAGAAAAATTCAGGCTGTTTTAGTTTTATTTCTAGACCATGCCCTCGTAGACATATTATAGAATCAGGTATATCTTATGAAGAACGCTCAATTACTTGGGCTGAAACCTAGGTAAAGGTTGGTTTCATTACCGCAATCGAGGCTGATAGTTTCTTATATGTTAAAATTTACATTGAACAAAAAAAAAGTAGTAACATCAAGAAATAAACGATAGCTGGCAGGCGTGCTTCTACATCTGAAAGACAATTTTTGTTAAAATTGTGCACTACACACAAAGCGCCACTGCGTGGATGCAAATCAGGTTTGCTTTAAATACGTGGTGTAACGGTGGTGAGAGATAGCTACCTTTGAGATTCGACGTGGTAAGTAGGTCAAGAATGCCTTTATGATCACGAAGACGCCATTATGAACAGCTCATCGTGTTCGAACGACGTCGTGTAATATGCTTATGAGAAGATGGATGTTTCTTCCACGATACAGCAGAAAGACTTGGAAGTAACGTAGACTGTAGCCATTGTACATGATTACTGGCAGCGGTGGTTGTAAGAAAACCGGGCGCCGGACGACCAAGTGGCAGGACCGGGAGGGAAGGCCTTTGTGTAGGGGGTGTGGTTTTGGCAGAGCGTACTGTGTCTGTAGAACCAATTCGAGGCAGCAATTGGCACCATGGTGACGCAACGAACTGTTACAAATCGGTGCCTTCAAGAACGCTCCGAACCAAACGCCCTGAAGTGGGCATGTCACTAACCCCAAGACATCGAAACTTGCGACTTCAGTTGTGTCAAGCGGGAGCTCGTTGGAGGGCGAGGTGGAGGTCTGTTGTTTTCTCTGACGAAAACCATATGTTGGCTAGAAGGAGGCCAGGTGAGCACCTGCATCCAACCAGTCCACGACTTTGGCACGCTGGACACACACTGGAGTTATGATCTCGACTGCGACAGCAGAAGCTATCTCGTGGATATGCCACTAGCCACTAATCCTGACTGCAAATTTATATGTCGGGTGATATGACCTGTCGCGCTACCATTCACGAACAACATTCCAGGGGTTGTTTTTTTCCAAGATAAACGATCGTCCACCTACCGCTGTTGTAACTCAATGTGCTCTACAAAGTGTCGACATGTTGACTGGGCCTGCTCAATCACCTTATCTGTCTACACTCGAGCACATGTGGGACATCATCAGACAACAGCTGCTGTGTCATCCGCATTCAGCATTGACCGACCAAGTGCAACTGGTTGGGACTCTATCACACCGACTGGCATCCTCAACGACTGCATGCTTGCAGTGAACATTTAGTAGCCTACTTCCGTTATTAATGTACAATCATATCATATCTGCAATGTCTTTTCTCGCGCGTACCTGTGATCTCTCAACGTTAGTTGCTTAAATACGCAACGTAGACAAATAATGTATTCCCTAAATTTCATTACTCTTTGTTAGTTATTTCTTCGTTTTGCGATATTTTTTCCGTCAGTGCTTCCAGTTTATATTTAAAAAACAAAAGTTCAAAACATGTCTTGCTTTATTGTAAATATCTACTTTCACTACCACACAAAATTTTTAGCTGATCGATTTTTAAAATCGATGAAGTAGCCCACGTGTGTCCCATGTACCTAACTAGATCTCTGTTTTCATGTGATCCTAGGATTTACACAAATTTTTGATTTTAAAGTGACTTTATCAGGGTGGCACTTATGGAAAAAGTATAAAAAACCAGTACCAAAGCTCATGTATGTTTCAAAACAATGTCTGTGCTGAACACATTTACTCGTAGTTACTTCAGATAATCTTAGAATGGAGGAAATGGTGATTTGATCCCATTTTCGTCAAATAGCCACGCCATAAACACACGTCGCCCCATTTGATCGTTAATAGCCTTTTACACACATCAAAAAAAGTTTTGCATCACCTCGGTTCCCAGAACTCCTGAAGATAGACGGTGACTGTGGATATTGTATCACAGACACAGTCCCTTTGATTGTTCAGAGATGTCACTAAACCCGCCCAAAGATGTAAACAACGATGCACGAGCAACGCCTATAAGACGGAGGGGGTCCGACAGCCGATCAGTTCCAGTCATTCCACCAAGAAGGAGGTACACGGCTCGTGTTGTCTGTAGTTCAACGATGCCTAGACGGTCAACACCGCGGTTCTGTCGCGTCCGCATTGTTACTTTGTGCCAGGAAGCACCCTTAACAAGCGAAGTGTCCAGGCGTCTCGGAGTGAACCAAATCGACGTTGTTCTGACATGGAGGAGATACAGAGAGACAGGAACTGTCGATGACATGCCTCGCTCAGGCCACCCAAGGGCTACAACTGCAGTGGATGACTGCTACCTCCGGATTATGGCTAGGAGGAAACCTGACAGCAATGCCACCATGTTGAATAATGCTTTTCGTTCAGCCACAGAACGTCGTGTTACAACTCATACTGCGCGCATTAGGCTGCATGACGCATAACCTCACTCCCGACGTCCATAACGGGGTCCATCTTTGCAAACAGGAACCATGCACCGCGATACAGGTGGGCTCAACAACATGTTGAATGGACCGCTCAGGAATGGCATCACGTTCTTTTCACCGATGAGTGGCGCATATTCCTTCAAGCACACAATCGTCGGAGACGTGTTTGGAGGCAACCCGGTCAGGCTGAACGCCCTAGACACACTGTTCAGTAAGTGCAGCAAGTAGGAGGGTCCCTGCTGGTTTGGGGTGGCATTATGTGGGGACGGCGTACCCCGCTGTACGATACGTGAATGCCATCCTCCGACCAATAGTGCAACCACAGCGGCAGGATATTGGCGACGCGTTCGTCTTCATGGACGACAATTCGCGCCCCCATCGTGCACATCCTGTGACTGACTTTCTTCAGGATAACGACATCACTCCAGTAGAGGTGCCCCAGCATGTACTTCAGACATGAACCCCATCGAACATGCCTGGGATATATTGAAAAGGTCTGTTTATGGACGATGTGACCCACCAACCACTTTGAGGGATCTACGCCGAATTGACGTTGAGGAGTGGTACAATCTGGACCAACAGTGCCTTGATGAACTTGTGCATAGTATACCACGTCGAATACAGGCATGCATCAATGCAAGAGGACGTGCTACTGGGTATTAAATGTAATGATGTGTACAGAAATCTGGGCCACCACCTCTGAAGGTCTCGCTGTATGGTGGTACAACATGCAATGTGTAGTTTTCATGAGCAATAAAAAGAGCGGATATGATGTTTATGTTGATCTCTAATCCAATTTCCTGTTCAGGTTCCGGGACTCTCGGAACCGAGTTGATGCAAAACTATTTTTGATGTGTGTATATGGACACCCGTAGTATTTTTATCCAAGTTCCACAAGCATGTTGCTAAATCATATATGATAATGACAGGTGTGGCAGGGAGAGTAAGATGAAAATACGTTTACAGATGACGAGGAGTTGGCTAGACAGTAGAGACTGATATTTGATACAAAAAATTGTGAGGTGATGATGTCAATGAAGAATAAGAGGAGAGTAACAACGAATATAAGTATCAGACGGCAAGAACTTAAGAAAGTGGAAACGTTCAAGTACCTGGGCATTGATAGAAAACAGATTCAGTAAGATTAGTGAAATGAAAGGTAAGGACTGTAAAATGTAAGAAGCCCGGTTTAGATCAAGGCTGTAACACCAAAAACCAAGCAAATATTACACAAATCGTACTATGCTCCAGCACTGACGTGTGCCTCAGAAACGTGGGTAATGAAGAAAGGTAAGTGAGCGAGATACAAGCTGGTGAGATGAAATTTTGAAAATGCAAGATAGGACTAACTAGAATAGACACAATAAGGAAGAGTACGGTGAGACAAACAGTGAAAGAAAAACCCATGCAAGATACCATAGAAAATGTAGGAGTAAGATGGTATGGACACGTTAAAAGAATTGAAGTTGGCAGGTTACCAAGACAGGCTCTTGAAATGACAATGGCGGCAAGAGGCCAGTGGAAGACCGAGAGGCAGATCGATAGTTGGAATGAAGGAATGTGTAAAGAAGAGAGGAGGGAAACAGCAGGAGGACAGAAAAATACAGAGAGCCTTATGTTTCACGCGTAACCTGACAGTGGCTGGAAACTGCGGACGATGATGACGAATAGCCTGAGTAACTTTGAAAAAGCTAGTAAGGATGCTGTTTGGCATCTTGAGTGAACAAGAAAAATCAGGACAGCTTCTCAGCTTCTGTGGACCTACATCTACATCTACACTGTAGTCCTCAAGTCACTTTATCGTATTGGGGGAAGGTACTTTCTGCATTTGTGCACAACTGTCTCTTCCGACCTTTTCTGCCCCCGTCACAAACGGTCTGCAGGATAAAAAATTGCCAGCCGCTGGTGGCCGAGCGGTTCTGGCGCTACAGTCTGGAACCGCGCGACCGCTACGGTCGCAGGTTCGGATCCTGCCTCGGGCATGGATGTGTGTCTTGTCCTTAGGTTAGTTAGGTTTAAGTAGTTCTAAGTTCTAGGGGACTTATGGCCTCAGCAGTTGAGTCCCATAGTGCTCAGAGCCATTTGAACCATTTTTTTGATAAACAATTGTTGGTAAGCTTCAGTGGGTGCTCGTATCTTTCTATTTTTACCATAGTAGCCTTTTCACTAGATATGCGGAAGAGAAAGTAATATTTTGGTTGACTTTTCTCTTCTCGGAATTCTGACAGTAAACAACAGCGCGATGCAGGACGTCTGTCTTGTCCGTCTCTGGAGCTGGCTGAGTATCTCTGTGTCCCGGTTTCACGATTGCTACATAAACCTCAAACGAAACGTGCTTCTCTTCCTCTGTTCATCTCTATTTCCTCTATCAATCTTGCCAGGTAAGAGCTCCAGATTAAGGAAGAATATGCTTTTACCAGTCGAACGAGGGTCCTGTGAATACATATCACTTCCTGAGGTTGCTTACAATCAATATCATTCAGACATCAGTCTTACCTGTTGTTAGTTTCATGTGGTCGTTGCACTATAAATTACTACAGACGCATATTGCTAGATATTTTATGGCTTTGGCTGTGTCCAGTTGTTGTGCGAGCCAGATGGTGCTGTTGTTACCACAGTGGACTCGGGATCAGGAGAACGACGGTTCAAATCCGCGCCCAGGCATCCAGATTTAGATTTTCCATGGTTTCCCCGAATCGCCTCAGGCAAATGCTGGGATAGTTCTTTTGAAAGATCACGATTGATTTCCTCATACTTGAACCAGGCCGAACTTGTGCTCCGTCTCCAATGATTTCATTGTCGACGGCACGTTAAGCCCTAATTTACTTCCTTTGTTTCCAGTTTTTGTTCTGCAGTCGTGCAACTTAGAGGAGGCCTTCCAAAATTTAAGGTGGAATAAGAAGTTCACACTCTTTAGAAGTTTCAGATTAGGACAGTTGGGCGAGTAATCTACACCATAAGAAAAAAAAAGTGTCAGTTGTGGAAGATCAAGAAAGACTAGTTCGAGTTAAGAAGAGTACTAGAGAGAGTTCCCGCTTATCACAAGTGTTCTTCAACTTATACTTTGCAACTACGAAGAAGATCGAGCTATTTGCGGCACTATCAGTTACATTGTTCGAGGCTCCTTCAACTGCTGTTCCCAACTAATCTTCACTCCGGCTTTGAGACCTAATAAAGACAGCGCTATATTCTGATGTTTATACTGATTACCAAATAGCTTCTTAAACGGTCGTTATAACACTCTCAGACATTTGACGGTATCTGCCACAAAATGGGTTGTGCTCGTTCGTTCTGGCTGTACAAATTTGGATCTGTCATTGAACGAGGTTAAACAATCTGATGGTAACATGGTTGCTTGATAATTACCAGCTTGACTCCGTATGACCGAAATGTCTATTTCAAATGAGAATACGTCCTGATACAGAGATATATTAGCAGTAAGGCTGTGGTACCATATAATTTGCTTGAAGTATGTGTATTTCACCGATATATATTCAGTAACGTAACGTGTTACGTCTATATTAGTTTTGCATATTGGTATTCCGGTTATTACGGGTTTATTTAACGAGTGTCAGTTAGTTTTTATTTGTAGTTCACTGTTGCTGTTTGAGTTTAATGTTGTCATTTTGTCATTCAGACATAGTGAGTGGAGCTGTGGACGCTAGAAAATGGAGCGTCGAGTGGAGAAATCAGATCATTTCCGACATATTATACTGTTTGAGGTGAACAAAGGCGTGACAGCAGCGGAGAAAGCCAGAAACATTTGCACCGAGTAAGAAGATAATGCCATTGGACAGAGCACGAATATGAAATGGCATTCTCTTTCTAAGAAGTGTCGTTTTGACATTACTGACTCTACACGTTCAGGAAGACCTTCGGGGTTTGATAAAGATCGTTTAAACTCATAATAGTATATGTCAGTGTGCTCGAGAACTGGCACATGTGATGAACTGTGATAATTCCAGCACCGTGCAACATTTGTATACAGTTGGGAAGCCGAAACAAAAAAATCGGTGGGTGGCCGTATGTGCGTTTCTGCTTGCTTGTCGTCAACTGCTAGTGAGCAGTGCCGTCCATTCCTACCCAGTATCGTTATTGGTGACCCGTATCGCTATATGTGACCAGAAATGGTGTCTTTATGCTACCGTAAGGGAAAGAAAGAACGGCTGGGTCCAAACAAAGCAGCAATTCCGAGCTCAAAGACCTCCGCACATCCACAAAACATAACGTTGTGCATCTGATGGAACAGTGGCGGTGTGGTTTACTACGAATTGCTTCTCCGAGGTTTAACCATCACCGCTGACAATTATTGTCAAGAACTGAGACGTCTTGCAGGCAAACGCCAAGAACAACGACCCAGGAAGACTACGCGAAGGGATGCTACTTCACGACAACGCCCGCCAACATTCTGCAAGACTGACAGAAGTTGCGTTGAAAAGTCATTCCGCACCCACCTTATTCATCTGATTTTGCGCCCTCGGATTTTCACCTTTTCCGCTCTCTACCTGTCAAGGAACTTGCTTTCCGTACGAAAATGCGCACGACGTGTTCTTCGCCTCAGAACTACATGGACTACAGAACTACGTGGAATCGAAAAGTTATCCCAGCGTTGGCAGACTGTTCTGAATAGTGATGTATAACATCGACGAATAAAATCTCTCTTTTCAGGATTTGTTGTCTTCATTAAAATTATAGAGAAACGCTACGGACTTATGCACCAGCCCCCAATAAAAGCAAGTTTTAATTACAATTACGTCTTTCATATTGCTGAACACGTTGTATCAAGAGACACCATACCAGACTTGAAAGCGTGAGACACAGAAGAATTAGTCGCATCATATATAGGTCATTTGGCTCTTGTGCATTGTGAATAAGTGTTGCTTTTTCTCCAGCCCACTAAATCTGCCCCCAATCGTATCCATTGCCTATGTCTACGTTTCTTATGAAAAGTACAATCTGCAGTCTGGCGTAGTGTCCCGCTGGGGAGAGCAAAGCGCGAGATGGCGGGCAGAGGGTGTGGGGGGCGGGGATACGGGGTAGCCTCCCCGTAGAAAATTGCAAACGTAATTCAATTACCTCTTCCTGACTGTAATTAAGTGATCGCTCAGTCAGGACGGCAACAATAAAACCAGCGCTGACACGAGTCGTTAGCTCTCTCCGAAGAAACGAAGGTCGTTCGAGCGTGATTTGACAACAAGGAAAATTAATGAACAAGTGGCTAAGATTAAAAGTAGGAGGCAAGCTGCCTTCCCGTTTGAAAATTGGAGAGCGGAAAGTCAGCTGCCGCTACCGCCTTCTCACAGCCTAAGCCCCATTAACGAACTTTAAGCATTCTGATGACTGCAAGAAGGTCCGCGTATTACATCCTTTCAACTCTCGGTTGAGACGATAAGAAGTTTCATACATTCGCGTTCTCGTCGTATCACTCGAGCAACCCGAACACCAGGTCTTTTGTAATCGGAGGGATATAGGCTTGTATTAAACTACTGGAATTCAAAATTGCGTAGGCTTTCCCGGCCAGTCAGTTAACACAAATGTTGTGTGTGTATGGAGCAGCGTCACTTTGTAAAACAGCTGTCAGTGAATAAAACTGACGTTGCGGTGGCCTCCCTTTGGGTATACTGGAGTACTTTGTTGCCCCAGGTCCATTACACTTCGTCGTGGCTACGGTATTTAGAACAATTTCAATACCTCTGATATCATTGGCCTCCCATGGCGGAAGGAGTGGGAAATTTTATTAGATCGGTTTTCTATGACGAATCAGCAAATGGGGGTGACGAATTCTGAACAAGTTGGTGGGATTCTCCTACCTTAATCACCAGCAGTCTCGGATACTTAAAGGTATCTGCGTCCCCAATATCAAGTTACTACATCTTCATTGAGGTGTTACATAATACCTAAGCTTTCTGTAATACATATCTGAGCTATTTGCGCAGTAAAATTAGTTACAACTTATAACGTAGAAACCGTCATCGTGTTTTCCTCTTATTTGTGTGGCGTTCTATGTACGCTAATAATCTAACTGAATTAGTTGCACCTCATATGTAGAATAGATTGTTAGTAGAAATAACTGCTTTTGTTAAAGAGTAAGTAAATTTGGGATGTTTTAGAAAACTAACTTTTATTTAACACACCGTAGAAGAGGTAGGCTATAGATAAAGAGGAAGTTGTAAACCCTTCCTTCCTAATCGGCCTATTGGATTGCGATATATATGACTGTCATCTTGTGGACCTAACAACATTTTATAACGAGTAAGTATCGTTACCGAAGGAGAGTAATACTGGTTATTAGGAGAAAAGTGTACAACAGACCGTTCTGAAGGAAGAATCGGTTCTAAACCCAATCTAAATACTGATAATAGTTTTGAAATAGGTGGAATTTAGTGCAGTCTCTCACGAACCCCCCAGAGGGAAAAAGAGTACCACGTAATATTTGATTAAAAAAAAATGAAAATTAAATGATCGCTAGCCCACTAGGGCAATGAATATCCAGAATCCTAAGAAATGTAAAGGCAAAGGAAATTAAGCAAATAATCACTCGCGTGGCAACAGAAGGTTGTCACGCTTTTCCACAACACAACAGTTCAGAAGAAAATAAATGAATGAACAAAATGTAAATTTTCAAGGCCGGAATTGTCACAATTAATAAAATATTCCAAGGTATTATGCCGTAGTCGAAGGGATTTCACTTTAAAACCCGGCGCTTCGTCCCCATCTGCGGAGGACGTTTTCAAGGGGGATCGTAGCTTTGTTGAATGTCCGATACACACCCTGTCAGTAGAGAGCCAGGGTGTGAATCGGACATTCAACAAAGCTACGACCCCCCTTGAAAATGTCCTTCGCAGATGTGAACGAAACGTCGGGTTTTAAAGCAAAATCCCTTCGACCAAGGCATAATAACCCGAAAAATTTTATTAACTGTAGCACTGAGTTTACAGTTACTTATTCAGAAATACTAAATTTTGGACGCAAAGTTAAATTAATTGATGGTTAAACAAATGACTAACTGTAACTGAAACTTGGTTACGTCAAAAATGTCTTTTTCTAACCTCAGCGTAACGTAATGTAGAGTTTGGAAAAAGACAAGCAATTTATTTTCAATGGTTGAAAGATGGAACTGATTTTACTTTAAGCAAATGAGCCACTGATTTGCTTTTAACATAAGAACAGTAAAATACATATGAAGCCACCAGAAGTCACTCGCTAAGCTAAATACAGAATAAATCTTTCGCTATTAGTTTTGCAAGTGAAATTGTACGTTACTTTAAGTGATTGAAGTTCATATTCAGACTTGCAAATTCATTAAGGCTCTGTTGTGCGGTAGGTCCGCTGTTGTTTTCTATCTACATAATTGATCTTTTGGATAGGGTGGATAGCAATGTGCGACTGTTTGCTGATGATGCTGTGGTGTACGGGAAGGTATCGTCGTTGAGTGACTGTAGGAGGATACAAGATGACTTGGACAGGACTTGTGATTGGTGTAAAGAGTAGCAGCTAACTCTAAATATAGATAAATGTAAATTAATACAAAAAAATGGTTCAAATGGCTCTGAGCACTATGGGACTTAAGTGCTGTGGTCATCAGTCCCCTAGAACTTAGAACTACTTAAACCTAACTAACCTAAGGACATCACAAATGCCCATGCCCGAGGCAGGATTCGAACCTGCGACCGCAGTGGTCGCGCGGCTCCAGACTGTAGCGCCTAGAACCGCTCGGCCACTCTGGCCGGCTAAATTAATACAGATGAATAGGAAAAATAATCCCGTAATGTTTGAATACTCCATTAGCAGTGTAGCGCTTGACACAGTCAAGTCGAGTAAATATTTGGGCGTAAGACTGCAGAGCGATATGAAGTGGGACAAGCATGTAATGTCAGTTGTGGGGAAGGCGGATAGTCGTCTTCGGTTCATTGGTAGAATTTTGGGAAGATGTGGTTCATCTGTAAAGGAGTCCGCTTATAAAACACTAATACGACCTATTCTTGAGTACTGCTCGAGCGTTTGGGATCCCTATCAGGTCGGATTGAGGGACGACATAGAAGCAATTCAGAGGCGGGCTGCTAGATTTGTTACTGGTAGGTTTGATCATCACGCGAGTGTTACGGAAATGCTTCAGGAACTCGGGTGGGAGTCTCTAGAGGAAAGGAGGCGTTCTTATCGTGAATCGCTACTGAGGAAATTTAGAGAACCAACATTTGAAGCTGACTGCAGTACAATTATACTGCCGCCAACTTACATTTCGCGGAAAGACCACAAAGATAAGATAAGAGAGATTAGGGCTCGTACAGAGGCATATAGGCAGTCATTTTTCCCTCGTTCTGTTTGGGAGTGGAACAGGGAGAGAAGATGCTAGTTGTGGTACGAGGTACCCACCGCCACGCACCGTATGGCGGATTGCGGAGTACGTATGTAGATGTAGATGTAGTGCAATACAAGAATGGGCAGTTTCTGAGGCAGCAATATTTAGACTGGAACTGGTCATTAGAAAACAAACAAAACTGGCAGTTAGCAGTTAATCAATTTTCATATTTTTACGACTCTCAGTGGTTGTTTGGAAAGGAAAGGGACTCTTCTTGGTAATAATGTCCGAGGCACAGGTGCCCTTCCAGTTTTAGCTATTTCATGTTATTATTCAAGAAAGCTAGTCAAGGTCTGTGAAAGAAATAACCATTAAATATTACTTATACTTCGTCAGTTAACAGTTGTTCGATGTTGTAGCTGTCCGGACGACTGAGAATGTAGCCAACGAACGTGCTGAACTGTTGCTGTTGCCGCCAGGTTATTATTCAAGAAAGCTAGTCAAGGTCTGTGAAAGAAATAACCATTAAATATTACTTATACTTCGTCGGTTAACAGTTGTTCGATGTTGTAGCTGTCCGGACGACTGAGAATGTAGCCGACGAACGTGCTGAACTGTTGCTGTTGCTGCTGCTGTTCGAGAACCACGAGTCCTGTCCAGAGGCACGGATAATTTTGGGACGGACAATAGTTAGAACTGCGACTTCTTCCACCTGTCAATTTCGACCGTGCTCTCAACACTCGCGGGTTAACAGAGTGGGTGCGCCTACGCTGGCGCTATCACAGCTACACACCGCATCTGGGGGATCGCCCAACAAACATTTCCGCACTCTTTCAAGACTCAAGCTGCTCTGCCTCCTCTCTGCTCGCAGCGCGAAGGAGACCCTCCATTCGCAGTGATAAACAACGGCATAGCTACTGCCATTTCGTCGTTGCTATCGATACATTTAAATAAGTTCCCTTGGCTACTACCCAGCAATTTATAATCTTTACATTATAATTAAAGTCAATTACATACATTCATAAATAAGTACTATATTACATCCATTACATATTAAATATAGTTTGTGTAATAAAGCGTAAAGATTCAAATTTGGAAGTACAGTACAAGCTATCAACGGATATTAAACGGCGAAAAATTTTGGATGGTGCCGAAGGTATTTTTTTTTTCTCCATTTTCGGTCTTACAAAATGCTAAAAATATTGCACTGTACCCACAAGTTCCTGTCACCTTAGCTTGTACCGCGACACTTACTACCAACTGATAGATATAAATTTTAATCGTAATTATGAACAGCCTCAGTTGCACCGTTTACCTAGAATTTGCCTAGGTTTCAGTCGGGCTAACCCAACCTTCATCAGAACAACAATATCTATCGTCTGACGATAATTTATGGATTTGTAGTTTTAGCTTGACGATGTCCACTATGGACAAATGATAGACATTGTTATTTTGAAGAAGGTTGGGTTATCCCGACTGACACCTAGGTACACTCTAGGTAAACGGTGCAACTGAGGCTGTTCATTATTAAAATTAATATTTATACAGTTGCTGACAGGGCCGCTAAATGTTGAAGATATGTTGATAGATATAACTCAGCATTTGAAACGGTACAGTCTTGTACTCGCCAATCGTTCTGTATCTGTATAACCTACAAAGCTAAAAAGGTTATGCATGAGCGTGCTTGTTGATAAAGTAAGTTGTGATGAAAGAGAAATACAAGAGTCAGTCGCATGAGGGCATTGAAATAATTCAATAGTAATATTTTCAGACATGCTCGAAAGAACGGACCATTCATGTAATAGTAATATCTAAGTCTTGACAGCATTTCGTGATGTCTTCAGTGTGGATACACCCTATGTCCGACCTCTGTAGGAATCATGCCAGATGTGGGACCAATGAGGAAAATTGACACGGGGCTGCTACGGCAGTAGCGTCCGACGAGCTGGGAATTTGGTTTAGACGGTAAGCATACTCGGAGAGCTGAAATGGTTAAGGCGATCGCTCGGATAAAGTTGGAAATCGGGCTTCAAGTCCCGGTACGGCACAAGTTTTCACTTGTCGCAGCAAATATGAGCAGCACTTGGCACCGCTTTGACAGAACGAACGGTTATAAATATAAATTTAAGTGTTAGGAAATATTTTCTGAAGGTATTTGTATGGAGTGGTGCCTTCTACGGAAGTGAAATGTGGACGATTAACAATTCACACAAGAAAATAGAATGTTTGGAATGTGGTGCTGTAGAAGAATGCTAAAGATAAATAAATTTATCAAGTAGCTAATGGAGGGGTACAGAGTCGAATTTGGGAAATGATACAACTTGACTAAAAGAAGGGCTCGTTTAGTAGGGCACGTCCTGATACTTTAAGGACTCGTTAGTTTGGTAACGGAAGGAAGTAAGCCAAGGCCTGAGAACAGTAAGCTGTTTCCAGTGGATGAAGTTTGCAGTAGTTAGTCAGAGGTGAAGAGGCCCGCACAGAAAAGACTAGCATGGAGACTTGCATGAAACCAGTCCTCAGACTGGACAACAACAATACCCTCTTTATCATATTATAGTTATTTTGATTTTTTAAGGAACGGTGAAGTATTTGAAGCCTAGTCTGATGTACGAGAGGGCCTGAAGCCCCTAATCTGATCATGTTAAATACACTCCTGGAAATTGAAATAAGAACACCGTGAATTCATTGTCCCAGGAAGGGGAAACTTTATTGACACATTCCTGGGGTCAGATACATCACATGATCACACTGACAGAACCACAGGCACATAGACACAGGCAACAGAGCATGCACAATGTCGGCACTAGTACAGTGTATATCCACCTTTCGCAGCAATGCAGGCTGCTATTCTCCCATGGAGACGATCGTAGAGATGCTGGATGTAGTCCTGTGGAACGGCTTGCCATGCCATTTCCACCTGGCGCCTCATTTGGACCAGCGTTCGTGCTGGACGTGCAGACCGCGTGAGACGACGCTTCATCCAGTCCCAAACATGCTCAATGGGGGACAGATCCGGAGATCTTGCTGGCCAGGGTAGTTGACTTACACCTTCTAGAGCACGTTGGGTGGCACGGGATACATGCGGACGTGCATTGTCCTGTTGGAACAGCAAGTTCCCTTGCCGGTCTAGGAATGGTAGAACGATGGGTTCGATGACGGTTTGGATGTACCGTGCACTATTCAGTGTCCCCTCGACGATCACCAGTGGTGTACGGCCAGTGTAGGAGATCGCTCCCCACACCATGATGCCGGGTGTTGGCCCTGTGTGCCTCGGTCGTATGCAGTCCTGATTGTGGCGCTCACCTGCACGGCGCCAAACACGCATACGACCATCATTGGCACCAAGGCAGAAGCGACTCTCATCGCTGAAGACGACACGTCTCCATTCGTCCCTCCATTCACGCCTGTCGCGACACCACTGGAGGCGGCCTGCACGATGTTGGGGCGTGAGCGGAAGACGGCCTAACGGTGTGCGGGACCGTAGCCCAGCTTCATGGAGACGGTTGCGAATGGTCCTCGCCGATACCCCAGGAGCAACAGTGTCCCTAATTTGCTGGGAAGTGGCGGTGCGGTCCCCTACGGCACTGCGTAGGATCCTACGGTCTTGGCGTGCATCCGTGCGTCGCTGTGGTCCGGTCCCAGGTCGACGGGCACGTGCACCTTCCGCCGACCACTGGCGACAACATCGATGTACTGTGGAGACCTCACGCCCCACGTGTTGAGCAATTCGGCGGTACGTCCACCCGGCCTCCCGCATGCCCACTATATGTCCTCGCTCAAAGTCCGTCAACTGCACATACGGTTCACGTCCACGCTGTCGCGGCATGCTACCAGTGTTAACGACTGCGATGGAGCTCCGTATGCCACGGCAAACTGGCTGACACTGACGGCGGCGGTGCACAAATGCTGCGCAGCTAGCGCCATTCGACGGCCAACACCGCGGTTCCTGGTGTGTCGGCTGTGCCGTGCGTGTGATCATTGCTTGTACAGCCCTCTCGCAGTGTCCGGAGCAAGTATGGTGGGTCTGACACACCGGTGTCTATGTGTTCTTTTTTCCATTTCCAGGAGTGTAAATACACAAAATAAAATATGAAAGAATTATGACTTGCTGATGCATAGTGCTTCTGCCAATTGCAAGTGACAACGGTTGCGTGTCAGTTTATGCCCGAACTGTCACAGAATCTAATTAATAATGTAATATGCTGATCCTAATAGTTAGTACAATCAAATCCTATAATGGTGCATGAAAACTGCAGACGATATTCACTTTGACCAATTATTCCGCTGCTTATTACTTCTTCTCCTTCCATTTCACTATGGCGAAGAAGACGTGTCACAATGGCGAAGAAAACTGCAACCCCAAAAAACAATTTATGTAGAGTACTGAAATTTCGGTATACATTTGTGTAGGTAACGCATTTAAGGGATTAACACCGCAAGATCACAGATTAATATAAAAGCGACATAAGCTATTGCAAATGTGAAACGTTCTTGTATTCATAACATGTATAACCGCCAGGATGTTGAATGCAAGCAAGCAAACGTCCATGCATTTTGTTGTAGAGGCGCTAGAGGTCAGTTCCACTTGGTCGGTCACTGCTGGTTGTCGGTGACTGTGGAGCTGTCGTCCGCTGATGTCCCATATGTGCTCCACTGGAGACGGATCTGACGATCGAGCAGGCCGAGGCAATATGTCGATATTCTGTAGAGCACTCTGGGTTACAACAGCTGTACCTGGGCGAGCGTTATCGTGTTGGAAAACAACTCCTGGAATGCTTTTCATGAATGGCAGCACGACAGACCGAATCACGAGACTGACATAGAAATTTGCAGTCAGGATCCGTGGGATAACCACAAGAGTGCTCTTGCTGGTTTGGGATCGGTGGAATAAACACTACAGGACGTCTAGCTTGAAAACTTTCCTTGAAGTAACCGATTTGCAACAGTTCGTTCTGTCACTGCGGTGCCACGTGCGGCTCAAATTTGGTGCTCAAGATGCAATACGATGCGTCAGAGCCATTGCCGAAAACGAAAGCCTTACCTCTCCGCAGTGTCACGTGGAAATCCGGAGCTTCGTCTTCTTATGACTGTACATTCCTCTGACCACGGCTGCCTGCAGCCATGTACCTTGCCTACGTTCCAACTAAGTCTTTCTGCAATATCGCAGAAGAAACGTACAGCTTCTTGTAGCTCTATTGCACGACCTCGTTCAAACTCAGTGAAGTGCTGATAATCCTTCTTTGTCGGCTTAAAGGGATTAGTGGCTAACATCAACTTACCACGTCCAGTCACAAAGGTAGCTGACGCTCACGACCGTTGCAGCGTATATTTAAGGCAAAATTGATTTGCATCCTCGTGGTCGCGTTTCTAGCCCTTCGCTTATGCGACTGGCAAGAAATTGGAACAGACACCATTTTTCAGAGGTAGAAACACACCTACCAAATTCGTTTACGTCGCACAACTCCTTCTTGGTGTTGCGGTTTTCTTTTTATCAGTCTATTTTCCGTAGCCTTGGCGCTTTCTTCAGCTGACTCACGACAGGGAAGTTAACTTAGAAGGACAGGAGTTCCATAAATTTCAGCGCTGAAAGCTGCCTCAGAGCAGGTACGGAACAGATAAGTCACAGTAACATTTTTTCTCCAGCAACTGATGATATGAGATGAAGCATTTTCGTGGCTGCATATAGTAACCGAGCAGAAATTTCGCTATTGATCCCAGGAAAATCCACGACGTTTACATGAAAAACCCCAGGCTCGTTAGGGTATTATATACAGCTGACCTGTGTCGGATTATTGGACTCCTTTCTTTTAGGGTGACGTGTATTAACGTAAAATGCCGACCACTGTTGTAGAATTTTCTTATTCTGGTACTTCAGGCAAGAAGTTTGTTGACTGTTTTAGCAGGAGGGTGCAAGGCTCACGCTGTGCGTCAAAATATGGCGGTATTCCGACAAACGTTTCCAAACTGATGGATACCCGGCTCTGGCGACGCAACAGGGCCATACCGTTCTCTAGATTTCACAGTTTCAGATTTCTTCCTCTTCGGTTATGTGAAGGAAAGAGGTTTTGCTTATCATTTTCAGACAGCTGACGAACGTAAGACTGCCATTCGTCGTCAAATATGCGAGACTCCGCAGGAAATATTAAGGCATATTACAGGGAACATCCCGCGACGGCTACAGCAGTGCATCCAGACAAATGGATGAAATTATTTTCAACGCGAAGTGAGGTCCGCCGGTTTGAGTTACATTCTGTGGTAACTGTCAATTTATGTCCTTGTATTTTATAACTGCAAAAGAGTACTATTTTCATTCACCAAGTTTCTGTTACCTCAAGAGCCGGCCGGAGTGGCCAAGCGGTTAAAGGCGCTACAGTCTGGAACCGCGCGACCGCTACGGTCGCAGGTTGGAATCCTGCCTCGGGCATGGATGTGTGTGATGTCCTTAGGTTAGTTAGGTTTAAGTAGTTCTTAGTTCTAGGGGACTGATGACCTTAGAAGTTAAGTCGCATAGTGCTCAGAGCCATTTGAACCATTTCTTGTTACCACAAGAATTTGGTAGAGATGAAGGTTATTCTTAAATTAAACTCCGATTGATTATTAAAACTAAACAAATGCTTATAGCTTCATGGCAGGCGGGCATTTCGGAAAGGAGACTGGATGTCATGTTACGTCAGTCGGCTCTTTGTTAGGTTCGTCACTGTGTCAGCAGCAAGCGACTGAAATGGACGATGTTACTGCGTCTCCTTCTAGTTTCAAACTAAGTTCCGCCATTTACTTCAAGCAAACAGAAAGAGACAGCGCCGCAGAGAATAATTGTCGATAGTCTCGTTTGCAAGTTGATGGGGTTATGAGTGAAAGTGTTGCGAGAGAGTAGTGAAGAAAATTCGTAACTGGTTGCGCAGATGTGCATGGTTAATGTGACGGAGGAAGACGTTAAGATGTGGCTGATGAATTTGAGCAACGTGTTAACGATATTGTCCATGTGAGACTTAATTCAGAGTTAACAACTATATTGGGGAGCAATAAGACGAGTGACGATATGTCAAGTGCCAGAACATGAAAGTAGTTCTAATAATATCTTTATTGAATGCTTTCACCGAGAGATTAGGTTTCTTCGTAGTGGGTACCAAAATCCTAACCGACTTTTAGGAGACTCAGTTCGGCGTTGGCATTCCTTAAGAAGAAGGGAAGGAATTTCTGCACAATCTGGGCACTGGGGACGAGATATGGGTGAACACCGAAACTACTGTGAATGCACACTCATTCTTCCACTAAGGCCAACACAGTCATGCAGACGCTGGGAAACAGCATAATGACGGTTGCAGTTTTCAGGATCACAAAGGAATTTTGCCACAGATTTCATTAGAGTATCCCGCGAGAATAATGAGATATATTTATTGTAAGACTCTTTTCATACCCTGAGGGTTGAACCCAAAAAAAGAAGAAATGAAGAAGCGACATGGGGCGATTACCGAAGGAATCATTCTCCACAACAATGCACGACCCCATCTGCGAATGGAATGGACGAAAACTCACATTTAGTGGCTGGGACATTTTTCAGTATTTTCTTTCTTCTGGACTTAGCATCATGTGATTTACCTAAGACGAGGTCCTGGCAGACTGCTCAGCGGTTCACAACCGACGACGAACTCAATGTTTCTGTCAAGTACTGGCTGAAGCACCTGATGGTACTATGCTTTCGTGTATGTTTGCAGTTCCGCGTTTTGGACGGATTTTTTTTTTTTTAATTTGACGTTTTATTGGGAAGCTGCAGCTAGCAGAAGTACTTCGCTTCCTTAAGTAGCACTGCAGAATACAGCAGTTATTAAGTAAGAAGCTGTTTACAATGCGGAAATCGGTTGTAAATGGTTCAAATGGCTCTGAGCACTATGGGACTTAACTTCTGAGGTCATCAGTCTTCTAGAACTTAGAACTACTTGAACCTAACTAACTTACGGACATCACACACATCCATGCCCGAAGCAGGATTCGAACCTGCGCCGTCGAGGTCACGCGGTTCCAGACTGAAGCGCCTAGAACCGCTCGGCCACTCTGGCCGGCGAATCGGTTATAGAAAAACGTTAAGGTGCGGTAGCGAGTCACTGGAGCGAGAAGATGTACGCGAGTCACGAGAAAGAATCTTCCTTGACGATCTATACGTAGGGCAACTACGTGTATTGAGGCCTAATAGTCAGAGTATTGCTTATTAAATATTAGTTACCGAAGTGCATTTGTGGCACAGCAAATATAGGAGAACCTACGCGTCATCGGAGCTTTAATACGATAATACCACTATGATGTATAATACACGGATGTGGTCTTTCCCTCCAGCTATCCAATCTCTACATCATACAAGCAATGTCGAAAATAAAGTTCCAAGAGTGAATTAAAATTTAAGGTGAAAGATTATCAATGATAAGATTCGCTGATGACATTGTTATCCCCAGTGAAAGTGAAGAAAAATTGCAGCATCTGTTGAATGAAACGGACAGTCTAATGAGTACAGAATATGGATTGAGAGCAAATCAACATAAGTCGAAAGTAATGAGAACAGAGAAAATAATGAGAAATGAGAACAGTGACAAACTTAACATCACGATTTGTGGCCACGAATAGATTATGTTAAGAAATTCTGTAAGTAGGCAGCAAAATAACCCATGACGGACGGGGTAAGGAGGACACAAGAAGCAGACCAGCTCTCGCAAAAGGGCATTCCTGGCCAAGAGAATTCTATTAATATCAAACATAGCCCTTAATTTGAGGAAGGCATTTCTGAAAATGTACGTTTGGTGCACAGCATACTATGCTAGTGAAAAATGGACTGTGGGAAAACCGAAAAAGAAAAGAATCGAATCATTTGAGATGTGGTGCTACAGGAGAATGTTGAAAATTAGGTGGACTGATAAGGTAAGGAATGAGGAGGTTCTGAGCAGAATCGGAGAGGAAAGGAATATGTGGAAAACACAGACGAGGGTAAGTGGCAGGATGATAGGAGATCTGTTGAGAAACCTGGGCAAGACTTCCACGGTATTAGAGCTATAGAGGGTAAAAACTGTAGAGGAAGACAGACAATGGAATACATCCAGCAAATAATTGAGTACGTAGATTGCAAATGCCACTCTGAGATGAAGAGGTCGGCGGAGGAGAGGAATTCGTGGAGAACCGCATCAAACCAGTCAGAACACTAACGATAAAAAAATGGCATTCTGAGACTTAAATCTTAAGTGGACTAACTATCTATATTACACTTTCAATCACAGGTCGTTTGTTTGTGTCTTCTAAAGAATCTAGTGTGCTACAAGAGCTACTTCGAGGGGCAACATCAGTGAGATATTAACAGTAAACAGGTAGGATCAAATCCTTCTCGGTGCTTCATTAAGGTAATCCAAGAAAAGGTTAACTTAATGCAGTCTACAGTGGGAAGGTATAACCAGTTGTACTGTACGTCACCGACACTACTATCGACGGACTTGTGGCTAAAGCGAAAATCTTTAACTGTGTTTTGGTACCATGAGGGGATCTTGCAAAGGATAAGGAGAAAGTTTGACTTAGCGCACCGACTATGTGCAGAGGTAATTTTAACATGGAAGTACAGAATTTCTTTTCTAATGGCCAGTCTGAGGTTAATTTATGAATAGCCCCAAACCCGAGGCTCAAAAATACAATAAAAGATATTTATTCGGTTTGAGCCGTTCGGGCCGTGATATTTTACTTCCCTCGCGAGAGAGCGAAGCATCGCTGTGGTGGCGACGCCCCCTCCACCCCTACCACTGGCCCAGACTCGCGCCCCTCGCAAAGCCGGCGCCAACTGCGGGCGCCGTCGGAGTCGAACTTCTCACAAAGCCGGTCGGCCGGCTCTTCCCGAGCTTTTTTATCCTCCCATTCGCAGAACTCGCTCGCAAACTTCTTGGGAAGCACTCCGGCTGATTGTAACGCCGCGTGGCGCGGGACGGCTCGCGAGTTTAATTTCGGCGCGTATTTAGTTAGCGCAGCGCCCGGCGGCGGCGCTGGCGGCGTATTTTGTTTATAAAGCAGTAGCTCGCGCGCGGCCTAAGCGCCGCGGCTGGCCCGCTCCCCATATCTCCCGGCGCCCGCCCCAGACATGAGATACGCAGGCGCGGCGGCCGTTTACGACGGCGCCTGATTAAGCGGCACACATAAACGCGGCTTTAGACGCGGAAGGCTTCTTTTCCATCGCGCAGTTACGGCTTAAATTCCGCGGCCGCTAGGGGCCGTTTACTCGTGCACTTCATTATTTGAAATATGACCGGTAAAAGCGCATTTCGGTAAGTAAACGCCTTAACGGGATTAACGGGAACTCCAGACGAGTTGGGTGCTACACTGCCGTAGGACGCATATTAATGTCTGTAACTCATTCGTTCTGTCAAAGAGGGGCAAATTTACGGACGATCCCATGTACCGGTTGAGCTTTAAATCACCCTATTTTAAAACTGAACACAGAGCTATCGTCACAGAAGTCGGCACAGTCGCTGTGAATATCCAAAGAAGCCTTCACTTAGGCTTCAGACGATTTTGTGTGTCTTCAACAGTACGCTCTTACAGACGTGAACAAAAGTGTTGCATCCTGATAAGTCGTTCAGCTGTGATTCTATTGTGACTGTCCCCGCACAGATCCAAAGATCGCCCTCGATATTATTTGCAAACACGCACACAATCACTACAAGCGTTACCTATGGACAGAAGGCCGCACTCTTTGCTGCATTTGAGATGAAAGTAACAGCATTACACTGAGGTGACAAATTTCTTAGGATGCCTCCTAATACCATGTCGAACCTACTTTTGCCCACCGTAGTACAGCATTTTTACTTCGCATGGACATCAGAAATATTGAGCCATGCTGCCTGTATAGCCGTTCATATCTGTGAAAGTGTTTCCGGTGCAGGATTTTGTGCACGAACTGGCTTCTCGGTTATGTCCCATTAAATGTTCGATGAGATTCATGTCGGGCGATTTAGGTGGGCAAATCATTCGCTCGAATTGTCCAGAATAGACTTCGAACAAATCGCGAGCAGTTCTCGTCCGGTGACGTGGTGCACTGTCATTTATAAAAATTTCGTCGTTGTTTGGGAACATGGAGTCCACGAATGGCCGCAAATGGTCTCAAAGCATCCGAACACAACCATTTCCAATCAATAATTAGTTCAGCTGGACCAGAGGACCCAGTATGTTCCATGTACAGATAGCCCACACAATTATTGAGCCATGACCACCTTGCACAGTACATTGTTGACAACTTGGGGTCCGCGCCACACTCGAATCCTACCATCAGCTCTTACCAACTGAAATCGGGGCTCATCTCACCAGGTCACGGTTTTCCAATGAACTGGGGTCCAATCGATATGGTCACGAGTCCAGGCGAGGCGCTGCAGCCGATGTCTTTCTGTTAGCAAGGCATTCGCGTCGGTCGTCTGGTGTCGTAGCCCAATAACGTCAAATTTCGCCACACTCTGATACGTTCGCCGTATGTCTCAAATTGATTTCTGCTGTTATCACGGACATTCTACGGAAATGCAGCTGCTCTCAGCCGTTAAGTGAAGGCTGTCGGCCACTGTGTCGTCCGTGTTAAGAGGTAATGCCTGAAATTTGGTATTCTCGGCACACTCTTGACACTATGGATCTCGGAGTATTGGATTCACTACTGGATTTCCGAAATGAAATGTCCCATGCTTCTAGCTCCAACTACTGTCCCGCGTCCAAAATCTGTCAATTTCTGTCGTGCCGCTGTAATCACGTCGCAAGCCTTTTCACATGCATCACATGAGTACAAATGACAGCTCCTCCAAAGCACTGCCCTTTTATACCTTGTAGAAGCGATACCATCGCCATCCGTGTATGTGCATCTCGTTGCCCCATGACTTTTGTCACCTCACTGTAGAGACTCTGTATAACAGCAGAGTCCACATCCATCGTGTCACGAAGGAGAATCGTGACGAATGACGGTGTCTGTATCATCACGTTACGCGAAGAAGGCTTGTGAACCAGGGAAGTCGTACGACATGTGCACCGGAATCAAAGTGATGTGGTGCAGGCGTGGAATTGGTTCCAATTGGTAGGTAGTATTGAGGACATACACACCACAGGCCATTCGCCTTCGTCAGGTGCACAGGATGATCGGTATCTACGACTTTGGAGTCAAAGGAACCATGAACTGAGTGCTCCAGAACCAATGGACATTCGAAGAGGTTACGGCGCCTTATGTATCAGGTAAAACTGGAGACGACTGCATGACGTGAATCTCGATTTCCAGTGACGATGGCCAGCACCATTTTGTACACCACAATAAGATGGACTCCGTTACTGATGAACAAGAAATCGTGGAGAATGGATACCCCAGGATTGGCCTCAGGTGTTACTTACAGACGAAACTAGAATATGTCTGTATCTTGATAATCGCAGACAACGTGTTTGGAAACAGTCTGCTAAAATCCATTGCTTCCAATACTGTGTCCCACATGTGGAGCAAGGAGGTGGTGGAGTGATATTCTGGAGTGGTGTTGCATGAGGCCAATGTACACCTCTCGTGGTTGTTGAGGAGTGGTTGTTGGGCTGCCTCTTCCCTAGAAATTAAACCCGTGGAACAGCTGTAGGGATGATTGAAACGAGCTGTTTTTGGTCATCGACAACGACCGCGTACTCTGCACGACTTATGCAGAATTACCACTGAGTGGCTTCATGATGTGATCAGTGATGTGCCACGACAGATTCAACCGCCTACTGACGTTGCTCTGAAGTACTGTGAAAAACTCTCCATGGATAACAGACGATTTTGTCGTTAAACAAATGTCTGTTACTTTTTTTTTAATCTAGACAGACTGCAGATGAATACATATCCATACCTCATAGTCACTCTCTGTTTTTTGTGACATCAGTTTCTAAATAAAGAGGCGATGTAAAACTTTTGTTATTGCTGTGTATTTTTCAAACTGTTCTCCATTTTCGATATCATCACATGCTCCACCGTTCCTCCAGTGCTTAGCTTAACTTCCAGATATGTATTCGAAATGGCAGCAAAATAACCAGCTACGACTTGCAAAATGTTTTCCAAAGTGCTCTAGATTTGGGGAGAGGTGGTAGCTGATACATGCCAAAGTACTAAACTCGGCTTCCTTCCCAACAATTTGTATTTCTGTTCCCTTAGTTTTTCCATGGCCAATGAATTTTTGTGGGCAGGTCACTTGTCCTTGTGCCGTTATAAGATACTGGACTCGCATTAGAGACGGCAGAGACCATCCAAATTTAGGTTAAAAGTTGTTTGTCACAATACCAACGCTCAAAACAATTCTTTGTGCCGCGTATTTTAGATCGTAAGCGTACTTCAAAGATATTCTGTAGTGAATGACTGGTTACTGAAGATATCAAAGTCTTTGTCTGAGAAGGGACGTCTAAATTAAGATACTCTGGCGAGCTGACGCAGTAGACAATAGTAAACGAGTGCTACCGTGTGCAGTCGCTGTGTAGGCCTGTTTGATTCACGCAGAGCTGTCTAGTGGAGTTCGGTCTGGTCGTTTCTTGTCGACGTTTCAGAGTGATCACCTGCTGCAGCTCTGATGTGGGCAAGTAATGCATTAACTTCAAGTTGCTCTCTGATGGCCATTCTCATGTAACGTCTTACAAATGTGTGGTGGTATTCTGGATTGCATCACGCCGCTTGGCGTAACATTGTTTGCAGTCTTTTCACACTTTTAATGTGCATCTATTTACGTTCAAATTTAACGTTCGTTTTTCAGTGAAGCGGTTATTTTCGAGGACACACGGTGCAGGATCAGTTTTTCATTGATCCTTCCGAATAATAGGCTTGTGGAATTTTCTCACTCTCTCACTTAGTAAAATGTTTCCAAACATTTTCCGGGTGTATATACAACTTCTTACTGTTCAGTTCTTTTTTTGTGGTGGCACAACATGCGGCGTGCAAAACGGATGGCCAACTGCATTCATTCTTGTATCGATTATTATGTTTTGAGGTGAAATTAGATTCAGGCTATAGGTAACATGAAAAATAGGGAGCACAAAACGGTCGAACTGGAGGAATTCCGCTACCTTGAAAACAAAATAACATATGATGGAAGAAGCAAGAAGGACATAAAAAGTTATTACAGGCAAAGAGGACATTCCTGGTCAACATAAATTTGTTAGTATCAAATATCAGTCTTAATTCAAGGAACAAAATCGTGGAAACGTACGTTTGGAGGGGAGGAGTGGAGACAGAGGTTTCACTGTCGAGCAACTGAAATCCGGATTTCAGTTCATCAGTACTTCATGAATCTTATTCCTGTCTCCTTTTTATCGGAATTTTAGTAAGAGGTTAATCTGTAACTGGAATATTGAGAAGCTCGAAGTAAAATTAATATCCTCAAAACGAATTTCTGATTACATGGACTTCAATGGAATCAATGGTAGCCGTGAAAAATTAGAAATTGTAGGAAGAGAAAGAGTGGAATATATCCAGAAAGTAACAGAGTTTAAGCGCTGCTCTGCCATGAAGAGGTTTCCAGAGGAATGAAAGTCGTGGCAGGCCCTGTCAAACTAACCCCCGGCCCCCACCCCAAAAAACCGTAATCATTTACAAATTTACTACATTATGCACGCCCAGTGAGTAAAGTTTTATTTTTTACTGCTCTTTCTGGTCTTGCAGTTTCAATGATCAACAACGTACACAGGACACACACTCAGTGACACCACATTTAAATCCAGAGTCATGCCCTATTTGAGTCCTGAAACCACGACCTTCGCCTTAGAAGCTGGCGACTCTTTCTGATCTCGCAGTGGCCGCGGCTCTCCACTTGCTGTTAGTATCACACGGGGCGGCTCCTCGACGTGAATGGCTGAGGAGAGCGTGTGTGTTGCGCCCGCAGAAGGTCAGTGGTAACTGCTGCGCTGCGTTAAATCAGGATTTGCAGGACGGCCGCCGCCGCCGCCAAACGGCCCTCGCGATAACGGCCAGTGAGGCTAACGCGCGGCTCACCGTCCATCCTCCAGCAGCACCAGCACGGCCGCACACACAAGGTGGCTTGAGACACAGGGAATCTCGTGTTGATTCCATATTTCTAGATATCCAGAAGGCTTCTGACGCCGTTCCTAACGAGCTTCTAATTGCGCGCCTACGAAGTGTTGTCGTAGATGTGTGACTCAATTTGAGATTTCGTGTCGGAAAGCTCAACTACGCGTAAATCTGAAATGGTGAGCGACGAGTTCATGGGAAGCTCACGCTACGCTGGTATGGTGCACCAGCCTGGGAATTTGGGTCGGATGGAAAGTGTGCTCAAATGGCCGAAAACAGTCTGCTGTCCGCAGTCGTGCTGCTCACGTGTGTTTACGTCCCTGCCGCGGAGCTTTGCGCCCACGTGGTTGTTTACTTCTTGTTAGCCTTCGTTAGTTTACTTGGTGTCAGCCTTCGCTAGTTTACAATATTGATTATAATCCGTCTTGATTTGCAAAAATGTTTGTTCACATGACCGGTTTCGGTTCTTCTAGAAACATCTTCAGATCTGCAATTTCAGTTACAGGAGTAACCCGTCCACACACAGCAACCTTCACATGCTGTGTGTGCACGGGTTACTCCTGTAACCGAAATTGCAAATCTGAAGATGTTTCTAGAGGAAACGGAACCGGTCATGTAAATTAACTTTTTTGCAATCAAGACGGATTGTAATTAACATTCTGTAACCAATGACTGCGGTTTCCCATCAGACATTATGTCTGTTTTTGCAAAGTTCGCTAGTTTACTTCGTGTTAGACTTCGCCAGGGCTTCCATTTTCGAACTAGAATGGCTCATTCATACCGTCTGTCTACCATGAAGATCAGCTTAAATAATGAAATTGCACGACCGAAGTCATCAGAAGTCTGAAACCGATCTACAACACGATATGTGACAAGATCGTACGCGACCACAAAGATGGACTTAAATGCAAACATTGTGATGTCCATGTCGGAGCGGTGGTTCTTCGTCATGCAGACTAACTGAGCAATCATTTGAGGTTCCAGCTGAGAAGGTAGTTTCCTCGGTGCAATCCTAAGGTCGGGTACTTGGTCAGATAGCAGAAAAATGAACAACCTTTACCATGCACGCACATACGATTTTCGGTACCATTGAACCAGAAGCGGCGAGGGAGATTGCAGAGGAGGAAGCAATGCAGGCCATTGTTAGGGGGCGGTGAATAGATCGCCCTGACCAGATGGCCTCCCTCTGGAATGCCATAGGATCTTTAGCTATATGATCGCACCACGATGGACTGCTATCTGTGTGAATTAATGTCTACTGACGTCCCCTTACCGCTGGGTTTTGTGTCTCCTGACACACAAACTTTCGGGTGATACATGGATATGGGACTACCGGCCACTGACGCCCCTTAACTGCAGCTTTAAAATATTTACCAGATTATTAGCAGCACGCCTCCGGGGAGTATTGCGCCAAGTGATCTCACTCGATCAAACTTCGCTCAGCAGAGATAACAACATACAGACGGCGCTTGTTGAATATCGCTATTTGTTCGCTCTAGCAAAGACGTGCCACCTCCGTGCAGCACTAGCGTCGATAGATTTTGATCAAGCCCTTGATAAAGCCATACCTATCTTCCATAAGTCTTGACACATGCGATTTCCACGGTCAATTATCACTTTCGTGACACGGCTCCTCAGCAATGCCTCCTTCAAAGTGCTCGTCAATGGATGTACGACATAGTCTCTGATCGTAGTGAGATCGGTCAGACAAGGATGTCCATTATCTACGATATTACATGCACTGTCTCTCGACCCCTTACTTTGCGGTCTTCGGTATCGCTTCACAGGACTGACTTTGCGAGGATATACATTTACGTACAAGTGATATGTGGATGACCTGGTGTTGATAGTGCGGAATGAAAACGATATACGTGTGGCTTACGTTGGATATGGAAATATGGAACTGCCACTGGCAGCCATATAAATGTGGACAAGTCTGTAGCGACGAATATTGATGTTGGGCTAACGAAAGAATATGTAGCATCTCTATGGCTGATGGATACCCTAAAATGCGAATTGTTTTTACCAACGACGTATGTCGCACAACAACGTACAACTATGAGAGACTACTACAGTCAGTCCAGACGGGCGTCAAAGGGAACTTCACACGGGCTTTGGACATGATCCAGGGGGTCACATATGATAACACCTACCAGGCGTCACGAAATCCGCACTTTTCTCAACTACTCCCGAAGCCCGTGATGATAGCACGACGAATACTGGCAGCGTTTGGTTGCTTCACGAGTGCTCTTAGTGGGGGTGGACTTGGGCTTGTGCATGTTCACGATAGAGCGGCGGCGCTGTATATCAGTACAACGTTAAAACTGTGGAGACGACATCAGACTCGTCTGACAGGAATGTCGGTAAAAGAACTAGCACCAGTTTCTCAAATGGCGCCAGTGGTGGTCCAACACATTTCCCAGTCACTTTCAGAGAGGACAAGTTACTCTCTCACCTATTTTACATATATGGAAACTTATTAAAGATTTTATTACAACCTGACGCACCTGAGCAGAAATTGATGGAGCCTGGTAGGGCGCTAAAAGCATGAGGTATTTTTCAGGTTCTTAGCTGACAGAAACGGCATGTTTGGAGATGGAAGCAATTGGCGGCGCGCCTATTCCTCAGTAAATCTTGCCGGACAGGACCACAGCCGTACAGAGCAGTCTGAGCAGCCCCTCATCGAGACAGGTCTCGAGCAGAACAATGCCGCTATACCCGCATTGGCGCCAGCCAAAGGCTGGGCCGGGGGCGACAGTCTGAAGGGATGCGTCCACACAGTGGAGTTGTAGGCCTAACATTGTGTGCAGAGCCATGCGTAATAAAAATTGACGAAGTTTCGTGTTCGCTGATACTACAAATTGGCCTGTGACCCACTTCCATTGGTCGCCACAGTTGTATAAGAAACTCCGGCGTCTGAGAAACGTTTAGAGATAGAATCTTTATCACACCTCATAGCTAGGACTAACAATCTCCAAGGCACAGGCGATTTAGATAAAGGTCTATAAGATTGTATCTGTTTGCTTCTAGCTATGAGAAGCACTGTGAATTCAGAGAAAAACATCTTCCCCCTCCGTGAAAATTAGAAAAAAAGCCAGTAAATGGCGGTTTCCTTTTTTTTCCAGAGAGGCACGTTTCGTAACTCTAGCCCTGGTTCGACATGAGTTTGTGCTGTAGTGTGGGAGAGGAGATTTAGCGCTTCTAGAGCCGTATGATTGGCTCAAGACTACGTGAAGAGGTGGGAAGCACTTGGGTGCTGGGCTTTGGTCTGGTAAGAAGGGACTTCTGGTCGATGCTCTGACATGTGTGGTTGGTGCTTGGGACCTGTCCTGAGACTGACTCCACTTGCGAGTAGTTTAGACTGGGTAGCCTGTGGTGAAGTACTTGCTGTACCGACGGTGTGACTTCAAACGTCTCGGACTACTCGTTTGCCAAGGGCACACTTATTCGTTTTTGGTTTAACAGTCTTGACGTTTGGTATCCTTGTGCGTTATCTCGTATAAGTGAGCCAAATTGGTCCTTGGTACGACCAGCGAACAGGTGTCACACACGGAAATCTACCGTGATTTCAGGGCTCTGGTAGAGAGCAAATTGCGATCCGTCTGCCTGATCGCTAGACCGTGAGATTTTTGCATTTCTTTCGTGGCCGCGATCGATTCACAGGTGCCGCCTCCACGTCTCACCTCCGCCGCACACATCTCGCCAGCTGCAAGTTACACTGCTGCACGAAGCAAACACGGTAATGTACTGCTCCAGCCTTGTCAGAGCATACAGGTCTCAGTCCCCACTTGCTATCAGCTGCACCTATATTGAGAACCTTCTGTATATTATCAATCAAAGTCTGCTCAGTGTCACATCAATTCAGATTGCATTATCCGCATTTTTAGGGCCAGAGTACTTGACTCACGTGAAATCTTCTCGGGTGATCAGCCGAGTAAAGGCGTCGTCTTCTCGCAACGTTTCGAAGGGTTTCGTACCCATCATCTTCAAGCCTCAGAACTGCATCTTCAAGCTTGAAGATGATGGGTACGAAACCCTTCGAAACGTTGCGAGAAGACGACGCCTTTACTCGGCTGATCACCCGAGAAGATTTCACGAATGGAATACGCCGAGAAAGTCTCAAATCACATTTTACTTGACTCACTTCTGCCACCCAGGATCCTTGTCCACTGTAGTTTTAAACCAACTGTTAGTTGTTTACGGTATACAATAATAACTTGTTTAGCATAATTTATGTCTGCCTTTGTTTTGGGAAAATAAAAGTTGTTAGTAAACTAAATTCCGGCCGGGGTGGCCGAGCGGTTCTAGGCGCTACTGTCTGAAACCGCACGATCACTACGGTCGCAGGTTCGAATCCTGCCTCGGACATGGATGTGTGTGATGTCCTTAGGCTAGTTAGGTTTACGTAGTTCTAAGTTCTAGGGGACTGATGACCTCAGAAATTAAGTCCCATAGTGCTCAGAGCCGTTTGATTTGATTTGAGTAAACTAAATTTTGCATACATTCTCAATCATTTTTATATAGTCAAAACAGTGTTACCTTTCAACTTCACCACATTCGCGCTTTTTTATGGAGTGCAGCTACGTTCAGACTGCTCTGCCGGAAACCCGACTTGCAACGGCGCGTGACATCTATCGGATACTAATGACCGGACGACGCGGCAATCCTATTTAGAGGAATCTTCGACGTATCAATTGACATGTAGTATGGCGATCGATACACCATTTTTCTTTAGACACAGAGACATGTGCAATGTGATATCCAACAGTTAATGTTAAACATATCACCCGATCCTCCAGACTCCGCGCAATTCGTATGACAGATTCACCATTGCGCGCTCATTGCCAAACTCTGGACAATGGTGAACGACGCCTCATATGTGGGCTCTCGACAGAACTGTGGGGTTGGGCGACATGTATAATTGCATTCTTTCTTCTAATGGGACAACACAACAATGGACCAGGGATTCTGTTCCTCCAGACGGGACGTACTATCCAAGTACTAAAAAGAATGAGCAACTTGGCTTATAGGCCAGACGGTGCTCTTTATGTTCAGGGATGGCCCAAAGAATGTGATGGACTTTTGAACCTTGTTACAGGAACGACATCTGAAGATGTACGAATACCGACAGCATTTCTTTAAATTCCTATGGAGTGAGTTTCAAGACACCCCTTCCGCATAGCTGGAACGTCCAGGGTAGGAGAAGTTAAATTATCAATGCGATGGAAGAATGAAGGGAAGATAAGAATCGGTGGATACCGTATACACACAGTACGAGAAAACATACCCAGATGAAGGAGCAGCGGGGCAATTGGAAATACGGTTCTCCGTTGTACTGTGTGTTTCTTTCCTTATGCGAGATTAATGTTTATTTGCTTTCAAGCAATAGAAATAAAATTTTGTTACTGAAATTTAGCTTTACTTAACTGTTGTGTACCAGGATTTGCTTTTATTTGTGAAAGATATTCATTAAAATTTTAAGCATAGCTGGAAAAGTATTCCTTTTTAACATAATTTTATTGTGTTTCTCAACTTCTGATATTTGTTTAACTTTCCAAAGTATACCGCTTATTAAAATTCTAGTTTTACGTCAGTCTGGTTTATAGTTATACTGTTCACCTTATAGAAAAATGTTAATACTGTTCACCTTATAGAAAAATGTTGATCTCATTTTGTAATGTAACTGCAACAAAACAGCAGTTTGTTCCTGTAAAAAACAAAACAAGTAAGCGGGAGATTAAAAAACAAAAAAACAAAAAAATGGGGTTAAGGCAACTGTTCGCGTTAATCGGGAGATACGGGTTCGAGTACCGATCCAGCACAAATTTCCACCTGTTGCCACTGATTCATTACACTGCCCAAATGCGGCTAAAGGTATTGAGAATCTTTGAATAGTATTTGGCAAATAAGATGTCTGTTTTTCCGGACATGTCAGTAAGAAGAGACACCAAACACACCTACACACACACACACACACACACACACACACACACACACACACAAAAACACACAAACACACACAGTTTTCAGGGAGGCGGATCAAAGACTGCGTGTTATTGGTTGGACACTCAGTAGGTGCAACAAACCTACTAAAAAGACTACCAGCACTATCGTTGCTAGTCCTCTTCTGAATTATTGCTGCTCGGTACGTGATTCTTATCAGATAGGATTGAGGGAGGACGTCGAAAAAGTTCGAAGAAAGGCAGCTTTTTTGTATTATAGTGAAATAGGAGAGTAAGTGTCACTGATGTGATAAGCCAGTCGGGTTGGCAATCATTAAATTCTTTTCCGAATTCCATAATGCGTTTGCTCACTCCCACCTACATAGGGAAGAATGACCATGGTCGTAAAAGAAATTAGTCTCGCAAGGAAAGATTTATGTGTTCATGTTACCTATGTGCTGTTCGAGTGTGGAATGATACATAGGTACAGGGCGTTCCAAAATGACCAAAAATGGTTCAAATGGCTCTGAGCACTATCGGACTTAATATCTATGGTCATCAGTCCCCTAGAACTTAGAACTACGTAAACCTAACTAACCTAAGGATATCACACAACACCCAGTCATCACGAGGCAGAGAAAATCCCTGACCCCCAAAATGATCGTAACAAATTTGATCACGTATATTTCGTAAATGAAGATGGGTATATAGGAGGTGTTTACGGCATAGTGTTCACACTTACCTGAGGTTTTAGCAGCTGTTTATCAGAGTTTAATGTGTGCTTCATCTGCAGCAGCAGAATATCTGAGTGATATTCCAGTTTCTGCCATATCGCCCTAATATGTACGCATTAAAGTGTTTAATTGCCGCTCTGATGCGAGCACCTAGTCCTGCAGGTCTCGCACCGGACTCAGGTGGACAAAATCCTTCACAAATCCCCAAGGGAAAAAATCTAATGAGGTAATGCCAGAGACCTCAGGGATCAAAAAGTCGATCCTCCTCTGCCAATCTAGTGAACTAGAAATGTATCATCAAAAGTCTTCCGAACGAACGAGAGGTGCCATCCTGCTGCAGCATTATGTCAGGTTACAATTTTCGACCTGTGGAAACGCGAAATATGCCTACGTACCTAGAGAAATAGTATGATTTATTGAAGCTCCTGCAAAGAAAAGCGATCCCACCACATAACCATGAAGCAGTCCAAACCACTCGTTTACCTTCGACCAGTGGCGCACGATTCCAATTTTTTTTTCTTTCTCTTTGGTAAGTCTTTGAATGTGGCGCGCCAGTAATTCGTCTACTGTGCTAATTTCTTCATCTCAGAGTAGTACTTGTAATCTACGTCCTCGATTATATGCGGCACTTATTCCAATCTCTGATATTCTTTGATAGACGGCCTGCCACCCTGTCCCTTCGTCTTGTCAGTACTCTCCATAAATTCCTTTCGTCACCGACTCTCCGGAGAACGGAGAACGCCCTCATTCCTCACTTATCACTCCAACTAACTTTCAACATTTTCATGTAACACCACATCTCAAATACTTCTATTCTCTTCTGTTTCGGCTTTCCCAAAGTCCATGTTTCACTAACATACAATGCTATGCTCCAAACGTACATTCTCGGAAATTTCTTCCTCAAATTAAGGCCTGATTGAAACTAACAGATTTGTATTGGCCAGGGCTGCCCTTTTGGCCAGTGCTGGGCTGCTTTTTATGTCCTCCATGCACCGTTCTTCGTGGGTCATTTTGGTGCCTAGGTAGCAGAATTTCTGAACTTCATCTATTTCCTGATCACCAATGTTGATGTTAAGTTCTCATTTCTGCTTCTTCTCATTACTTTCGTCTTTCTTCGATTTACTCTCAATTCACGTTCTGTAATCATTAGGCTGTTCATCCCATTCAGCATATCCTGTAATTCTTCTTCACTTTCGCTGAGGGTAGCAATGTCATCAGCGAACCTTATCACTGAAATACTTTCATCTTCAATTTTAATTCCACTCTTGAACCTTCATTTTGTTTTCGTCATTCTTCTTCGATATATATATTTAGCAGTAGGGTCGAAAGAGTACATACATGTCTTACACATTTTCTAATCCGAGGAATTCGTTCTTGTATATTATTCTTGTCAGCAATTTGATGTGTAGGTTGTTAAGCTGATTGTGCGATAATTACCGCACGTATCTGCTCTTGCAATCTTCGAAATTGTGAGGATGATTTTTTTCTGAAAGTCGGATGGTATATCGCCAGACTCGTACATTCTACACACCAACGTCGTTTTGTTGCCACAGGCACTCCCCCCAATGATTTTAGGAATTCTGATGGATTTTTATCTACGCCTACTGCCTTATTCGATCTTAAGTTTCCCAAAGTCCTTTTAAATTCTGATTCTAATACTGGATACCCTATTTCTTCTGTGTCGACTCCTGTTTCTTCTTCTATCACGTCATCAGACAAGTCTTCGCCCTCGTAGAGGCCTTCAGTCTACTCTTTCCACCTAGTCTTCACATTTAACAACGGAATTCCCATTGCACTCTTAATGTTACCACCCTTGCTTTTAATTTCACCGAAGCTTTTCTTGCCTTTCCTTTATGCTGAATCATTCGTTGCAACAATCATTTCTCTCCCGATATCTCCACATTTTTCATGCAGCCATTTCGCCTTAGCTTCCCTGCACTTACAACTTACTTCATTCCTAAGTGACTTGTATTTCTATATTTCTGAATTTACCTTAACATTTTTGTACTTCGACTTTCGTCGATCAACGAAAATATTACTTCTGTTACCCATGGTTTCTTCCCAGTTAGCTTTTTCCCACCTATTTTTTTCCCTTTTCAGAGCTGTCCATTCCTCTTCAACCGAACTACCTACTGGAAATGCAAATGCCGTGTGACTATCGTTGTCAGTTGGGCTTGCTGTCAGTTATGATGAGAACAGCCCTGTCACTGAACTGTTCACAGTACTCCCTCACTGCTCTGCCTTCCTATTCATAACGAATCCTACACTAGTTGTACCACTTTGTCTTGTTATATCACTTACCCCGTACTCATCTGACCAGAAATCCTCCAGTAATCCACTAAGCCCCCCCCCCTCCCCCTCCTCTGTTTCTAGACTGACCCTTAGCATTTCCCTTTTTAGGTTTCATAGTTTCCCTGTCAATTTAAAGTGCTGAAATTCCACGTCCCGTCTCGTAGAACGTTATCATTTCGTTGGTTAATCAATCTTTTTCTCATGGTCACCTCCCCCTTAGCAATCCCCTCGCGCGGGTCCGAATTGGGGACTAGTCCGGAATCTTTTGCCAGTGGTGAGATCACCATGGCACTTTTCCATAACACGCTTCATGCCCTGTGGATATACATTGGGTGTCTTTAATGCAGTGGTTACCATTGTCTTCTGCATTGTCCTGCCGTTGATGGTTTCTGATTCTACCGCCTTTAGGGACAATTTCCCACCCAGACGGAAGTAGAACGCCCTGAACCTCTTTCTGCTCCACCATCCTCTTTGACAAGGCCTTTGGCGGAGTGTCGGAAGTCTTCGACCGCCATTGTTGATGATTTTTATTCAGAATTTAAGCGGTGGTGGTGTTTGAACACAGGACCGAGGGTGTTTTGATTACTAATCAAAAACGCTACCCGTAGACCCCATGCTAAACTAGAGATTGTCAGAGCCACAGGTCGTCGCACTGTGTCCGTTTAACTTCCCAGATACTCCCAAACTCCGGCCGCGAATAACACCCTTCTCAGATAGTTTCGGTCGTCATCCATGCGACTCAGGATCTCAGTTGCAAATGCTTTGCGCTTCGGCCTGCATCTTGTAGGCATGAAGCTTCAGTCTACTGTGTAGCAGCCTGAGCACCGTAGTTGGCAGCTGCAGCTGCAGCTGCCGAGACACCTAACAAATTTATTTGGTTCGGTCCCAGATAAGCGGTTGTTTCACGAGTTCCACATTGGCATCACTCGTGCTTGGAAGCTGAGAACTGTCCTCTTCACGACACTTCCGGATTCGTTGAACCTAGTGTGCCATAATCTGATAGTCGAACGTGATGGTGGTGCGCTTCTGTAACGTGGCTTGAATTTCTGTTGGATCTCGGTGTTAGATTTGGTCCCTATCAGCCATTCCACACACTATGTCATCTGGTTGGGGATGGGGGGCATTTTCAACAGTATCTAATATAAAAAATAAAAAGTTTTTGTCACGTATGAAGATTATGCCACAAAACCAGACTTTTCTACCTGTCCCATTTCAAAAATATACATGATCAAAGTTGTAAGGATGATTTTGGAATGTCCTCTAAGCTGAAAGCGGTTCTGTGTACGGTGTGACAAAAAATTAAATGTGAATAGCAAACTTGTAGAGGTAAATGTATTTGCACTGCAGCTATGAGGCGAGACGCTACTGTTCCCATCACGATGTGTAACTCACCCTGGTACATTCTCATCCGTATTCCTGAACTTCCATCATACTATTGCACTGCAGAACAGAATTCTAAGTGGAGGTAATTTTTTTACGTTTTTTCCCCAGCAAGCACAAAGCTGAGGCAAGGCAGGCTAGGCTACAGTGTGGCACTCAATTCAGATTGTAAGCAAGGCAGCAAAGCCGATACTGTAAACAGCGTGGCACTCAATTTCTACACAACATTGGAGCAGAGAGTACAGACTGCGAGACGTAGAAACATGACGACACTATATCGTCACTCCGACAGCACCTCGAGATGAAGTAAGACTGCACTACACACTCGCAAGAGGGACTCCTCAACATAAGGCTGCAGCAAAAAGTGCCAAGCTGATCTGAAAGCCACGGCTGGGACAACACAGTGCGATATAGAGCGCTGACTAGCCGTGAAAATGGGACCAATTTTGCTCGTCGCCACAACCTAGCAACGTAGTAGGCAATAGCTAGTCACCATAAATACGTGGACTTCTGAAGTTCAATTACTCAGCCGTCAGTAATCAGTCATGAGTCATTTGTCAGCATGAAATTCTTGTGAGTAACGGTAAATCGACGTCGGAGCTGCTCCATGGTATGCCGTCTGTTGTTCGTATGATGACTTCAGCTACACCAACCAACCAGCCAGTCTGATGCACTCGACCGCCGTGGATTGCCGCTGTTGTCTGCCTTGCTGCCACTGATGTGAAGGTGTGACCTTCATCGACCAACAACCCACAAGGTTGCCCCGCGAGTTATCGGCCTCGTACCTTCCAGGAGACGCGGATTCGTGCTGCCTTCTGGCTTTACCAATGAGCGCCTATCGGTGTCTTGGTCGTCTCTTGTTCGGACGCCAGATCATATATCCACACGGTATCCCTCATCCAGTGCAGAGCTGCTGGGCGCTGACCAGGACGTGAACTGCCACGCTGCCATGCTGTTAGAGCCTCGGCTGGATGACCTCTGGATCCTCATCCTGCTCAATGCCATCTTCAGCGAGGACGCGATTCCCGACCACGCCTCACAACGTAGACGCCCTCTGTGCCGGAAGAGTCATCACCTCCCTGCCACGGGGGCCTCTCTGTCCGCCGCTGGGCTACGCCACGGAGAGGCTATACGCATTGTATAAAACCCGACAATTAATTTATTCACATCCAATACTGTCTCACTGACGCCCTCGGGCGTGTCACATCAAGATAATCCTGACTCCGAGCTCGGCATTCTACACAATATGAGGGGCGCTCAACAAGTAATGCAACGCTTTTTTTCCTGAAAGCAGATTGATTTTATTCAGAATTCCGTTACCACACGTTATTCCCCACTCTTTTGGCTACAAAAAGCTATTTTTCAATATAATCTTCGTTCAATGCGACGGCCTTATCCCTCTTAATGGGAGGGCTCGTACGCCCGCATAGTACAACTCCACAGGTCGACGTCGGAGCCAACGTCTTGCTGCAGCAATAGCCTTCCCGTCATCCACGTGCTGGTTCCCACGAAGTCCATCCTTCATTGGAGTAAACAGACGGAAGTCGGAAGGTGCGAGATCCGGGATGAAGGGTGGACTAGGAAGGACTGATACTCTCGGGTGCGCAGACTTATGTGAGGCGTTGCTTTGTCATGGAGGCGGAAAAGTTCATTACATTTCTGTGGCGACGAACACGTTGAAGTCGTTTCTTCAATTTCCTAAGGGAACCACAGTCCACTTCAGCGTTGATCGTTGCACCTCGAGGGAAGACGTCAAACAGAATAACCACTTCAGCGTCCCAGAAGACAGTCGTCATGATTTCAGCGGCTGAGGGTGCTGCTGTGAACTTTTTCTTCGGAGGCGAGGTGGCGTGGGGCCACCCCTTGGATTGCCTTTTCGTTTCCTGTTCGATGAACTAATGTTTTATCGTCTGTGACGATGTTCGACAAAAAGTTTTCGTGATGAGGCTCGTAACGCGCAAGCAATCCCGCGCAGATGATGACAAACACCTCGCCCAATAACTCAGTGTGCTTTTGTTCACCGCCAGGTCTCCGTAGGCATTTCGCTAGCGCCTATGAATATCTGTGACGCTCTGGTTTTCCGCTAAAAGAAACTCAATAACTACTTTCTGCTTGGAGGGCGCGTCCGGTACGGACACCATTTTTAAGGCTATGTATAATGCTGCTATCTATCGGATTTGTATGAAAGTGTAGGGACAGAATAGGAAATATTCGACGACGACACACAACATATTCCGCATCTTTTCAACTGAAAATGGCTGAGAAAACAATGTGCTCCATTGCTTATTTAACGCCTCTGGTGCATTCAAGAGGAACAAATAACTCATTCCGCTGACGAGACAGCAGTTATAGTCAATAACAGTAGACCTATTTCAACATCTACAAAGGTAAATGAACTTTTCTTGAAAATGTCGCACTGGTTCTTTGTAAATGCATTTTCGCTGAATTTGGAAAAAAACACTGTACATTCAGATATGATCTGCGTTTCACCACAATATAAGAGAGAAAAATATTTGTATGGCAGCCACTAGTTCAAAGGAGACGATGAAATTATTACCTACTAAGCGATAGCTAATATGGATGTTTCCGTAGACATATTGCTAGCACCTATGAATATCTACGATGCTCTGGTTTCTCCGCAGAATACTGCTTCCAGAAATTACAGTTTCTAAAGCTGCAACCCAGCCGTTAGTAATGTGGCAACGCCCTCGAGTAGGCAAACTGCTCCAGAGGCCGAGGAACTTCTGCTCCCACTTTTTATTACGGACATTCCGCTGCTCTAACCGAGTGAGGTGGCGCAGTGGTGAGCTCGCTGTACCCGTATTTATGAGGACGGCGATTGATATCCCTGTCCGGCTTTCCAGATTTAGGTTTTCAATTGCGTCCCCGAACCGATTTAAGGAAGCAATTTCTTTGAAAAGGATACAGTCTGTCCCATTCGCTTCTGACAAGGTGCATATGGTATCATAGCCATTGTCAACAGTATATGAAGTATCTTAGAAATCGTTTCCACAGATGTTACAATCAAGAAGAATTCCCTCCAGCAAATATTCTTCAATACCACCCACCTGTGAGCTGCATCATTCGCAATTCAATTGTCATTGACAATGAAAGCAAAACTTGATGCATGGATTAACAAACAGTCCTCTTGCAGTACAAAATGGCTCTGAGCATTATGGGACTTGACATCTGAGGTCATCAGTCCCCTAGAACGTAGAACTACTTAAACCTAACTAACCTAAGGGCATCTCACATATCTATGCCCGAGGCAGGTTTCGAACCTGCGACCGTAGCAGTCGCACGGTTCCAGACTGAAGCCAGACCGGCCGGCTCTTGCAGTACAAAACGCGAAATTTACGAAAGTACATTTCATCAGAAACTTCAACAACTCATTGCTCCTAAGCTATGATGTCGACTCCTTCAGATGAGTTCATTCATGAAGAAGTGATCCGAGTTCTTCGTAGCTCGGCTCTCAGTGCGAGGGCGCTGTAGTACTGGGGGGTCCCTTATGATGTAAATTGCGGTGAGCTCTTGCCAATGTTTGTGGTATCGATATACGTTTCCTACTTTGCTACTTTGGTGTGGCACCGGGTACTTGTATGTACGAGTACGCGCTTCACATTAATAGATTCTTCGTCATTTCTCTTCGTGTGTTACATTGTTGAAGAATTTTCTAATATGATACATTTTCCAATATTAGCTAAGTCAGTCACTTTGGCCATTCTAAACGTAGGTTTCCGCGGCCATTGTCACACTCAATAAAAATTTTCCGGGTTTTGTTAAACAAAAAGTATTCTGAAGAAGGTACCTTGCAACAGGAACCGAAACGTCGGTAGTTCTGTATATATTGACAATGTGGTCACAAACCCAGAAAATTTTTATTGAATTAGACTATAGCTATTCGTTTAGACCAGCAGATGACGTTGGCTATATTGTGCTAAAATTTCGATTTACTCTTTAGTATCCAACCTATTTTACGTTGTCCATTTACATTTGTACATCGATTTGTAACAGATAGGTGAAAGGATCAAACACAAATAATGTCTCTATGGAAACGTGCCCTACGTAGCCGTAAAAGCAGGACCACGCGAACTAACGTTAGAACGCACACACCTCATCCTTCCTACAACTCCGTGCGGACAGCGCCGCCGCGACACTTTAAATCCAATCTGCCTCGTCTGGTCTGCACTCGTTTCGACGTTGCATTCTGACTAGTGACACGTACGCCACCTTTGAATTAAGGCCGGTGAACAGGGGGGGGGGGGGGGGGGGGTGAGAGAGATTGGTTGGCCAACCAATAAATACCCATAGCGTCAGGTAAAAACCGGTTACACTGTCAATGGCATCTGTCCTTCACTTGATTTTGCGAAGATCAGTAGCTATTTCAAATCAAAGACAAATATTCAGCGCACCATAATTTACGGAGACTTCACGGAAGCTAGCAATTCCAAGTATTAATCTTCTCAACGTAACTTTGACGAACTAGTACCCCAGTTGGATGTCAAACAAAATATGTTGCCACGCTGGATTTTATAAGTGAAACGCCAGAGAAGTCCCACTCGTAATCACGACCGGTAGGCCCTCGGCGATTATCTACCACAACACTGAGTATATAAACAAGAAAACATGACGCTTAGTCCTGCTTACCACTATCAGTGTGAGAGGGATGTAACACCACGAAATAAGCCTTTTTTATCTAAGCTAACCACGTCTGAAACTATGTTATTATCACAGTCAAAAGTATGACTTTTAAACACCAGTCAACTACCGTCCATAGTTATACGAGGGACGTTCAGTAAGTAATGCAACACATTTTTTTTTCTTGCCCAATTTCGGTTGAGAGTGCGGAAATTGTTGGGGACACTGTGGAATATTCCCACTTCAACCCCTATAGTGTCATGACGTTCCGATATGTGGCTGCGTTATCGGTAACCTTCAAAATGACGTCTTTAACGGGGTTGCGTTCCAAGCAGAGGCCGAGATTGAGATTCTTTTTGGTGGAAAACGGATTTTCAAAGGCGCTTGCAGAATGTCTACGGAGACTAGACAATGAATAAAAGCGCGATGAGTAGTTGGGCAAGGCGTCTGTCATCGTAGCAACAATGTTGTGCAAACCTGTCCCGATCTACCGCGTGTCGGGCGGCCGTACACTGCTGTTAATCGTACGATGTAGGAACGTGCTAACACTGTAGTTCGAGGTGATCGACCGTTCACAATCAAACACCTCGCTGCTCAATTGCACGTCTCTTTTGATTGGGCTGATACACTCGTCCACCGGTTGGGTAGGCCCTATTCAAATGTATGTAAGTGCTGGGTTCCTCGCCGCCGAACTAAACTCCGCCCGGACGTGCCATGAAGGCCCAATATGAACCGCCGTCTCATCCTCAGTCCACAGGGGTCACTGGTTGCGGATATGGAGAGGCATATGATCAGCACACATCCCCCAACCGTACGTCAGTTTACGAGGCCAGAGCCGCTACTTCTCAATCAAGTAGCTCCTCAGTTTGCCTCACAAGGGCTGAGTGCGCCCTGCTTGCCAACAGCGCCCGGAGACCGGATTGTCACCCATCCAAGTTCCAGACCAGCCCGACAGCGCTTAACATCGGTGACCTGATGGAAACCGATGTTACCACTGCGGCAAGGCCGTTGGCTCTTTCGCAGCCGAAAACAAGACCATAAAGAGCAACGAAGTATCATCTTTACGGAATGGCTACCGCGTTACTAGGCTGATGGCGAACATTTTTTCTCGAACGTTGTTACAGGCGACGTAACATGAGTTCATCACTTCGAACCTGAACAAAACGGCCTAGAGTGGCGCCACGCCATCACCGAAGAAAAAATTCTAAGCCGCACCCTCATCCGATAGTCCTGCCGACGGTCTTCTGGGCTCTGAAGGCATTATTCTTTTGATGCCCTTCCTCATGGTGCAACAATCAACTCCGAAGTGTATAGCGCTGCCCTTAGGAATCTGAAGAAAAGATTTCAGCGTGCTCATGTCCACAGGGATGCAAACGAACTTCTCCATACAACGCAAGGCGTCACACAGGTTTGCGCACCCGAGAGGAGCTTACGAAACTTCATCGGACTGTTCTTCCTCATCCACCCAGCAGACCGGACTCGCAATCTCCGACTTCCATCTAATGGCACAATGAAGGATGTAGTTCAGGTTTCTGATGCAGCAAGGCGTTGGCTCCGACGTCGAGCAGTAGAGTGGAAATGGAAATGTCGTGTGGCTAGGGCCTCCCGTCGGGTAGACCGTTCGCCTGGTGCAGGTCTTTCGATTTGACGCCACTTCGGCGACCTGCGCGTCGATGAGGATGAAATGATGATGATTAGGACAACACAACACCCAGTCCCTGAGCGGAGAAAATTTCCGAGCAGTAGAGTGATACCAGGGGAGCATAATGGCTCTCCCGATAAGGTGGCGTAAGGCCGTCGCAGTGAACGGAGATATATTGCAGCCAAAAGCGTGGGAAATAGTATGGTTATTGGAATCCTGAATAAAACCAACGTGCTTTCAGAAGAAAATGTGTTACCTTACTTACCGAACGCTCTTCGTACTTCGCCGATATCAGATGAACTAACAAAAAACGTATTGAACGGCATCAGCTACATGTTCCCCTCAGCCAACACTCGTCACGACGTATCGAGAACAAGGGGACGGTCTTTCTCTTCATGTTCCGCTACGACAGCTTGGTTGTAACCGCGTATGGCATTCGTGCTCTTCAGTATTTTCTGGCCCTTCTCGTTTCTCTATACACTCGGTCACAGCCACACGTCACACTATAGACTCCCACAGTGCAGGACGTGAATTATTGATAGATGAGGAGGGAATGGGGGTAGGAGCGGGAAGCAATGCATACGGGAAACATCTGGAAGAACTGAGCCACCTCGTACACTCGTACAGGACAGGGCCTTCTGTCTACGTTTTCGATTTGTTGTCAAAATTGGAGCAGATCACAGAATTGTGACTTTTTGAGCCGATACAAGTTTCGACAAAAAATGTGACCTTTATACCACCTCTTTCCAACGGCCTTGTCGCAATTCTAACACCACTTCCGGTCAGATCACCGAGGTTAAGCGCTGTTCGTGTTGGCTAGCACTTGGATGGATGACAGTTGAGGAGTTACTTGATTTAGAAGTAGCGGCTCCGATCACGAAAACTGATATCGGCCGGTAGAGCGGTGTGCTGACCACATGCTCTTCCACACCCGCATCAGTCACGCCTATCGGCTAAGGATGACAAGGCGGTCGGTCGGTAACTTTGGGCCTTCCGAGACCCGTACGGACGGAGTCATACCATTATTCCGTACAATTCTGCTGATCTGTCCAGGAGCTCTGGAAATGAACGGTAGCCTGACAGAGCGTGAAGACGGTTCCTCGTGCGCCCTAAAATGTTGTCAGGTGTTCCACCCAGGAAAGGGAGACTCACCTGACTGCCTATAAGGAGAAGTTAAATGGGCAGTTATCCATAGTCAGAGCCTTCAAAAGAAATATTGTTAATTATGCCAGTAACAAGTGGCATCCAAACACCTACTTGTGTTTGAACGACTTTCTATACCTCGTTCGCACCAGTGCTCAGCACAGACACAGGCAGAGCTCAGCACTCAAAGTGCCTTACGCATCAGAAACACCAACAGCTTGAAATCGAAATTTTGTTTCTTAATTACTTAAGGAACAAATTGAAAAACTAAAGTGTGGCTAGCTCATGCAGAAGGGAGAGTGGTCCACCTCCTACTGTTCGGTGTTTACAAGGCCAGATGAACAGAGTGAGAGGCCTATGGTTGTCGGCGACCCTGGAGCGGTGTAGAAGTGAGCAGCTTGATTCATGTTCATCAGTACCACGTTTTCAGTTAGTGTGAGGTTCTCAATTACTTCATCCTTGGAGAAAGTGTTTTCAGACCCATATAGTATACTGCCGACTAAGATCTCTTAAGAGGAGAAAAGGACGGTGTATATCATTATCTCCGATCATGTTCCACTGACGTACGGAAGCCATGTTAGCATTGTGCTCTTAATCCATGCCCTGTCTTTCTGGAATATGGATACTGCCATACGGAACACCAGAGTAGAGAGTTTGGATGAAAGCAAATAGGCATCTCTGTAAAGAGCAATCACCGATGTTCGACAGACAAACGTAGGTGCAAGGAAAGTAACTGCGAAGGAACCTTGGGTAACAGAAATACTTCAACTGATCGACGAAAGAAGGAATTATAAAAATGTTCAGGGAAAGTCAGTAACAAAACAATATAAATCACTTATGAATGAAATAAGTAGTACGTGAAAGGCAGCCAAGACGAACTGGCTGCAGGAAAGATGTGAAGATCTCGGTAAAGAAACGATCGCCGGGAGAACCGACTCAGCATATGCAAATAACATTTGGCGAAATTGAAAGCAAGGCTGGTGACATACGCCATTGTTACACATAGAAGAAAGACCGAATAGGTGGAAATAGTGCACTGTAGGCCTCTCTGAGGGGGAGCACTCGTCTGAGAACGTGATATATTTGTATGAAAAGTTTGCTTTTGTTAACTTATTGTAAGGAACTAACAAAATTGATACCTGCCTGCCCGCATCTCGTGGTCGTGCGGTAGCGTTCTCGCTTCCCACGCCCGGGTTCCAGGGTTCGATTCCCGGCGGGGTCAGCGATTTTCTCTGCCTCGTGATGGCTGGGTGTTGTGTGCTGTCCTTAGGTTAGTTAGGTTTAAGTAGTTCTAAGTTCTAGGGGACTGATGACCATAGATGTTAAGTCCCACAGCGCTCGGAGCCATTTGAACCATTTTTTTGATACCTGCCTGTTTAAAAAGAAGGAATTAGAATCGATATGGACGACATAGGAGATCCAGTATTAAAGTCAGAATTAGCTCTAAAAGACTTTAGATCAAATAAACCAAAAGGGAGACATAACATTCCGCCGAAAATAAGAGGGGGGGTGGGGGAGGGGGGCGGGGAGGTGAAGTACAAACAAAACGACTATTCAAGTTGCTATGCAGAATATATGAGACTGGCGACGTACTATCGGACTTCCGAAACAGCAGATAAGTTGAGTGGAAAAACTATAGCACAGTCAGCTTAACAGCTTATGCATCCAAGCCGATGACAATTGTAATACCTAGAAAAATGAAAAGGAAAACTGAGAATCAGTCAGAGTCGATGACTTCAGCTTTAGGAGAGGTAAATGCACCAGAGAGGCAGTTCTCACGTTGCGCTCAGTTATGAAAGTAAGGCTGAAGCGAAATCAAGACAAGCTCATAGGACTCGTCGACGTCGAAAATAGGCTCAACAACGTAAAATGGTGCAAGTTTTTCGAAATTATGAGAGAAATAGGAGTAAGCTATGAGGAAAGGTGGGTGATAGTATGTACGAGAATCGAGAGGGAACACTAAGATTGGAAGGCCACAAACGAAGTGCTTGGATAAAAAAAAGGTATAACACAGGGATGCAGTCTTTCTTTCGTACATTCAAGCTAAACATCAGAGGTTCATGATTGGAATTAAAATTCAGGTTCAAACGATATCATATCAGATTCGCTGAGGACTGCTGTCCTCAGTGAATGTGAAGAAGAACGAAGAGATTTGTTGGATGGAATGAACACTGTAATTAGTACACAACGTCGATTGAAAGTAGACAGAAAAAAGGAAAGTAATGAGATGTAGCGGAAATGAGAATATCGAGAAACTGAACATCAAAATTAGTGATCAGGAAGTAGACGAAGTTGAGGAATTCTGCTACGTTGGAAACAAAATTATCGATGACGGACGAAACGAAGAGGACATAAGAAACAGACTGCAATAGGCTAAGAGGGCATTCCTGGCCTGGATAAGTCTACCGGTATCAAACAAAGGCTTTCAGTTGAGACAGAGATTTCTGAGAATGAACGTTTAGAGCACAGCATTATGAATTATGGATTGTGGTAAAATAGGTATAGAAAAGAATCGAAGCGTTTGAGATGTGGTGCTACAGAAGAATGTTGAAAAATAAATAGAGTGATAAAATGAAGAGTTAGGAGATTTTCCGTAAAACTGGCGAAGAAAGGAACATTTTGAAAAGACTGGCAAGCAGAAGGGGCAGGACGATAGTAATTCTGTTACGACATCATGGAATAATCTCTATGGCACTAGAGGGAGCTGTAGAAGGTGAAAACTGTAGGGGAAGTCAGAGATTGGAATACATTCAGTAAGTAATTGAGTACACATGAGCTGAGATGAAGAGATTGGCGCAGGAGAATATTTCGTTGCGGGCCGCATCAAACAACTCAGAAGACTGACGGGGAAGAGAAGAAAAAAATCTTTGTAGGTCTGATGTTGAGGCATCTAACTCCCTGATGCTCTCGTCATCAGTCAGATATTCCAATATGGCGTTTTTTGTCGCCAAAGAGATCTTTTGGCCCGATGGCGTTCTCCTTTACCTATGCCCCTCTTTTTTGGTAACTTCGCTATACTCATTGTTCTGATTTTCTCTTGTTTATTGGCTGTCTGGTTTTCTGCATCTTTACTGTGTTTGTTTTTGCAGGAAGTCGGATGGTTAGGCGCCCGCGGTGGGTTCTGTTTCGTTGGACGTTGCTGGAGTCGAATTAGTTACCTTAGTTATACCCTTCTTTGCTGAGGAAGCGTAGGAAGTGGCAAATACTGGGAGTTTCGTCCTCTTATATTCTTTCTTGGCATCTTCATAAGGAAACTGCTTTGTTAGATTTATTTCGTGGATTTTTCTTTCTTCGATGAATATTAGATAGTCTCGGCTTCAGACTGGGTGGCTCCCAGAACAGCTGATGCATGTAGCTAGAGACGGGCAGTCAGTGCCAGGTTCATGAGCTGTCTCTCCACATTTTCTCCAAGTTGCTTTATCTCTGTAGCCAAATCTCTGTTACTCTACATCTACATGTACATCTACATTTATACTCCGCTAGCCACCCAACGGTGTGTGGCGGAGGGCACTTTACGTGCCACGGTCATTACCTCCCTGTTCTGTTCCAGTCGCGTATGGTTCGCGGGAAGAACGACTGTCTGAAAGCCTCCGTACGCGCTCGACTCTCTCTAATTTTACATTCGTGATTTCCTCGGGAGGTATAAGTAGGGGGAAGCAATATATTCGATACCTCATCCAGAAACGCACCCTCTCGAAACCTGGCGAGCAAGCTACACCGCGATGCAGAGCGCCTCTCTTGTAGAGTCTGCCACTTGAGTTTGCTAAACATCTCCGTAGCGCTATCACGGTTACCAAATAACCCTGTGACGAAACGCGCAACTCTTCTTTGGATCTTCTCTATCTTCTCCGTCAACCCGATCTGGTACGAATCCCACACTGATGAGCAATACTCAAGTATAGGTCGAACGAGTGTTTTGTAAGCCACCTCCTTTGTTGATGGACTACATTTTCTAAGGACTCTCCCAATGAATCTCAACCCGGCACCCGCCTTACCAACAATTAATTTTATATGATCATTCCACTTCAAATCGTTCTGCACGCATACTCCCAGATATTTTACAGAAGTAACTGTTACCAGTGTTTGTTCCGCTATCATATAATCATACAATAAAGGATCCTTCTTTCTATGTATTCGCAATACACTACATTTGTCTATGTTAAGAGTCAGTTGCCACTCCCTGCACCAAGTGCCTATCCGCTGCAGATCTTTCTGGATTTCGCTACAATTTTCTAATGCTGCAACTTCTCTGTATACTACAGCATCATCCGCGAAAAGCCGCATGGAACTTCCGACACCATCTACTAGGTCATTTATATATATTGTGAAAAGCAATGGTCCCATAACACTCCCCTGTGGCACGTCAGAGGTTACTTTAACGTCTGTAGACGTCTCCCCATTGATAACAACATGCTGTGTTCTGTTTGCTAAGAACTCTTCAATCCAGCCACACAGCTGGTCTGATATTCCGTAGGCTCTTACTTTGTTTATCAGGCGACAGTGCGGAACTGTATCGAACGCCTTCCGGAAGTCAAGGAAAATAGCATCTACCTGGGAGCCTGTATCTAATATTTTCTGGGTCTCATGAACAAATAAAGCGAGTTGGGTCCCACACGATCGCTGTCTCCGGAATCCATGTTGATTCCTACAGATTAGATTCCGGGTTTCCAAAAACGACATGATACGCGAGCAAGAAACATGTTCTAAGATTCTACAACTGATCGACGTCAGAGATATAGGTCTATAGTTATGCGCGTCTGCTCGACGACCCTTCTTGAAGACTGGGACTACCTGTGCTCTTTTCCAATCATTTGGAACCTTCCGTTCCTCTAGAGACTTTCTTTCGCGTACTCTGTGTAGAATCGAATTGGTATCCCGTCAGGTCCAGTGGACTTTCCTCTGTTGAATGATTCCAGTTGCTTTTCTATTCCTTGGACACTTATTTCGATGTCAGCCATTTTTTTCTTTTGTGCGAGGATTTAGAGAAAGAACTGCAGTGCGGTCTTCCTCTGTGAAACAGCTTTGGAAAAAGGTGTTTAGTATTTCAGCTTTACGCGTGTCATCCTCTGTTTCAACGCCATCATCATCCCTGAGTGTCTGGATATGCTGTTTCGAGCCACTTACTGATTTAACGTAAGACCAGAACTTCCTAGGATTTTCTGTCAAGTCGGTACATAGAATGTTACTTTCGAATTCACTGAACACTTCACGCATACCCCTCCTTACGCTAACTCTGACATCGTTTAGCTTCTGTTTGTCTGAGAGGTTTTGGCTGCGTTTACACTTGGAGTGAAGCTCTCTTTGCTTTCGCAGTAGTTTCCTAACTTTGTTGTTGAACCACGGTGGGTTTTTCCCGTCCCTCACAGTTTTACTCGGCACGTACCTGTCTAAAACGCATTTTACGATTTCCTTGAAGTTTTTCCATAAACACTCAACATTGTCAGTGTCGGAACAGAAATTTTCGTTTTGATCTGTTAGGTAGTCTGAAATCTGCCTTCTATTACTCTTGCTAAACAGATAAATCTTCCTCCCTTTTTTTACATTCCTATTAACTTCCATATTCAGGGATGCTGCAACGGCCTTGTGATCATTGATTCCCTGTTCTGCACTTACAGAGTCGAAAAGTTCTGGTCTGTTTGTTATCAGTAGGTCCAAGATGTTATCTCCACGAGTCGGTTCTCTGTTTAATTTCTCGAGGTAATTTTCGGATAGTGCACTCAGTATAATGTCACTCGATGCTCTGTCCCTATCACCCGTCCTAAACATTTGAGTGTCCCAGTCTATATCTGGTAAATTGAAACCTCCTCCTAAGACTATAGCATGCTGAGAACATTTATGTGAAATGTATTCCAAATTTTCTCTCAGTTGTTCTGCCACTAATACTGCTGAGTCGGGAGGTCGGTAAAAGGAGCCAACTATTAACCTAGCTCGGTTGTTGAGTGTAACCTCCACCCATAATAATTCACAGGAACTATCCACTTCTACTTCACTACAGGATAAACTACTACTAACAGCGACAAACACGCTACCACCAGTTGCATGCACTCTATCCTTTCTAAACACCGTCTGTGGCTTTGTAAAAATTTCGGCAGTATTTATCTCTGGCTTCAGCCAGCTTTCTGTATCTATAACGATTTCAGCTTCGGTGCTTTCTATCAGCGCTTGAAGTTCCGGTACTTTACCAATGCAGCTTCGACAGTTTACAATTACAATACCGATTGCTGCTTGGCCCCCGCATGTCCTGACTTTGCCCCGCACCCTTTGAGGCTCCAAAGAGGTAGCTACGCAAGAATTACCCTACGTCTGAGGAACACTACCGTGATGTACTCGCGTAGCACTGAAGAACTGAAGCTCACAGTGACTGTAACCGTCTTTTCTATTCTCCCGCCGGCCGAAGTGGCCGTGCGGTTAAAGGCGCTGCAGTCTGGAACCGCAAGACCGCTACGGTCGCAGGTTCTAATCCTGCCTCGGGCATGGATGTTTGTGATGTCCTTAGGTTAGTTAGGTTTAACTAGTTCTAAGTTCTAGGGGACTAATGACCTCAGCAGTTGAGTCCCATAGTGCTCAGAGCCATTTGAACCACTTTTTTCTATTCTCCATTCTTTTTTCGCATTCTTTGTAATATGTCGACTATTCCCTGTGATGTCCATTCTTCTTTAACTTTCAAGGTATCCTTGTCCATCTTTTTTTTTTTTCATCAGTCTTCTGACTGGTTTGATGCTACTCACCACGAATTCCTCTCCTGTGCTAACCTCTTCATCTCAGAGCAGCACTTGCAACCTACGTCCTCGATTATTTGCTGGATGTATTCCAATCCCTGTCTTCCTCTACAGTTTTTGCCCTCTACAGCTCCCTCTAGTACCATGGAAGTAATTCCCTCATGTCTTAACAGATGTCCTATATCCTGTACCTTCTCTTTATCAATGTTTTCCATATGTTCCTTTCCTCTTCGATTCTGCGCAGAACCTCCTCATTCCTTACCTTATCAGTCCAACTAATTTTCTACATTAGTCTGTAGCACCCCTATCTCAAATGCTTCGATTCTCTTCCGTTCCGGTTTTCCCACAGTCCATGTTTCACTACCGTACAATGCTGTGCTCCAGACGTACATTCTCATAAATTCCTTCCTCAAATTAAAGCCGATATTTGATATTAGTAGACTTCTCTTGCCCAGGAATTCACTTTTTGCCATTACTAGTCTGTTTTCGACGTCTTCATTGCTCCGTTGGTCATTGGTTATTTTACTGCCTAGGTAGCAGAATACATTAACTTCATCTGCTTCGTGACCATCAATCCTGATGTTAAGTTTCTCGCTGTTCTCATTTCTACTGCTTCTCAAACCTTCGTCCGTCTTCGATTTACTCTCAATCCATACTCTCTACTCATTAGACTGTTCATTCCGTTCAGCAGATAATGTAATTCTTCTTTGCTTTCACTCAAGCTATCTACCTCATCAGCGAATAATATCATTGATATCCTTTCACCTTGAATTTTAATTCCACTCCTGAATCTTTCTTTTGTTTCCATCACTGCTTCCTCGATGAACAGATTGAACAGTAGGGACGAAAGGCTTCATCCTTGTCTCACACCCTTTTTAATACGTGGTCGTCCACTCTCATTATTCCCTCTTGGCTGTTGTTCGTATTGTATATGACAAGTCTCTCCCCAACTTTGTCCAGAATTTCGAACATCTTGCACCATTTTACGTTGTTGAACGCTTTTTCCAGGTCGACAGATTGTATGAACGTGTCTTGCTTTTTCTTTGCCTTGCATACACTATTAACCGCAACCTAAGAATTGCCTCTCTCGTGCCTTTACCTTCCCAAAAGCCCAACTGATCGTCCTCTAGTGCATCGTTAATTTTCTTTTCCATTCTTCTGTATATTATTCTTGTAAGCAACTTGGATGCATGAGCTGTTAAGCTAACTGTGCGATAATTCTCGCACTTGTCAGCTCTTGCCGTCTTCGGAATTGTGTGAATGGTACTTTTCCGAAAATCAGATGGTATGTCGCCAGACTCATATATTCTACACACCAACGTGAATAGTCGTTTTGTAGCCACTTTCCTGAATAATTTGAGAAATTCTGATGGAATGTTATATATCCCCTCTGCCTTATTTGATCTTACGTCTTCCAAATCTCTTTTAAGTTCTGATCCTAATACTGGATCCCCTATCTCTTCTAAATCGACTCCTGTTTCTTCTTCCATCACATCAGACAACTCTTCCACCTCATAGAGGCTTTCAATGTATTCTTTCCACATATCCGCTGTCTCCTCCGCATTTAACAGTGGAATTGCCATTTCACTCTTAATGTTGTCACCCTTGCTTTTAATGTCTCCGAAGGTTGTTTTGACTTTCCTGTATGCTGAGACTTTCCTTCCGGCAGTCATTTTATTTTCGACGTGTTCACATTTTTCCTGCAGCCATTTCGTCTTAGCTTCCCTGAACTTCCTATTTATTTCATTCCTCAGTGACTTGCATTTCTCTATGTCTGAGTTTCCTGGAACATTTTTGTACTTTCTCGCTTCATCGATCAATTGAAGTATATCTTCTCTTACCCATTGTTTCTTCGCAGTTACCTTCTTTGTACCTACGTTTTCCTTCACAACTTCGGCGACTGCCCTGTTTAGAGATGTCCATTCCTTTGGAACTCTACTGCCTACTGAGGTATTCCTCATGGCTGTATCTATAGCCTTAGATAACTTCAACTGTATCTCGTCATTCCTTACTACTTTCGTATCCCACTTCTTTTTGTATTGATTCTTCCTGACTAATGTCTTAAACTTCATCCTACTCTTTATCACTACTATATTGTGATCTGAGTCTATATCTGCTCCTGGATACACTTTACAATCCAGTATCCGATTTTGGAATCTCTGTCTGACCATGATGTAATCTTACTGAAATCCTCACGTATCACCCGGCCATTTCCGAGTATACCTCCTCCTCTTGTGATTCTTTAATAGAGTATTCGCTATTACAAGCTGAAACTTGTTACAGAACTCAATTAATCTTTCTCCTCTCTCATTCCTTGTCCCAAGCCCATATTCTCGTCTAACCTTTTCTTTTACTTCTTCCCCTACATCCATCCATTTACGTACTGCATCACCCTTTCAGTATCCCCATACACTTTCTCTACCACTTCATCTTCAGCTTGTGACGTCGGGATGTATACCTGAACTATCGGTGTCGGTGTTGGTTTGCTGTCTATTCTGATAAGAACAACGCTGTCACTGTACTGTTCACAGTAACATACTCTCTGCCCTACCTACCGATTCCTAACGAATCCTACTCCCATTATACCATTTTCTGCTGCTGTTGACATTACCCTATACTCATCTGGCAAACAATCCTTGTCTTCTTTCACTTCACTGACACCTACTATATTTAGATTGAGCCTTTGCATTTCCCTTTTCAGATTTTCTGTTTCCCTATCACGTTCAAGCTTCTGACATTCCACGCCCCGACACGTAGAACGTTATCCCTTCGTTGATTATCCAATCTTTTTCTCATGTTAACCTCCCCCTTCGCAGTCCCCTTCCGGAGATCCGAATGAAAGACTATTCCGGAATCTTTTGCTAATGGAGACATCATTATGACACTTCTTCAGTTACAGACCACAAGTCCTGTGGATACACATTACATGTCTTTAATGCAGTGGTTTCCATTGACTGCTGTATCCTCACACCTTTGATCATTGCTGATTCTTCCACCTTTAGGGGCAGTTTCCCATCCCTAGGAAAAGAGGGTGCCCTGAACCTCTGTCCGCTCCTCTGCCCTCTTTGACAAGGCTGTTGGCAGAATGACGGTGACTTCTTATGCTGGAAGTCTTCGACCGCCAGTGCTGATTATTAATCAATTCGAACCCGGGATCGAAGACGTTTTGATAATAAATAAAAGACGCTATCCCTAGACCACCCTCATTTGAGTTGAGGGACTTCTGTATCTAAATATTTATGTCAACTGACTATATTTTTTTTAGATTTCCTATTAGTTTCAACGAGCAGGAAACCATTTGGCCCCCTTCGATGTAATTTTTAAGGTTCCACGATTTTTTTTTAAATTTTACGAATATAGAAAGGGGACACTATTTCAGAATTCCACTGCACTGCGAGGGCCATCTTTGCAACTACGACACCATGCAGTGCGGTACAGATGGCCCCAACAACATGCCGAATGGACCGCTCAGGTTTGGCATCACGTTCTTTGACCGATGAGCGTCACATATGCCTTCAAGCAGACAATCGTCGGCGACGTCTTTGGAGGCAACCCTATCAGGCTGAACACCTTAGACACATTATCCAGCGAGTGCAGCAAGGTGGAGATTCCATTCTACTTTGTGGTGGCATTATTTGGGGCTAACGTACGCCGATGGTGGTCATGGAAGGCGCCGTAACGGCTGTATGATACGTGAATGCCATACTCTGACAGATAGTTCAACCACATCGGCAGCATGTTGGCAAAGCATTCGGCTTCATGGACGGCAATTCGCGCCCCCATGTGCACATCTTGTGAATGACTTCCTTCAGGATAACGACATCGCTCGACTAGAGCGGTCAGCATGTTCTCCAGACATGAACCCTAACACACATGCCTGGGATTGATTGAAAAGGGCTGTTTATGGACGATGTGGCCCACCAACCTGTTTAAGGGATCTACGCCCATTCGCCGTTGAGGAGTGGGACAATCTGGAAGAACAGTGCCTTGGTGAACTTATGGATAGTATGCGACGACGAATACAGGCATGTATCAATACAAGCGGACGTACTACTGGGTATTAGAGGTACGGGTGTGTACAACAGTCTCGACCACCACGTCTGAAGCTCTCGCTGTTTGGTGGTACAACATGCAATGTGTGGTTTTCATGAGCAATAAAAAGGACGGAAATGATGTTTATGTTTATCTCTATTCTAATTTTCTGTACAGGTTCCGGAACTCGTGGTACCGACGTGATGGAAAACTTTTTTTGAAGTGTGTATATGCTTCCTTTTACATATTTTACAGAAATTAGACAATAATGTGATTCCACAAAAATGTTTACATAATTATGTTTTCTACATTAAGATGAAGCTTTCAAGCTGTACCACAAAGGTGCCGGTTCCTTCTAAAACGAGACAGTTTTCACTTTTAAAAGTTGGATTTTACACTTCTACTTAATTTGTCTTTACATGACTATTATTGGTATGTAAAAGAGTAATAATGTAACAGATAAGACTAATAGATATAACTTTGTAACATTTCTTGGCTGCAGTACTTTTAAATTTCAATAGAGTAGTTGTTCCTAGATACAGCACCATGTTATACTATTTTTACCTTGTATGGTGTACATTATTTAAAGGATGTATTGACCGGGATGACTTCACTGCGATACGTGAATGGACGTATGGGTAAACAAATGTTCATTTTAACACGATTCCTGCTTATATCTATCGCCATTGATGTAGGACATTGATGATCATAATTATTACTCTTATTTGTCACAGAAACAGGCTTTGTTGAAGCGATTCAACCGTTTTGGGGAGGATTAAAAAACTGACGGGAGACAGATTTGTAGTGTGCTGCCATAACCGCTAATGTTACAGCTGGCTAGCTTGCGCTGTCATGTGGTATTCAAAAGACTCGTAAAGATCTGGACTTCTATTTCTCGAAGACTCTTGACAAGCGCAGTGTACTAGAGAAACATTTGTTCGTCTTCGTGGTCTTCAGTCCTGAGACTGGTTTGATGCAGCTCTCCAAGCTACTCTATCATGTGCAAGCTTCTTCATCTCCCAGAACCTACTGCGGCCTACATCCTTCTGAATCTGCTTAGTGTATTCATCTCTTGGTCTCCCTCTACGATTTTTACCCTCCACGCTGCCCTCCAGTACTAAATTGGTGATCCCTTAATGCCTCAGAACATGTACTACTAACCGATCCCTTCTTCTGGTCAAGTTATGCCACAAACTCTTCTTCTCCTCAATTCTATTCAATACCTCCTCATTAGTTATGTGATCAACTCATCTAATCTTCAGCATTCTTCTGTAGCACCACATTTCGAAAGCTTGTATTCTCTTCTTGTCTAAACTATTTATCGTCCACGTTTCACTTCCATACATGGCTACACTCCATACAAATAGTTTCAGAAACGACTTCCATCAATACTCGATGTTAACAAATTTCTCTTCTTCAGAAAAGCTTTCCTTGCCATTGCCAGTCTACATTTTATATCCTCTCTACTTCGACCATCATCAGTTATTTTGCTCCCCAAATAGCAAAACACGTTTACTACTTTAAGTGTCTCATTTCCTAATCTAATTCCCTCAGCATCACCCGACTTAATTCGGCTACATTCCATTATCCTCGTTTTGCTTTTGTTGATGTTCATCTTATACCCTCCTCTCAAGACACTGTCCATTCCGTTCAACTGCTCTTCCAAGTCCTTTGTTGTCTCTGACCGAATTACAATGTCATCGGCGAACCTCAAAGTTTTTATTTCTTCTCCATGGATTTTAATACCTTCTCCGAACTTTTCTTTTGTTTCCTTTACTGCTTTCTCAATATACATATTGAATAGCCTCGGGGAGAGGCTACAACCCTGTGTCACTCCCTTCCCAACCACTGCTTTCCTTTCGTGCCCCTCGACTCGTATAACCTCCATCTGGTTTCTCTACAAATTGTAAATAGCCTTTCGCTCCCTGTATTTTACACCCGGCCCCTTCAAGAATTTGAAAGAGCGTATTCCAGTCAACATAGTCAAAAGCTTTCTCTAAGTCTACAAATACTAGAAACGTAGGTTTGCCTTTCCTTAATCTATCTTCTAAGATAAGTCGTAGGGTCAGTATTGCCTCACGTGTCCCAGCATTGCTACGGAATTCAAACTGATCTACCCCGAGGTCAGCTTCTACCAGTTTTTTCATTCTCTGTAAAGAATTCGCGTTCGTATTTTGCATCCGTGACTTATTAAACTGATTGTTCGGTAATCTTCACATCTGTCAGCACCTGCTTTCTTTGGGATTGGAATTATTATATTCTTCTTGAAGTCTGAGGGTATTTCGCCTGTCTCATACATCTTGCTCACCAGATGGTAGAGTTTTGTCAGGACTGGCTCTCCCAAGGCCGTCAGTGGTTCTAATGGAATGTTGTCTACTCCCGGGGCCTTGTTTCGACTCAGGTCTTTCAGTGCTCTGTCAAACTCTTCACGCAGTATCGTATCTTCATCTTCATCTACATCCTCTTCCATTTCCATAATATTGTCCTCAAGTACATTGGCCTTGTATAGACCCTCTATATACCCCCTCCACCTTTCTGCTTTCCCTTCTTTGCTTAGAACTGGGTTTCCATCCGAGCTCTTGATATTCATGCAAGTGGTTCTCTTTTCTCCAAAGGTCTCTTTAATTTTCCTGTAGGCAGTATCTATCTTACCCCTAGTGAGATATGCTTCTACATTCTTACATTTGTCCTCTAGCCATCCCTGCTTAGCCATTTTGCACTTCCTGTCGACCTCATTTTTGAGACGTTTGTATTCCTTTTTGCCTGCTTCATTTACTGAAGTTTTACATTTTCTCCTTTCATCAATTAAATTCAATATTTCTTCTGTTACCCAAGGATTTCTACTAGCCCTCGTCTTTTTACCTACTAGGTCCTCTGCTGCCTTCACTACTTCATCTATCAAAGCTACCCATTCTTCTTCTACTGTATTTCTTTCCCCCATTCCTGTCAATTATTCCCTTATGCTCTTCCTGAAACTCTGTACAACCTCTGGTTTAGTCAGTTTATACAGGTCCAATCTCCTTAAATTTCCACTCTTTTACAGTTATTATTTGTTATATCGAAGTATTTACTGCAATGCGAAAATGAGCGAAATTGGTGACCCTTTAGTTGTGTCTTTGAGTGTTTTTAGGCGATATTCTACGCTCATTAGGTAAAATCTGAGCTGGTCTTCAATCTCCCCCTCAGAAAGAGCCACACATAAACAATTAAAATATTTTACACGCAGGACAATGTTTACACGATTCACAGACAGGTCACCTTACTTCTGTGGGAAAAGGGAAGGCATCCGACCGCAAAGTTAACTGTCATATTATTAAAACAGCAGATACGATACGATGGGATAAATGCTACGAAACATATTATGTTTAAAATTTGGAAAATAATTATTTAATCCTGACCTGTCAAACTGTACATACATTTTTGTCCATAATTTGTTTCACTTTCTAAAATTAGGAATTAACATTAGCAATATTCAGCAAAAATAAAGAATGGTCAGCTTCGGTTAGTCGTGTAAAATCTTTGAACCATCTCTTCCTGGAACTAATGAAGCCGGTTTTCATCTCGGACGCTCAGTCAATGGGAAACACTGTCAACTGTCGGGACCACGATGCCGTGTAGATTGGAATCGGCATTACTCTGCAATTTGCTTTGTGTTCGGAGTCGGTTCTTAGGTCTGTATTTGTCGTGATATTGAGTGAGACCTTTCCACTTACTTTGCTGTGGTGGTTAATAGGCTACGTACAGATTATTTCAGACATGTGATGTAAGTATTAGAACATTTATTTTGCAATCATTCCGCGGTCAGAACTTAATGTTGGCTGTTACGTAAATTGCAATCCTTCTACATAGCGTCACAAAGGCTCAGCTTATAATCTGGAAACAGATTTATGGGATCGAGCAATATCTATCACCCTCTGTACCAGGCCTATTTTATGTACCCGTCCCTAGAAAGTAGGCAATTTTGGCAGTATTTAGAAAATAACTACATCAAATCTACTTTTTGGATTGTGACATATTTGGTACCATTTTGAAGCTGCACTTTTCGCCTTTAATTCTGTGCAAAAGAAACTACTTTGCAATGCGCAGCTTTAATGTACAGTTATAGAAAACACATAGGTGTTTTTAAGAATTTAGAAAAGTCATACGGATAAGAGAATGCAATTATTATTTACTTTTAACTAATATTATGGCACTACATAACATCTTTCTGTCAGCCTACAATAATTGCATACAAATTTCACACACATTCATATTGTTTTTCAGTGTGGAAAATTTTGAAGCAAGATTCCAGGCAGAGTAAAACACCACACTGTTCACATTCGTGCCGTGTCTCTTTGCGAGAAGCTTTGCCATTCTCTTTCTTACTCCTGGCACTACACACGTGACACACATGAGCAGCATATTTCTTTATGGTTGGAGGTATGTGCTGCAAAAAATGTCTGTTTGTTAGTCGACCTGCAGTTCCTTCATTCCTTTGTATGACTTCAAGTGTGTCATCTTCATCAAGCTGAGCTGCAAGTACTGTTATGAAGTCTGTTGTTGTTAGTTTCTTGTTGTGTACCGCATTGTATAGTTAAAAAGCATTTGATACTGCCATCAGCAGCAGATGGAAATGTAACTTTCGCCACCATTTCATTGTTCTGTGCTGGAATGGATTGTACTGCAGGCGCTAGTCTCCCATATCTACTCCAATTTTATTCAGATTATAATCCAGTACCTGAAGTGGTTTCATTACTACAGGCCCATTTTTTTTAGCATGCGTACCAAATGTGGCCTGATCCCTCGTAGACAATGTATACACGTCCCTCTTATCCTTCCACTTCACTGCTAACACATTATCTTCACGCCGAAAAGACATTTCGCCCTTTCTCAGCTTATTAGATACTAAATCTTTAGGTAATCCTTTCCTACATTTGTTCATAGTACCAACAGCTCCAGTACCTTTGTCAGCCATTCGTTGAAAAAGATCTGGACTGGAATAAAATCGGCCTAAATACACAGTATGACCTTTATTCAGCGAGACGCCGTCAGACAACAATCACAATACAACAGCTGACGAATAATTGTCAACAATATGCTTACCAGCATAAACTTCAAAGTTTACAACATAGCCCCTGCTGGCTCCAGCAACAGCATAAACCTTCAGTCCACACCTATAGGGCTTGTTTTGCATGTAAACACGGAAGCTCACACGACCTCTAAATGGGCATATGCCTTCATCAATTATCAGTTTTTCTGAGGGACGATGTGCCTAGATACATCGCTCATTCAAATTCTTATAATAAGGTAAAACTTTATAAAATGGGTGAAATCCATCTTCACCTGTTTTTTCTGTTTACAATTATCAACAAGAAGCAAGCACGACAGAATCTGAGTACAACGCAAACGACTCGTAACTTGGGGACAGAAGTTACAACTAAGAGCAGGATTAGTGGTCCAGTGGTCCAGAATTTTTGGCTTTCTTGAAATACACATGTGGTAAAGCATACCCAAGAAATGCCTCATCGCACTTGCAGTCACTGGCTTCCAGGAACTCAAAACTGAATTAGGCTTCATGTTATTTCCTCTTCTTTTCTTCTGGATTGTCTGTGATGCATACAAATGTGTCTGTATCTTGAGTTCTTTTACGTCACTGTCAGTAAGGAACACTTTACTGCAATCCAGTACAGAACATGAGTCATCAATATTCACTAGAATCTGCCTGGGTGTATTGTTGACAGGTAGTCGTCGGTAGGTGTCAAATTCAGTCCAGTCAACATCTTTTGGATGTGGCGCAACCGTTGGATTTGAAGTAACACCTTCAACATTTGAAGACAAGCTGTCGTCGATCTCGCTCTCTACAGGGAATAACACATTATATGTAACTACATATATATCTTACAGAAGACATGTTCAGCAGAAATGTGTGTACTGCACAATTACAAGCAGTGATATGCCACTGAAAATTCAGGAATACGTACCTTCAAACACACCATTGTATTCAGAATCGACAGAATCACTCTCTACATTATCCAGAGTGCCGCTATCATTAATCAAATCCGTGATTTCTGAGACTGATAAACCCCGCCGATTCATTATTACAAGCCGGCTGCTGTGAGCGAGCGCTTCTAGACGCTTTAGTCCGGAACCGCGCGAGTGCTACGGTCGCAGGTTCGAATCCCGCCTCGGGGGCATAGATGTGTGTGATGTCCTTAGGTTAGTTAGGTTTAGGTAGTTCTAAGTTCTACGGGACTGAAGACGTCCGATGTTAAGTCCCATAGTGCTCAGAGCCATTTGAACCATTTTTTTTGACATGATTACAAATATGAAATAACAGAACGACGTAAGGAAGACTGAGAACGCAAAGATAAGTTTTAACATGCTGTAAACAACACTGCTGAGCCATCTATGGACGAATTTTGTTACTAAACATCTGTAAAACGTATAATGCTGGCCAAACCCGTATAAATAACGTTGCAGTGTTTTCCATTAAATTAAATGTAGCGGCCCGTAAATTTTACGGCTCTGGTGATTTTCACGCGATCCTAGGCCCGTAAATTTTACGAGTTTGGCGCTTAGAGTGCTTTTCGATCCCTTGCATTCTGTATTCGTACTTACACTGTGTGCTGAATTATGAATAGTTTAATGTCTTTCTCGAAGAAATATTTAGGCAACCTGCTGTTTTATGCGTTTTACTAGAACTTTAGTTTCTGTTACGTGTACTGAGAATACATGCCGGTTTTGTTATCTATAGCAAGTATATTAGAGTAGCTGTATTAAGTATTCCTGTTCATTATTTTTTTCTTCCGAAGCCATTCACTTGTTCCAGAACATAAGATAACTACATTCTGGGGAGCCACCACCAGATGTTAACACATTTGTCCTACTAATGCTAAGGCAGCGTGTGAATATTCAAATTCTTCACTCCTACACAATCATTTCAATTCATTCACAGCAATTATCCCGCACTTTGCACGAGCGCTTTACAGATGCGTCAAGGTGAGTTTTCGACGCTGTTCTGGAATGCAGGCTACGCAGTTTGTTTTTTTCGTATAACAGTGACATATTTTGTGGATTAGATAATACTGAAATCTCCCTTTTTTTCAATAGTAGGTGTAGATTCTGCTTTGAACTAAATCATGTTCTTGTTGGTTTCATGAAGTATTTCACTGGCAAATCTTTCAGAGTCCAAGTTCAGTAATTACAACCACGAGGAAACATCCTGACTGCATTACTTTTGGCTATAACATGACAGTATCCACGTTATGTGATTTTTGGGTAAAACTATAGTAATATTTTGCCGCTATTGATGTTCAATTACATAGCTATTTTTCATTTATCGTTGCTTCCATTTACGTATGTGTGTTATTGTGACTATGTCTCTAGTTACTTGAGGCCGGATAACATTTCCAGTTGAATACATGGGCATTAACACTGATAGCTTAGAATGCGGCTTCATGGGCCAGGGCTTAATCACGAGTGTAGATCAGTTTCGTCTCACTACACACAATTTACAATATGAGGTCACACAGTCCTACAAACCGCAACTAGCGCACGACGATGAATAATCTGTTACCAGTTTCAGTTTCACACATGTACGCAAATAAACTACGAAGTGAACTACTCACTGAAATTCTGTGCAATTAATTATGGAACAATAAGCACGAATACACGGAGTGTTACAAAAATAAAGTATCGAGTATTCTTAAAGGAAGAGAAAAATGTCCAGTAAACATGGAGTTTAAAATGTATACCGTAAGAGCCTTTAGCACTTGTTCATTTTCGCTGCTGTGAAACGCATGACTGCTATTCAACAAACACTCGTAGCTCTGAAGGTATTTATTTTCGAACCAGTGCAATTAGAAGTAATGTCGACCGGACCGCGTATTTGGGCAGTCACAGCGAAAGAAACGATCTCAGTAATTCGAGCCTGCAATAGTGAACCGGTTAAATCTGTAAGTTTACGACCCATAAATGTCGAAAATGAGGCCTTGCCGTTCAAGATGACGCATTCGCGAACAGCTAGATTTGAGTTCACTGTACGCAGATACATGTTTCCCCAAATTAATAATATTAATTCTGAAGTAGTTCCTTGGAATGGCCACAGCTGATTTCCTTTTGCCGCGCGGGATTAGCAGAGCGGCCTAGGGCGCTGCAGTCATGGACTGTGCGGCTGGTCCCGGCGGAGGTTCGAGTCCTCCCTCGGGCATGGGTGTGTGTCTTTGTCCTTAGGATAATTTAGGTTAGTAGTGTGTAAGCTTAGGGACTAATGACCTTAGCAGTGAAGTCCCATAAGATTTCACACACATTTGAACATTTTGGATTTCCTTTTCAATCCTTGTGTGCACGATAGTGCGACCACATCTCTAGTGACGTCATCATTGGCGGGACGTTGTATTCCAGTCCTTTTTCCTTATTTTACATCTGCGTCGAAAGCATCATGCCTACAGAATTTCCGTTTAGTTGCTCTGAATGAAATACCCTCCTTTCTTTTACTGGCTCTCTGCCCCTCCGAACGTACTAAGAAAGACATATAAATGGTTTTAATTGAAGCAATGACGGCTGGTTCCACTCCTTCTGCAATTAATCGCAAAAGAATTACCATTCCTACACCACAAATCAATTAGTGTCCGAAGGAGGTCGACTGCGAAGACAGCATGTTGCGCCGCTTTTGCCGCCTCTAATTGCAGCGCTGCGCATTTGTCAGTAGAGCGGGCCCTCTGAGCTGTGCTCTTCTCTTGCCCGCTCCCCCCTCCCCCCTCCTGAACCCCTCCATCATCTTGTAAATAGTAAATTAAGGTGGACGAGGCGCGCGTGCGCTCTTCGGCCTGCAGCCTCGTTGAGAGCAATTAATGAAGCGTGCCTCCCACGCTGATTAATGGAATCAAAGCTCCATGTTCCATACAGCCTAGCGGCGCTGGCCAACGGACGCCTAATTGGCGCGTCTCTCAGAAACACGCTCAATGGCCGCTCTCTTTCGAGTTCTCTTTTCTTTCCTTTTTTTACCGCTATAACGACAAACGCCTGGACTCCCTGGCAGCAACACCGTGGCGAGAAACAACTCTGAGTTTTTCTACGACAGGGGCGATCAAAACGTATTCTATTACCTTATGCTTGTAGGAGGGACAAGAAATATTCCTTGTACTTCAACCCAATACTTAATCATCACTGGTACCGACTTCGTTCGAACAGTGATCACAGACCCTCTTTCAGAGTCTGCAAGCCGTTCTTTTAACATAAATACGTCGGTTTTCACGGGAGTGTCCCCTAATTTAGCTAGGGAGCGCGTCCTTCCGTAGACAGGGTGTTTAAAAAAGTGTCATGTAGCCTGACAGAAGACAGTGTTGATCAACAATTTCCTATAATTACATATCTGGAAATCAGTACCTGTTGAGTTACGCGCCGTTTCACTTGTGGCTAGTAATCTCTAGCATTCGGTGATGCAGGCCGTCTTTCTGCTGCAGTTCACTTAACGTCGAATTACAGCGAGATTGGATGATGTTACCCTTTGTCATGGAAGTGTCGGTGCACCTCTTTTTTTGTCCCGTTTCATAAACATAAATAAAGCAGAAAGCTAATACAGTATTAATTATTTTATAGGAAACACAATCAATTTGTTGGGTTGGCAGAAGAGCCAACACCGTGTTACTAGAGGAGGCCAAAATGAACGCGTTTTAGCTCACGCAGGCTGGCGCGAGGAGGGAAGAACTATACTGACGTGAGGTCTGGAACATGACAAGGAATTAGAATTCAGAAAGCGGGCGTAATTAGTTGATACTTAACTTTAACCCATTAATGATGAACGTCGCTCTTGTCGGTACATGAATCAATATTATCTGTTCATAATACATTCTTGAATAGGGCGCCTTGCTAGGTCGTGGCAAATGACGTAGCTGAAGGCTATGCTAAACTGTTGTCTCTGCAAATGGGAGCATATGTAGTCAGTGAACCATCGCTAGCAAAGTCGGCTGTACCACTGGGGCGAGTGCTAGGGAGACTCTCTAGACTAGACCTGCCGTGTGGCGGCGCTCGGTCTGCAATCACTGACACGCGGGTCCGACGTACGCTAACGGACCGCGGCCGATTTAAAGGCTACCACCTAGCAAGTGTGGTGTCTGGCGGTGACACCACAACTTTTATATTTTTAGTGTATTTCACAGTTATGTTCATATCTTAAGCCATGAATATTTAAAATTATCATTATGATAATACTGTGTCTATAATTATTCTGAGCGCTAAATTAGTAGAACTGTTTTCTCCACCTAAATTGGTCACAAAGTGCTACTCATACAGATATCGACGGAAAATGCAAATTTGTAAACTTTGGCGGCCGTTGGATGAATTTGTAACGCTATAGCGCAATTTCTCCGCGCAGCTGGAAAGGAAGCAAAGAGGGTACATTTCGATACCAGGGCATAAGGTTTTTGGCAATTTAATTCCGTTTACTCAGTTGGACAGTAACTAGGCCTCGAAAAGATGCGCGTGAATAATACAGTTGTCAGCATTTGAGACTGTACGTGTAGTTGGACGCAAAGAAGCCATGCGGTAATTGGCAAATTGCTTGACGTTTGAGTAATAGCGATGCAACTATTCGGCACTGTTGCCAGGAATGGATGAATCGTTGCCGAACACAGCGTCAAGAAGAAAACAATCGACCTAAAAAGATGACAGCACGTAAGAACTGACAGACAGAGCCTCGGATTCATTATCATCATCGGTCCGATGTGCAACTGGTGCTTATGCGACCATAAGGCCCGTTCATAGGCGGCGCGCAGGAAGGGGGCTGAGCTCACGGCGCCCCTCCCGCTGACTGCCATTGACCTCTGTACAGCAACAAGCACTTCTGCAGTGATGTGGGGCACATTCGGCCTGGAATCCCAGTTACTGGAGTGGAATTGCCTTCAGTGCTGAATCCCGCTTCGAACTGAGCCTGATGATCAGCGAACATGTGTATGGAGATGCTACAGACATTTGTTGGATACCAGTTTGACTGTCGCCCACCATACAGCCAGATAACCAGGAGCGATCGTCTGAGGTTCCATTTTGTTTCATAACAGGTGTCCTTTGGTTGTCATTCGCCGCGCTCTTACAGCACAGCAGTACGTCAATGATATTCTACGCCACGTGTTGTTGCCCTCGATGGCAAATCATCCTGTGTTTACATTTCGGCAATAAAATGTCAGCCTGCACACGGCAAATGTTTCTACTACTTATCTGCGTGCTTGCTAAATCCTCCCTTGACCAGAAAGGTCACCTGGTCTCTCCCCAATTCAGAATGGTTGGCGCATTGTGGGTACGGCTCTCCAACCATGCGCCAATTGGACAGAATTTAGCATGATATCCCTCAAAAGGGCATCCAGCAATTTTATCAGTCGATGCCAAGACGAATAACTGCTTGTGTATGGGTCAGAGCTGAATCAACACGATACTGACTTGATCAGTTTGTAAGGCTCTTTCTCTTCAATCCAATTTTTCTGAAACTTTAATTTGTCCGTCTGTACATGTACAGTCGTGGTCAAAAGCATCCGAACGACCTGAACTGCATTCCGCCTGATTCGCATGCAACCCACATAACGCAGCTGTCTAGCAGGTCCTCTAATCGCTCGCCACTAGAAAACACTGCTCTGTATTGCAATAACTCAAGATGTAAAGTAATACCACGATGCTAGAAATATCAGAGAACACCTTATCACAGATAAGACTGTCCTTAAGGCTTGTAAGCTCACATCTATTGCAATAAATGACATACCCGAAATTTTACCACTCTCATTATTAAGTCAGACAGGTAATGCACGTAGTAAGTTGGTCGTATCATGATCTACTCTTCAAAGTAACATGCCGAACTTATTATTTAACACAAAATGACATTAAAAATTTAAGTTATTCACGAGCAGCTAGTTGAGAATATGTATGAACTTCAAATGACACGACGAACCGTCTCGTTCTGCATTTGGAATCAAACCCAGGTCATGCAGACTAAGATTTCGTGACTGACGGAAACTAACAGTCATTCCTGACTAGGCATACAGAGAGTGATATACCTCGATTGTAGACAGTATCAGTTAGCAAATATCAACTTTAAATTACATAACGTAAACATTTTTAACGGACGCGAATTCCTACCCAGCAAATATTGTCCCTTTTAACGAACTACGAGAGATGATAAATATTGCTTCTTCACAAGTAACTTACTTGAAATGCCGTGAGGTAAAGCTTTGTGTTGGACAGGGATTCGAACCCAGAACCTAATCGGATTGTTATCGAAGCGCAATCAACTGTGACATATCGGATTTTCTCGGCAGTAGCTAGAAGTTTTAACTGAAATGACGAGACGAAACATTAATTTTTTCCTTCCCAGGACTCCAACCCGGAACCTATCGCTGTTATTTATTAGAGAAAACGAACGTTAAATATGGGTTTGTTACATCAGCAACGACATGTGAGCATGTTTGAACTAGAAATAATATGACGAACAGTTCAATGCTGACTGGGAATCGAACCCCACACATACCGTTGTTGACTACACACAAAGAGACGTCAGCTACAGAATTTTTCTCCACCAACAGCTCGGAATAACATCCTTGAACTTAGAGTGATCTCTCAAATAGTTCTGTGTCTCACTAGGAGTCAAAAACGTCAGATACCTTTAGTGTTGAAAACGAATAAAAATACATTACAAATCAAAATTATTATCCACCAGTAATAGATGTTCTCATGCTAGAGCTTGATAATACATAATGAAAACTTTAGTGCCGGGCCAGGATTCGAACCTATTCACGAGCAATTTGTCAAGATGTTGAGGAATCTTCAGTTCTGAACAAACAACAAATTGTAGTCGAACTGTATTGCTACGAAGGGATCAGATTCCGCGTTAAGGGCGATCTGAGTTGCATTCTCAGTTCATAACCAATTTTATCGACATACAGAAGCTAAAATAAATGATGGAATAAGCATCCTGTGACCATAAATAGCGTTTGTTTCGTCACTAGAAATAAATAACTAGTATAAGAAAGGTTACTGGTGATAGAAATTCTACATGTCGCCACTCCTGACTTTATCATGGTTCAACATAACATCTACTTGCTAGAGAAGGCATATCATGTTTAATGCGAATTTCAGACCACAATGCCATTATACCTTCTTCACTTGGCTTAGCCAGAAGAGAATAGAATCTGTGTCTCCCTATTAAAACGCCTGGGCAGAAGTTGGAATCGAACCCAGACCATCATAATAGGAACCTATCATCAATCCAACAGACCACCAAACCATCTTCTGTATGGCTCATTTTTCTTTCGTAACACCGTTGCGGAACACTCGATGAGAATTCTGACACACAGGCTCCCTGTAGTGGTTTGCAGCATGTTCAGTACATTCATTTACTTGGTTGAACGAATCGCCATGAACTAGCTGCCTCGGCTACCCAGCGCATACATTCGACTCTATTTTGTAATCACCGAAATAAAATCATGTGACTGCCACCTACACAGAACTGCCAACAGTGTAGGATGCAGAAATTTAAAGAGGAAGTGTTCCTTTCCATTTGAGCTACTCTGTTGGGCTATCTGTTTGTTGAAAACGTCGTGCAGTGCAAAAGAAAAGCTGTAACTGTCTTTCTTTCAGAAGTCTAGATCCGGCCATATGCATTATCTCACAGCACTGTGGAATGCGGAAGCTCTGGAGGAACTATTGTTGACTTGTGGAGGTGCTGTAGGTAGATGAAAGCTAGTAGCATCACGGTAAGTGTCGTGCACCGTAGATAAGATGTCGCGAGTTCCATTTCATTTACTGCTACATTTTTTACAACGCAGTTCTGTTGCCTGCTGAAGTTACCAATTTAATGGAACTTTGAACATAATTACCTTCACTTCTCAACGCAAAATAGCCGCATGTGGAAAAAGGGCTAATTTCTGCGACATTTTTTTTCTTTTCAGGTTTAATAGACGGCCAGGAAGCTTTCGTATTATGCATGGGGAGAGCGCATCGTGCCAAAATAGTCAGAAAAGTATTTTCTACATTAGCTGTCGTCTGGCAGTGGCATTTTATTCTTCTTCAAACCTTGTTTGACAGCTTTAACTCAGAACAAGTTTTCCACATGAATGTAATCAATAAACTGCATGTGCAATGTCAGACTGTTATAGATCACATCAGAGAATTCGCATATATCGTTGATGATTACTTTCTCTCTCATGTTCAGTAGTGTTTTAACAACACTAAAGAAACCTTACGAAAATTGTGCACTGTATTAAAAGAAATGAAATAAAACTACCCATGATAACCTTACGACAAAAGTCTGTTTTGATAAAACTGAGTATCTGTACACAAGAGTGCCTCTATCGGCACGAATTAGTAAAATACTACTCACTTAGATTTCGATTGGGTCTTTGTTTAATTGGTATGCTGTGTCATACTCAACAGGTATGCAAATGTGGCATTTCATAAATAAAGTTATGTATTCCTAGAGACCCAAAACTTGCTTGTCAGCAGCGGAACGAGGCGTTACCTGTGGTCTAGCATTGTGAATTTTCAACATTGCACTGTGAGCTGAAAGTATTTTCTTGCGATTTCCTTATCGATGTTTGATTTGACTGCTTGTAGCTCTTTCACAGAAGGGATAAAAACGTTACATTCAGCGAGACTGGAACCAGGGACCATAACAGACGTTTTTCCACAGATCAGCACGTCACCACAGACCTAGAGAAGAGGTATGTGTTGCCCAGTTCTTTTACAAGGCCAATAGTGTCTAGAATTCGTAAACCGCTATTTAAAGGACGAGTTTAGTTGCAATTTACACATGCAACGACTTTCCTTGGCTGAAAACCGTAAATTTCCAATCTTTTGTTACACCTGAAGCGATAATAACTCAGATTATTCAATGGAAATGACAGGAAAAATGAAATGAAGTTTGAGGCTTAATTCCGTGCAAACCAGGAAGTAACTCTTCGATCACAGAGTTGTCAAACATACCTTGCCTTGTTGCCATATCTCAGTTACAGTACTAGCAAGCAGGAAGAAGACGAATCGATGTGGTCCTACAGCAGGCTGGGAAGTGACCATAGCTGGTCTTTCAAAGACGCGGCTGCGACGGCCTGGAATACGTAATGCATCTGATTCGCATTTCTGTAACCAGGTTTAGGGACTGGTTTTTATATTTCTTTCGTAACTGTACTCAAACCTAAGAAACTCATTTCACAGACGTTTCGTGCCTCGCCGATAGTCGAGCACACCATACAAATAAAAATAAAAAAAGAATGTGCGTGTGTGTGTGTGTGTGTGAGAGAGAGAGAGAGAGAGAGAGAGGAGGAGAGAGAGAGAGAGAGAGAGAGAGAGAGAAATAATGATAAAGAATAATTAGAGAGAGAGTAAAAAATTGTTATAAAGAAATTGAATACCGGTATGTAAAGAAATCTTTCATTAAAATAACACGTTCCACATCATTACGAAGTGTCGTATTTCATGATCTATGGAACAAGTATTAATGCAATCTAATCTAATCAGTCGTATTGCTGACTAGCCGTGAAGAGTCGCGAATTACCGAAATTTTCGCCAATATCAGTAACCAAATCTAAACTTGAAAATAAAAGACGACAGTTTTTGTAATAAACCGGGACTCCTATCAAGACCCTTTCATCCCTGTTTAACCAACCACGAAAGATGTCTGATATACCTCCATTCAGAAGTAACAAAGTGTGTATGCATTTAAAGATGAAGTGCATGATGTGAAGTTCTGTGACGGAGGTACAAACCCAACACGTAATCGGATTGTTAACTAAGTGAAATCAAATGTTACGCATCGGTTTTTCTTACCAGCTGCTAATTGTTTGAATCTAAAATAAGGATACAAATTTTTGTGCCTGAGCGACAAATGAACCGCACTCCTATCGTTCTTCTTTATCGTCCACGAATATAGCTTAAGTATCAATTGCTTACTCACCATCAGCAAGATGTGTGCGTGTTTGACCAGAAATTGTTGGCAACACATGGAAAGACATTAAAAATTCGCGTTAATTTTCACTAGCAGGTCGGTGTGCACGTGATAGGGCTTGAAATCAAATTATGAATATTTTTGTACTGGATCAGGAATCGGACCCACATACTTACCTTTGGAGGTGACCTAGAGAAGATTGCAGTCTTGGAAAAAGGAACGAAACGATTGAACTATCCTGTTCCGAGAGATTCAGATCCTCGAAAGAGGAGATACGAATTCGAATCACAGTCCAGCACCAAATTTTTCAACGTCTGTAGTTCAATCAAGTACACGTAAAATAAGAGCCCTGTTCCTTTAAATGGCTATCGGTTCATCAAATAAAATCAAATTTTCTAATGCAAGTAAGTTTACTGGCGACAGTATTTCTGTTTACAGTGACCTCCGCCTACGTCATTTCCCAAAGCAAACCTGCTCTGTCCAGTTGGGAATGAAGGAACGTGATGTTTAATGCGGATTCTGGATTATAACGTCTTTCTCTTGAGGTTAGTAGAGGTAAAGTAAATCTGTTTGTGCCTCTTAAAAGTAAATGCCTGAACCCACGCATTGCACTTGTGATAGTTCGTTCCACCAGACCACAAATCCCAGCCCCAAGAGTGTGCTATAACGGATGATGTGCTTAGCTTACAAAATTAGTCACGGGGGAAAAAATGCGAGTCTATTAAATGGTTAAGTAGAAGGAAGCTTCTGACGCGGAGATTATGCTTTTCTCACGTCAGCACTCTGTAAAGACTCTTCTAGGCATCATAGCCTCGATGTGAAGACATTTTGAAATTTTCACTAATTCAGGAAATATCTTAGTTCGTGAAAATCCACTGTGAAGTGTGAAGTTACCAGATAATTCAATTATTACCGTACTTATTACTATCATTTTCTTCATACTGCTGCTGGAACACATGTGCTTGAAGATCATTTAATGCCTTTTGGTCATTATGGAAGTAGTTGCCCAAGAACAGGTCCTATCCCTGTCTACGGAATCCTTTTCATGTTAATATCAAACATCAGCAATTACTCGTAGATTACATTAAAACTAAAGTAATACTGCTGCTGGAACACATGTGTTTGAAGATCATTTAATGCCTTTTGGTCATTATGGAAGTAGGTGCCCAAGAACAGGTTCTTTCCCTGTCTACGGAATCCTTTTCATGTTAATATCAAACATCAGCAATTACTCGTAGATTACATTAAAACTAAAGTAATTGATGAAGACGTTCTTGATAACAAAAACGCGCTGCCTTTCTTCATTTGCTTGCGGCTAGAAATGGCTGTCGAATACTGCCAAACCAAAAGCCAAGGGATCTTACTGCCTTCCGAAATATGTCGCTGTCAGTTCTGCCATATGATTTGGTCGACGTGACATGTTTAAAGTTGAGTATGACAGAGAATGTTTTAGAAAATTAGTTGTATTCCTTTGCAATAAACAGAAAGTTTTTCATTCTAAGTTATCCAAGTTCAAAATTTTCGGAATATTAGTTCAAATTTAATATTCGCTTCTATAATGTAGGAAAGTATTTCACAGTTGCAAAACCCGCATCCGACTCATTGTCCTTACACTTAGTCGCTGACCATAAATTCTAGCTCAGAGTGACACCAGTTTAAGTAACCTAATGTAGCGAAGACTGTTTCCCAGTGCTCTTTCGCATAGGATAATATGCAATTCACTCATTGGGCTCCATTAGTACACTGTAACAGTAATTTCTGTGTGTATGCAGTGCATACGGATTGTAGAATTCAGTGGTGCTCTCTCTTCCACTTCTGTACACAATATGACTGACCTAAACGGGCCCTTTGGCCGAAGTGGCCGTGCGGTTAAAGGCGCTGCAGTCTGGAACCGCAAGACCGCTACGGTCGCAGGTTCGAATCCTGCCTCGGGCATGGATGTTTGTGATGTCCTTAGGTTAGTTAGGTTTAACTAGTTCTGGGTTCTAGGGGACTAATGACCTCAGCAGTTGAGTCCCATAGTGCTCAGAGCCATTTGAACCATTTTTTTAAACGGGCCCTTTATCATTACAGGCCCTGGGCGGTGCAACATCATACTTACAACAGTAATGTGCTTATACTGACCACCTCACTGTCCGTTTTACCTGATTTTGTAATCATTTAAATAAAACAACATGACCTTCCAGTGGGAGACATTGCGTCCCCCTTTTCCTCGTGTGAAATTTGTCAGTAAGCTTTTTGCCTTTCAACCAGCGAAATGCGGCAGAGTACGGCCGGTAATGGATTCACAAACCACAATCTAGTGCCATTAAGACGATTTCTTTAAACAGTGGCGTAGCTGAAGGAACTTAGTTTCTTTTTAAATCGTCTTATGCAGCAACGTTCACAGATATCTCAAAGAGGAAAAGCTCTTTACTTAGTTAGCAATCCGATTACGTGTTGGGTTTGTACCTCCGCCACAGAACTTCACATCATGCACTTCATCTTTAAATGCATACACGCTTTGTTACTTCTGAATGGAGGTATATCAGACATCTTTCGTGGTTAGGTAAACAGGGATGAAAGGGTCTTGATACGACTCCCGGTTTATTACAAAAACTGTCGTCTTTGATTTTCAAGTTTAGATTCGGTTACTGATATCGGCGAAAATTTCGGTAATTCATGACTCTTCACAGCTAGTCAGCAATACGACTGATTAGATTAGATTGGATTAATTCTTGTTTCATAGACCATGAAATATGATACTTCGTAATGATGTGGAACGTGTTATTTTAATGAAAGAGATCTTTACATACCGGTATTCAATTTTTTTACAACAATTTTTTACCTTCTCTCTCTTTCATCTTTATATATATATATATATATATATATATATATATATATATATATATATATATATATATATAACACACACACATTATTTTTTATTTTTATTTGTTTGGTGTGCTCGATTATCGACGAGGCACGAAACGTCTGTGAAATGAGTTTCTTAGGTTTGAGTACAGTTACGAAAGAGATATAAAAACCAACTATGAGAGTTACTGATTTATGATGCTTAGTTTGCAGTCAGTTCTGAGAGTAATTAGTAACTACGCTCCAGTCCCTAAACCTGGTTACAGAAATGCGAATTAGACGCATTACGTATTCCAGACCGTCGCAGCCGCGTCTTTGAAAGGCCAGCTGTGGTCACATCCCAGCCCGCTGAAGGATCACATCGGTTCGCCTTCTTCCTGCTAGTATTGTAACTGAGATATGGCAACAAGGCAAGGTATATTTGACAACTCTGTGATCGACGAGTTATTTCCTGGTGTGCACGGAATTAAGCCTCAAAGTTCACTTGATTTTTCCTGTCATTTCCATTGAATAATCTGAGTTATTATCGCTTCAGGTGTAACAAAAGATTGGAAATTTACGGTTTTCAGCCCAGGAAAGTCGTTGCATGTGTAAATTGCAACTAAACTCGTCCTTTAAATATCGGTTTACGAGTTCTAGACACTATTGGCCTCGTAAAAGAAATGGGCGATACATACCTCTTCGCTAGCTCTGTGGTGATGTGCTGACCTGTAACGTTTTTATCCCTTCAGTGAAAGAGCTACAAGCAGTCAGATCAAACATCGATAAGGAAATCGCAACAAAATACTTTCAGCTCATAGTGCAATGCTGAAAAAGTTAGAACGCTGCACAACAGGTAACGCCACTTTTCTACAAATATATAGCGCAAAAGAGTAGCTCAAGTGAAAAGGAACACTTCCTATTTAATTATCTGCATCCTACACTGTTCGTAGTTCTGTCTGGGTGAAGGTGATTTTACTTTGGTGATCACAATATAGAATCGAACTGATCCACTGGGTAGCCGAGGCAGCTAGTTCATGGCGATTCGGTCAACCACGTAAATGCATGTACTGAACATGCTGCAAACCACTACAGGGTGCCTGTGTCACAGAAATCTCATCCAGTGTGGCGCACCGGCGTTACGAAAGAAATATGAATCGCAGAGAAGAAGATTAGGTGGGCTGTTGGATTGATGATAGGTTCATATACTTACCGTTCGATTCCAACGATGATTTTTGATAGGGAGAAACAGAATCTGCTCTCCTCTGGCAACGCCAAGTGAAGAAGGTATAATGGCATTGTGGTCTGAAATTCACATTAAACATGATATTCCTTCTCTAGCAAGTAGATGTTATGTTGAACCATAATAAAGTCAGGAGTGGCGACATGTAGAAACTCTATCACCAGTAACCTTTCTTATACTAGTTATTTATTTCTAGTGACGAAACAAACGCTATGTATGGCCACAGGATGCTTATTCCATCATTTATTTTAACTTCTGTATGTCGATAAAATTGGTTATGAACTGGGAATGCAACTCAGATCGCCCTTAACGCGGAATCTGATCCCTTCGTAGCAATACAGTTCGACTACAATTTGTTGTTTGTTCAGAACTGAAGATTCCTCAACATCTCGACAAATTGCTCGTGAATAGGTTCGAATCCTGGCCCGGCACTAAAGTTTTCATTATGTATTTGAGAGATCACTCTAAGTTCAAGGATGTTATTCCGAGCTGTTGGTGGAGAAAAATTCTGTAGCTGACGTCACTTTGAGTGTAGTCACCAACGGTGTGTTTGGGGTTCGATTCCCAGTCAGCATTGAACTGTTCGTCATATTATTTCTAGTTCAAACATGCTCACATGTCGTTGCTGATGTAACAAACCCATATTTAACGTTCGTTTTCTCTAATAAATAACAGCGATAGGTTCTGGGTTGGAGTCCTGGGAAGGAAAAAATTAATGTTTCGTCTCGTCATTTCAGTTAAAACATCTAGCTACTGCCGAGAAAATCCGATATGTCACAGTTGATTGTGCTTCGATAACAATCCGATTAGGTTCTGGGTTCGAATCCCTGTCCAACACAAAGCTTTACCTCACGGCATTTCAAGTAAGTTACTTGTGAAGAAGCAATATTTAACATCTCTCGTAGTTCGTTAACAGGGACAATATTTGCTGGGTAGGAATTCGCGTCCGTTAAAAATGTTTACGTTATGTAATTTAAAGTTGATATTTGCAAACTGATACTGTCTACAATCGAGGTATATCACTCTCTGTATGCCTAGTCAGGAATGACTGTTAGTTTCCGTCAGTCACGAAATCTTAGTCTGCATGACCTGGGCTTGATTCCAAATGCAGAACGAGACGGTTCGTCGTGTCATTTGAAGTTCATACATATTCTCAACTAGCTGTTAATGATTAACTTGAATTTTTAATGTCATTTTGTGTTAAATAATAAGTTCGGCATGTTACTTTGAAGAGCAGATCATGATACGACCAGCTTACTACGTGCATTACCTGTCTGACGTAATAATGAGAGTGGTAAAATTTCAGGTATGTCATTTATTGTAACAAATTTGAGGTTACAAGCCTTAAGGACAGTATTATCTGTGATAAGATGTCCCTAACATTTATAGTATCGTGGTATTAGTTTACATCTTGAGTTATTGCTATAAGAGCAGTGTTTTCTAGCGGTGAGTTGTTGGAACCATTTTCAATAGTTAAACGACTGTATCAAGGAGCGATTAGAGGACCTGCTAGACAGCTGCGTTACGCGGGTTGTATGCGAATCAGGCGAAATGCGATTCAGGTCGTTCATATACTTTTGAGCATTACTGTACATCACATCTACTGATTTTCGTTCCATTTGGATGATTCCTTCGTGGTGCGTAGATTTTTTTTCCCTTAGAATGTATTGATTGAATGTAATATTCTTTACTAAAGAAATGTCGTTTACACCGATTGTACATAATTATACTGCGACTTCTTGCAGTATAATTGTTCTTGTTGATCTGTGTAACAAGTAGTTGCTGGACAGAAGTCTGTTGTGAGTAGTTGTCATGTGAACACAAATCAGCGAATATACCGACTGTTTCATTTGCAACCAAGCGCAGTTTGGATCCAACCCAGGCAACAGAACCATCATCATGAAGAAATCTACAGCGAAATACGACGCCAGAGGTAAGTAAAAGTGAATGTTGTTATTTTTTCAAGTAACTGCTATGTGAACACTAACATTTTCCTCTTTTGTCCGGTGCTGTTGAAAACTATATTTAGTAATCCAGAACTTGAAGGCCAGCCTACGCGTCTGACGGTTAACAGGTGACTAGATAAGGCGTAATTCCCACCTCAGATCGACAGGTAGGGTTTGCACGTACCCCCTGGTACATTCCAGGTCCAGGGAGGGGTGATTGCCTGAGCTGCAATCTTTCCAACTTGCCGACTGATCCCTCTGTCAGGTGTTCGGTTGGTGTCCCTGAGGTGTGAACAATCACCTAAGGCAGGTGCGCCCCCTTGTGAAGGGAGCCCCCCATTGGAAGGAGCGCGCCATCGGAGACGCTGGCAATCATGGGGGATTTTCTCGCAATGAGTCAATAATCTTCTCAATCAGCGTCTACGAAGCGGAAACGTAATGAGGCTAATGATTGAAAGACCCTTCCCGCTGCACCGTGGTTTCTCGTGGTCTCGGTCAGTCCTTCGCCGCGGTATATCCGTTTATTATTCATAAAGGTGTTGATGCAACTGCCGGCCCTGTGAAATCCTGCCCTCGTTTGCGGCATGGCACTTTGCTTTTGGGGACTACTTATGATTCTCAAGCACAATAACTACTTGCTGCCTCACTTCTTCACGACTACCCTGTTCGTGTCAAGGCCCACAGAACTTAGAATTCTTCCCGTGGTGTAATTTACACCAGGCTGCTCGATGGTCTAACCGAGGCCGCAATCCAGTAGTAGCTCTCTGGTCAGAGTGTCATTGCCGTTCATCATGTAATGAAAAAGGTAGATTCCTCCTTAGTGCCCACCGACACTCTTTTCCTCACCTTTTATAGAGTGGTGCTGCCTACCAAAATCAAAGCAGGCTATGAAATTATCACAGTCCGTCCGTGCATTCCGAACCCGATGCGCTGCTTCCAGTGTCATCGTTTGAACCACACTAGAACGTCATGTCGACACCCAGAAAAATGTGTAACCTGTGATAGGGATGAACAAGAGGGCCATTAACCGCCTCCTTCCTCCTGCTGATCAACTGCAATGGCGACCACGCCGCCTCCTCTCAGGATCGTCTCGTGTATCTCGATGAACTGGCTGTCCAAGAGATCCGGGTTACTGGCTAATCGCAAACCCTGCGTTCTCCCGTCTGGCACCTATAGTTCTGTTCTTGTTACCCCTCGCTCCATGAAGGACATGGCCGCACAGACATGCGACCTGAAATTCAGCTCTGAGGTTGTGAAATCGCCCAATGTCAATCCCCCCGTCCAGCTGTGCAACAAACCGTCAAATTATCGCCTCAAGGGTCGAAGCCATCACCTACGTAACCGGCAGGCCAGATAGGACAGAAGGAGTACTCCCACTCCGTCCCTCCAGCCAAACAACACCTGAGTCTTCCTCTAACCGGAAAGGCTCGAAGAAGTCCACCAAAGGCAAAAGGTCTTCTCCTTGGCCAACTCGAAGACCTTCTTCAACGGTGTTGACGGTGCCTGGTCGGCTTCCGTATCGCCAGCGAGCATCACCAACCGTTTTTCTGCGTTGTACTCCACGGACTGACCGCGCAAGCAAGCCGATGCTTTTGTGGAACCCATGGAGCAGAATCCTCCTGCTTCTGTGCCCTGTAGTAGCGACTCTACACCAGCTGTCACTCGGCAGCCGCCGAGTTGACACCCCTACATCTCTTCAGTACGACTGTCCTCCAGCGGGACATTCGTGCCTAAGGCGCTGCAGTCATGGACTGTGGGACTGGTCCCAGCGGAGGTACAAGTCCTCCCTCGGGCATGGGTGTGTGTGTTTGTCCTTAGGATAATTTCGGTTAAGTAGTGTGCAAGCTGGGGGGCTGATGACCTTAGTAGTTAAGTCCCATAAGATTTCACACACATTTTTTTGGGACATTCATGGCCTTCGGTTCCACAAAGAGGATTTATGGCTGCCTTTAACATCGCAGCATTCCCTTGCACTCTACCTTCAGGTAACAAATTTGCGCCCTCAAGACCGCTTTGAGCTTTCGCATTACTTACTGATTCGTTTTGACCTTCCCCCTGAGGTCAGCATTCCATCTCATGGGGGCGTCATGCTGCTCATAAGACATGACATTCATAGTCAACCCATGACTACATATCTTCTAGCTGTTGCAGTTCGCCTTTACCTTCCCAACCTTTTTTCCCTCTGTGCCATTTATGGCCCTACGCCATTCGCTGTCACCAGGGCAGACTTCCTTCAGATGGTTGGGCAGCTACCTCCCTCATTTTTGCTACTCGATGACATTAAGGTGCGTCATCCCTTTTGGGGGTATCCCAGGACCTTTCAGAGAGGTGCCCTCTTGGTTGACATTAACCAACTTAACTTCTTCTGCCTTAACAATGGAGCACCCACTTTTCTTTCCGACTCCTCTCACACCTATTCCCATTTGTATCTATCCTTTTGCACTGCCCAACTTGCCCGTCGGCTCGAGTGGTCCACTCTTACTCACACCCACTCCAGCGACCATTTCCCGTCTGCCATCCGCGTGCATGCCCAAATGGCAGCTTACTAAGGCTGACTGGCAGCTTTACTTCTCCCTGGCAACCTTCGAAGAACAAGATTTCTCCAGTTGTGATGACCATGTGGAATATTTCACAGACTTTATCCGTACCGCTGCAGAACGTTCTGTTCCTCGCACTTCCTCTTTACCACGTCGTGTCCCAGTACTTTGGTGGACAGAGGCGTCCTGCGACGCAGTTTGCGCACGGAGACGTGCTCTCTACGTTTTTAATCGTCATCCTACGATGGCAAACTGCATTCATTTTAAACAGATGAGTGCAAATCGTCGTCGCGTTCTTCGGGATAGCAAATGGTTCAAATGGCTCTGAACACTATGGGACTTAACATCTATGGCCATCAGTCCCCTAGAACTTAGAACTACTTAAACCTAACTAACCTAAGGACATCACACAACACCCAGTCATCACGAGGCAGAGAAAATCCCTGAGCCCGCCCGGAATCGAACCCGGGAACCCGGGCGTGGGAAGCGAGAACCCTACTCTTCGGGACAGCAAAAGAGCTAGCTGGATCTCATTCACTAGTTCTTTTAACAGTTCCACCGCTTCCTCTGTCATGTGGGCCTACCTCGGACGGTTCTCTGGGACCAAGATCAGTTTCCCAATTTCCGGTCTGACAGTAGCAGACAATGTTATCGTGAGCCCTATAGCTATCTCCAACACCTTGGGCCACCATTTTTCGAAAGTTTCGATCTCTTCCCACTATCAGCCTGCCTTTCTCCATCGGAGGAGGCTCGGGCGACACCCTTCTCTTCCACGCATCGTGAGTGCTACAATGTCGCCTTTACTATGAGGGAGCTAGATCATGCTATCAGTTCATCCGAATGCTCCGCTCCAGGGCCAGACGCCATCCACATTCAGATGTTGCAACACCTATCTGTTGCAGACAAGCACTTTCTGCTTAACACGTTCCACCACATTTGGACAGAGGACACATTTCCCGGACGCTGGCGTGAGGCCACCGTCATACCCATACCTAAGCCCAGTAAGGACAAAAACCTTCCTTCTAGACACCACCCCATCTCCCTTACCAGATGCGTTTGCAAGGCGATGGAACGTATTATTCATTGCCGGCTGGTATGGTAGCTCGAGTCTCGCAATTTACTGACGAATGCACAGTGTGGATTTCGAGCGCGGCGTTCTGCAGTTGACCATCTCGTTACTTTGTCCATCCATGTCATGAATGGTTTTCTGCGGAAATCCCAGACTGTGGACGTGTTTTTCGATTTGGAGAAGGCCTACGACACCTGCTGGAGACCTGGTATCCGTATTCTTTACACGTGGGGCTTCCATGACCTCCTGCAGTTTCCTTCAGGCATTTTTAAAAGATCGAGTTTTCAAGGTGCGTGTGGGTTCTGCCTTGTCGGACACCTTTATCCAGGAAAACGGTGTGCCTCAGGATTCCGTGCTAAGTGTCGCCCTCTTTGCTATCGCCATTAACCCTATAACGGCCTGTCTCTTGCCGGGCATCTCCGGCTCCCTTTTTCTTGACAATTTTGCCATTATTGCAGTTCGTCACGTACCTGTCTCACTGAGCGGCGCCTTCAGCGATGTCTCGATCGTCTTTACTCCTGGAGCATCGACAACGGCTATCGCTTTTCCACTGACAAAACAGTATGTATGAATTTCTGGCCACAAGTGGTTTCTCCCACCATCTTTATATCTTGGGCGTGTTGCCCGTCCCTTTGTTGAAACTACGAAATTCCTGGGGCTCATGCTCGATAGTAAACTCACTTGGTCCTCCCATGTGCCTTAACTGGCAGCCCGCTGTACGCGACTCCTCGATGTCCTACGTGTCCTCATTGGTACTTTCTGTGGTGCCAGTCGAAACATTCTCCTCCGTTTGCACCGGTCCCTTGTCCGAAACTGGACTATGATTGCTTTGTTTATGCTTCTGCACGCCCATCCTTCCTACGCCGTCTCAACACTATTCACCATCGTGGCATCCATTTTGTCACAGGCGCCTTTTACACTAGCCTGGTTCAGAGTCTGTATACTGAAGCTGCTGAACTACCACTGTTCTATCGTCTTTACTTTCTCCTCAGCAGGTATGCATGACGTTTTTCTGCCATGTGTGGCCATCCATCCTATGCCTCCTTCTTTGATGATCCCTTTGATCGTCAGTATGAGCACGTCCCCTGTTCCCTACCTCCTGGAGTCCGGTTTCTGTACTTGCTACAGCGGCTTAACTTCACACCACCTGCAGCTTTCCTGCTGGGCGTGAACCCTTCAACACCTTAGCTTTGTGAAGTGGCCCATGTTAACCTGGGCCTTTATTCGCTTCCTAACGACGCTACTCCAGCCCTGGTCTATCATCCTCAGTTTCACGACCTTCCGATGGAGCTTCGCGATAGTGCATGAAACCTGGTAGTCAAGGAAGGCAGGATTCGGTTACGATTGTGGACGGGGCCGCAATCAGTTACTATTGGTTGTCATTTCTTTTAATCACACACAATTTATTTGAAATTAACAACAAATTAAAATAATGGCAATAATTTAAGAATTGTTTTACAGCTGAACGCGTTCAACATCACCACCATCGGCCAATTCAATCATTAAATGATGATAAATACGATGATACAATGATAAATATAATGCTTTCCATAACACATTTCTCATGCTCTTTGAGAGTTGCTTTCCATTAGAACATTCTAAACGGGGTGCTAGCAGTAATTGACAGCCCGGTTGGCTGACTAGTGGGATAAGGATATCATGTAGAACAAACCAGGTTGGCTCTAATGGCTCTGAGCACTATGGGAATCAACTTCTGAGGTCATTAGTCCCCTAGAACTTAGAACTAGTTAAACCTAACTAACCTAAGGGTATCACACACATCCATGCCCGAGGCAAGATTGGAACCTGCGACCGTAGCGGTCTCGCGGTTCCAGACTGCAGCGCCTAGAACCGCACGGTCACTTCAGCCGGCCAACAAAGCGGGAATTATGTCAAAATGTTAGAAGTAGTCACAATCAAGCTACAGTAGCCCATTACAAACAGTATTGTAAGGTGCTTAAAAATGTTAATAGCAAGGCAAAAAGTATGTGGTATGCAAATAGAATAGCTAATTCACAGTGTAAGTAGGCTGTTTAGGTTCTTATGTTGGTAACGTCACGTAGCGCTCTGTATGAAAATCACTGACTGTGCTGTGTGCAGTCTGTGGCTGGTTTGCATTGTTGGAATTTGCTATTGTAGTGTTTGACAGTTGGCTGTTAACAGCGCGTAGCGCTGCGCAGTTGGAGGTGAGCCGCCAGTAGTGGTGGATGTGGGGAGAGAGATGGCGGAGTTTTGAGAGCGGATGATCTGGACGTGTGTCCATCAGAGATAGTAAATTTGTAAGACTGGATGTCATGAACTGATATATATATAATGACTTTTGAACACTATTAAGGTAAATACATTGTTTGTTCTCTATCAAAATCTTTCGTTTGCTAACTATGCCTATCAGTAGTTAGTGCCTACAGAAGCTTTTATTTAGCTGGCAGTATTGGCGCTCGCTGTATTGCAGTAGTTCAAATAGCGAAGATTTTTGTGAGGTAAGTGATTCATGAAAGGTATAGGTTATTGTTAGTCAGGGCCATTCTTTTGGAGGGATTATTGAAAGTCAGATCCTGCGCTAAAACTATTGTGTGTCAGTTTAGTGATGATCAGAATAAGTAAAGAGAGAAATGTCTGAGTACGTTCAGTTTTGCTCAGCTGTTTGAAATTCAAATAACGTAAGGGGTTTACCAACACAGTAATTCAGTAATTTTTCTAAGGGGACGTTTCAACAGGATAAAATTAAAGCTATATGGTCAGTTGTGAAGGAAGTGTCTGGTCAGCAGCACAAGGTCGATGATATAAAGTCAGTTCGCAGTAATAATGTTTCTGTTACTGATAAATCAGATATATGTACAGTATTTAACAATCATTTTTTCTGAGCATTGCTGGTGAATTAAATAAAAATTTAGTTTCTACAGGAAATCATATAAATTTCTTAGCAAATGCCTTTCCGAGATTGACGTCTGAAATACTCCCCTTGATACAGAAAAGAGGGAGATTGAGTCAATAATTAAATCTCTGAAGACTAAGGACTCTCATGGTTATAATGGAGTGTCTAGCAGAATATTAAAGTACACATGTTAGCCCTGTATTTAGCCATATTTGTAATTTTTCCTTTAGGAATGGTCAGTTCCCTGAGCGATTAAAGTACTCAGTAGCAAAGCCGCTTTATAAAAAGGGAGAAAGGGATAACATAGATAATTTTAGACCTACTTCTATGCCATCAGTGATGGCAAAAGTTATCGTAAAGGCTGTGTATGTAAGGTTAATTGATCATTTTATATCACACGATTTGCTATCAAATGTACAGTTCGGCTTTAGAAGTCGTTTTACAACTCAAAATGCTACATTCTCTTTTCTCTGTGAGGTACTGGATGGGCTAAACTAAAAGTTTCGAACGCTTGGCGTATTTTTTGATTTAACAACTGTGTTGATCTCACAATATTGCTCCAGAAATTGGACCATTGCGGAATAAGGGGATTAGCTCACAATTGGTTCACCTCTTACTTTAGCAACAGTCAGCAAAAGGTCATTATTCACAATGTTGATAAAAGCTGTGATGTGGGATCTGAGTCGAGTACTGTCAAGTGGGGGGTGCCCCAGGGATCAGTGTTGGAGCCGCTCCTGTTCATTATTTATATAAATGATATGCCCTCTAGTATTATGGGTAACTCTGAAATACTTCTGTTTGCTGATGACACTAGCTTGGTAGTAAAGGATGTTGTGTGCAACATTGACTCGGTTTCAAGTAGTGCAGTACATGACCTCAGTTCATGGCTTGTAGAAAATAAACTAACGTTAAATCACAGTAAGACTCAGTTTTTACAGTTTCTAACACACAATTCAACAAAACCTGGCGTTTTAATCTCACAGAACGGGCATATGGTTAGTGAAACTGAACAATTCAAATTTCTAGGTGTTCAGATAGATATTAAGCTGTCATGGAAAACCCAGGTTCAGGATCTTGTTCAAAGACTTAATACTGCCATTTTCACTATTCGAACGATATCAAAAGTGAGTGACACTTCGACTCGTAAATTAGTGTACTTTGCTTATTTTCAGTCACTTATGTCGTATGGTATTATGTTTTGGGGTAACTCTTCCCATTCTAGAAGGAAAATTTTGGCCCAGAAACAGGCGGTTCGGGCAGTAAGTGGTGTGAGTTCACGAACCTCTTGTCGACCTCTGTTCACGAGTCTGGATATTTTGAGATGGCCTCTAAATATGTATATTCCTTATTGTCGTTTCTTGTTACCAATATTAGTTTATTTCCAAGAATAAGCAGCTTTCACTCGGTTAATACTCGGCAGAAATCAAACCTCCATTTGGATTGGACTTCCTTAACTCTTGTGCAAAAAGCTGTGTAGTATACTGCTGCATCCATTTTGAATAAGCCGCCACTCGAATTCAAAAATCTTAGCAGTAACCCTCGCACTTTCAAATCGAAACTGAAGAGTTTGCTCATGGGTCACTCCTTCTATTCTGTCGAGGAGTTCCTTGAAAAATTAAGCTGATTCTTATTGTATTGCTGAAAGCGTTTACTTAAACTTATGGACTGATTTTTTTCAGGTTCATGAACATTTATTTTTATCTGTCATTACTTTTATGTTGTTAGTTCATGTACTGACACGTTCCATGACCTTGGAGATTTGCTCCTCAATGTGGTCCTACGGAACTTGAAGTGTAAATAAAAAAATAAATAAATAAATAAAATGTGGCCTCTTCGAGTCGTCGATTCAGGTAGGCTTTCAGCAGTCTTCTCCAAGTGGGACAGTCTTGTGCAGTTCTCTGCCAGGTGTTACCAGCGATCTTCTGGATGTCTTTGTCTCATCTGTCTGGTGGTCTTCCTCTAGGCCTCCGGTGCTCTCTCGGACTCCACTCCAGTACTAGCTTCGTCCATCTGTTGTCTTTTCTTCGTGCGACGTGGCCAGCCCACTGCCATTTCAAGGAACCTACTGTCTCTAAGATATCATTAACCTTCGTCACAGATCGGATGTCATCTGCCCTTTTCCTATCCTATCTTGTATAGCCCAGCATTGATCTCTCGATGTCTCTCTGTGCTGTCCTAAGTTTCCCTTTTGTAAATGAGATCAGTGTCCATGTCTCGCAGCCATACGTCATCACAGGAAGAATGCATTGATCAAATACCGATTTCTTCAGATTTACTGGCATTTTTGATCAGAATACTGTTGAATTCTTCCCAAATGCTTGCCAGCCAAGTTTGATGCGTCGATAGATTTCTGGCCTTATGTCTCCCTTCATATTTATAATCTGGCAAAGGTAGACATATTCACTGATGTATTCTAGTAGACTGTCCTTGACTGTCACATCTCTAGCTGGGACCCATTTGTTGGACATTACTTTTGTTTTGGAAAGGTTCATGTTCAAGCCAACCAGCTGACATTCCGATGCAAGATCTGTAACTAAGTTTTGGAGCCTTCTTCCATTAATTCTAAATCCCTTACCTTCCCATCTCAGCTTTGACATAGCCATTTCCAATACAGAAGAGAACAGTTTTGGGGAGATGGAATCGCCTTGCTTGACACCCCTCATGATGCAGAATTCTTGAATTGATTCTCCGATGTTAACATAAGCTGAAGAATTCTCGTAGATTTTCCTGAGTACTTCAATGAATGCTGCTCCCAATCCTTGCTCACTCAAAGCTTGGAGGACAGCTACATGGCTAACGGAGTCAAATGCCTTTTCAAAGTCAACAAAGGCAATGCAGAGAGGCAGTTGGTATTCATTCGCTCTGTTATCACTTCACTAACGGGCAGAATGTGGTCAATACTGCTAAAATTGTTTCGGAATCCTGCTTGTTCTATAGGTTGGGCTGAGTCTAGGGTGGAACTAATTCGGTTTAACAAGATCTTTGTGAAAATTTTGTACAAAATTGAGAGCAAGCTGATAGGATGGTAGTTTTTAATATTGTGAATACTTCCTTTCGTGTGTATCAAAATAGTCTTAGCCTTGTTCCACGATAGTGGGATTGAAGCATAGTGCAGGCAGGAAGTAAATCCTTTTTCCAAGTGATTTATTGCTACCTCTCCTGCCAGTTTGAGGATGTTAACACTGAGCTCATCATCACCCGGCACTGTTCCCTGACTCGGAAGCCAAGTGTGCTGAAGGCTTTAATGGGAATAAATTAAGGATTGATTAAACTTGTTGCAACTTACAATTACAGTTATTAGAATATAATAGACAAGTGACCAAAAGTATTAAAGCTCGCTGCCAAAATACACTCCTGGAAATGGAAAAAAGAACACATTGACACCGGTGTGTCAGACCCACCATACTTGCTCCGGACACTGCGAGAGGGCTGTACAAGCAATGATCACACGCACGGCACAGCGGACACACCAGGAACCGCGGTGTTGGCCGTCGAATGGCGCTAGCTGCGCAGCATTTGTGCACCGCCGCCGTCAGTGTCAGCCAGTTTGCCGTGGCATACGGAGCTCCATCGCAGTCTTTAACACTGGTAGCATGCCGCGACAGCGTGGACGTGAACCGTATGTGCAGTTGACGGACTTTGAGCGAGGGCGTATAGTGGGCATGCGGGAGGCCGGGTGGACGTACCGCCGAATTGCTCAACACGTGGGGCGTGAGGTCTCCACAGTACATCGATGTTGTCGCCAGTGGTCGGCGGAAGGTGCACGTGCCCGTCGACCTGGGACCGGACCGCAGCGACGCACGGATGCACGCCAAGACCGTAGGATCCTACGCAGTGCCGTAGAGGACCGCACCGCCACTTCCCAGCAAATTAGGGACACTGTTGCTCCTGGGGTATCGGCGAGGACCATTCGCAACCGTCTCCATGAAGCTGGGCTACGGTCCCGCACACCGTTAGGCCGTCTTCCACTCACGCCCCAACATCGTGCAGCCCACCTCCAGTGGTGTCGCGACAGGCGTGAATGGAGGGACGAATGGAGACGTGTCGTCTTCAGCGATGAGAGTCGCTTCTGCCTTGGTGCCAATGATGGTCGTATGCGTGTTTGGCGCCGTGCAGGTGAGCGCCACAATCAGGACTGCATACGACCGAGGCACACAGGGCCAACACCCGGCATCATGGTGTGGGGAGCGATCTCCTACACTGGCCGTACAACCACTGGTGATCGTCGAGGGGACACTGAATAGTGCACGGTACATCCAAACCGTCATCGAACCCATCGTTCTACCATTCCTAGACCGGCAAGGGAACTTGCTGTTCTAACAGGACAATGCACGTCCGCATGTATCCCGTGCCTCCCAACGTGCTCTAGAAGGTGTAAGTCAACTACCCTGGCCAGCAAGATCTCCGGATCTGTCCCCCATTGAGCATGTTTGGGACTGGATGAAGCGTCGTCTCACGCGGTCTGCACGTCCAGCACGAACGCTGGTCCAACTGAGGCGCCAGGTGGAAATGGCATGGCAAGCCGTTCCACAGGACTACATCCAGCATCTCTACGATCGTCTCCATGGGAGAATAGCAGCCTGCATTGCTGCGAAAGGTGGATATACACTGTACTAGTGCCGACATTGTGCATGCTCTGTTGCCTGTGTCTATGTGCCTGTGGTTCTGTCAGTGTGATCATGTGATGTATCTGACCCCAGGAATGTGTCAATAAAGTTTCCCCTTCCTGGGACAATGAATTCACAGTGTTCTTATTTCAATTTCCAGGAGTGTACAATTGCCAAATTAAAATTTTAAGACAAGTAACGACACTCACGGCTTAAGGCCTTAATAGCAATAAATTAAGAAATGTTTCATGGCTGAAGGCTTTAAACGCCAAGAACGGCAATTATTTAAAAAAATTTAACAAACATAAATAAAATACAGACGCAGAAAATAATGTTTTGAAAACGAGCAAATGTGGTCGCAATTAGATTTTTAAGACAAGTAACCACAGTCACGGCTGTAGGTCTTTGACACCGAGAATGGCAATTATTTAAAAAAAATTTAACAAAATACAATAAAACAGTAAATACAGGGTGATTCAAAAAGAATACCACAACTTTAGGAATTTAAAACCCTGCAACGACAAAAGGCAGAGCTAAGCACTATCTGTCGGCGAATTAAGGGAGCTATAAAGTTTCATTTAGTTGTACATTTGTTCGCTTGAGGCGCTGTTGACTAGGCGTCAGCGTCAGTTGATGCTAAGATGGCGACCGCTCAACAGAAAGCTTTTTGTGTTATTGAGTACGGCAGAAGTGAATCGACGACAGTTGTTCAGCGTGCGTTTCGAACGAAGTATGGTGTTAAACCTCCTGATAGGTGGTGTATTAAACGTTGGTATAAACAGTTTACAGAGAATGGGTGTTTGTGCAAAGGGAAAAGTTCTGGACGGCCGAGAACGAGTGATGAAAATGTAGCACGCATCCAGCAAGCATTTGTTCGCAGCCCAGGAAAATCGACTCGCAGAGCTAGCAGAGAGCTGCAAATTCCACAATCAACTGTATGGAGAGTCCTACGAAAAAGGTTAGTTATGAAACCTGAACGTCAACTACCCGAGGCGATGGATCGGCCGCCAGGCAGCCCGTGACAGAGCACTTCATCACTGGCCTCCAAGAAGCCCTGATCTTACCCCATGCGATTTTTTCTTATGGGGGTATGTTAAGGATATGGTGTTTCGGCCACCTCTCCCATCCACCATTGATGATTTGAAACGAGAAATAACAGCAGCTATCCAAACTGTTACGACTGATATGCTACAGAGAGTGTGGAACGAGTTGGAGTATCAGGTTGATATTGCTCGTATGTCTGGAGGGGGCCATATTGAACATCTCTGAACTTGTTTTTGAGTGAAAAAAAACCTTTTTAAGTACTCTTCGTAATGATGTATAACAGAAGGTTATATTATGTTTCTTTCATTAAATATACATTTTTAAAGTTGTGGTATTCTTTTTGAATCACCCTGTATAATAACAAAGGTTAATTCAAAAGGACAAGCAACTGATCACCAAACAGATGAGACAAATGATGGTAACTTGGTAATACAATAATAAAATAATAACACAATAAAAAAAGCAAGGGCCAGTCTCAGATGGTACTCCAGGAATTGACGTCTGAGTAGGTCAGGCCAAAAACACCTTCGCGAGCGATGAGAAAGGCAGCCAAGAGTTGCATTCACATCACAAGGTGGTACCTCAGACTAGTCGCAGTCTAACTAGTGACTAATGATAATCTTGGTGAGGCTACCTGACATCCAGTAAACCAAATGCGAAGATTTAAAAATATGCTCAAGCTGGAACCGGCAGAATACTGTGCTTAGAGCATCTGGAACAAGAAAGGAATCACTATCACCAAGGTAGAAGAATCGCCAAACAACCTACAATCAAGAAAGCTGTCAAACTTACACACCTCACTGGACAACCGCGGCAAGGCGAGGAAACGTACACCGCAGCTACATACACTAACCCCCAGGGCAAGAAACCTCGTGACCACAGCCCTTCGATCTGGCAGTCCATGCGCGCCGCCAGTGGTTCCGGCGTGTTCCCACTCTGCGTGGACCTTGCTCCTTCTGCGTCCCCATCCGCCTTGCTCACTCATGACACGGAAGAACAACGACGTCACCCCAAAGATAGGGCCACAGTTACTACATATCGATAACGTCGCCGCTGCCACTAGCGGACTGGCAACGTTTGCTAAACCAAGTGGCGCCATTCAACACAAGAAGAAGACAAACAACCACAACCATGTCAACTAAACGATACAGTATGGCTTCCCTCAGAGGACGGAAACCTACAACAGCGCCAACGCGAGCTGGAGCACGGCTCAATACTTTTGCATACACTCGTGGCACTCGGACTGAACATGGGGTCAGGTGTGCCTTTATCATTGGCACCTGTGTCTTTCGACATCGCCTTCTGGCACACTTCTCAGTATTCATAGCCGATTTCTTCGCATTGTATCAGGCCGTGGAGTACATCTGGCGACACAGGCTTTTCAATTGTGTCCTCTGCTCAGACTCACTCAGCGCCCTTCAGAGTCTATATGCGCTGTACACCGACCATCCCTTAGTGCAGCAGGACCAAGAAAACTGTCGCTTGCTCACTCTTGGTGGAGCCAGTGATGCTTCTGTGGGTTTCTGGTCGTGTTGGTCTGGCAGGCAACAACGCTGCTGACGCTGCTACCAAGACTGCAGTCTTCGTACCTCAGCCCACGAGTATGTACTCTGTGATGATCTCTGTGTTGCCGTCTTTCAGGAGGTGGTGTCCCTGTGGCATCGCCAATTGTCCTCCCTTCCTGGGAATAATCTCCGGCCTATTAAGCCTCTCCCAGCGGCTTGGACGACCTCCTCTCGGCACTCCCGCCGGGAGGAGGTCGTTTTAACTAGGCTGCTCATTGGACACTGCCTTTTTTAGCCATCGTCATTTACTAAGTGTAGCTACACCATCACTTTGTACAGATGGCGCCCAAGTCTTAAATGTCCGCCACTTCCTGATGGAATGCCCATTTTTTTAACCGTTTACGTTCCCACTTGGGTTTGCCATCTTATTTATTGGCCGCTTTTGCCAATAAGGCGCGGGTTGCCCGACCACGTGTTACTTTACATTCGCCAAAGCAATATGGCGAAAGCCATTTAATTTTTAGTTTTGGACCCTCATTTCTGTGTGGTCTCTTTTTAGCCCTTTCTCCGCGTGCCTGTTTTTAGCTGTCTTCTCTTATGTCAATTGGGACTGACGTATAGTCGTTTTTTAACTGTTCTCTGTCTTCATGTTCTACAGTTTTGACTTGGGTGCGTATGACCCCAACTGTTAAACAACAAAAAGATCCGGAGCCGTAATGTAGTATGCACGTGGTTCTCGGTAACATCGTATTTTTTTTTTTTTTAGTTCTTTCATAATTGAAAATTAAGACCTTTAAACAGATGGGTGAAGTTAGAGCTTACAGAAAGACAACGAATGTGTTTTTTGCACGACAGATCACAACCCTGTTTTCTACAGATCGTCCGACAGTGACTCACCGCAACGTCTCGTGTGGGATGGGATGGCTGAGGAGGTCCAGAAGCATGACCTGAATCCGTTGGATTTCTGGCTATGGGCACTTTTAAAAGCATTGATGTCTGTCCAAGTCATCGACAATATGCAGACACTACAGCAGCATGTGACCAATGCATGAAACACAATCTGGATACAGCCAGGTGTATCTGAAAAAGTATTTCACTGCGAAGAAAGGCTGAAGGGAGTGTCAGGATGCTTAGTAACCACATGTAGCGCTGCCTGCAGTTTCTTCTTCTATGTAACAGATGGGAAGGAAAGAACACATTGGCCCATCTCAACAGGTTTTGGTTTCCAGTCATATCATTATAGAAACTCCTAGTTTCGACTAATAATACATCCTGTAGGAATGAGTGACACTTTTTTGAAACACCATATGTATTGTTTTTGTACCCACCGACAACCGACGTCTTATTTCTTATATTTTATTGGCTCTAAAATATAACTGCTCGATGTTAGAGAGTGGGAGTGGATATATGGCAGATTATCCGTCGGTTACACTGCTTGCCGGCAATAACCCTTAGGTACCCAATGGGGACTGGCGACAAGCTTCCAATGAGCATTTTATTTTATAAGGTGATGTAGAAATATACGCAGATGGATTTTAGTGAGGTACCGTTGACAGTTGTTTCCTACGTAGTTTATAAAGTGTACTACTACTTGTCAATGGAGAAATCCTTTTAGCGCCACGATGGAATGTATGTTTGTGAAACTAAAGAGCAAAATGTAATGATTTTCGTTTTGTAGCATGTATGCCTGATGCTTCGAGGAAATGAAGCACCAAATTTGATAAATCTCTGATGATGTTTAAATAATTCGTCAGGTTAAAATGTGTAGAAATGAAACATCGATCGCTGAAAGGGAAACATATCGAATTCTTTACTCAATGACATTTGATATCGTCAGATGGGTGCATGCAATAGTTTTGACAAAGACACCTTTTCTCATAACTGTCTTGATCGCATTGTAAGGACTCAAAAGTAGGTTACTGGTTTTTTTATGTCGTCTCGTTGTTTCTGTAGAGCTGTACCTTGGGGAGCAAGGAGAGGATGTTGTCTGGTGGCTGGTGTCTTCTTTTTATCTAACACAAACAGCACGCATATATTAACTGGGTTCTTTATTCATAAGAACAGAGCCGGCCGCGGTGGTTTCACGGTTCTAGGCGCGCAGTCCGGAACCGCGCCACTGCTACGGTCGCAGGTTCGAATCCTGCCTCGGGCATGGATGTGTGTGATGTCCTTAGGTTAGTTAGGTTTAAGTAGTTCTAAGTTCTAGGTGACTGATGACCACAGCTGTTAAGTCCCATAGTGCTCAGAGCCAGCCATAAGAACAGAAAATTACTTAACTCTAGATAGTCGTTGTGGTGCAAGCTCTTCCGTTCTAGTCCACATTATCCTCACTACTGGTGAAGTAAAAGTCCGCTATGCACACTATTCTGGTGGCTATGTGCTGCCTGTCTCTGAGGTACTGGCACAGCTATCTGTTACTGCAACTTCCATTGGGCTGCGACTGATGAGACTGGAAACTCACTCGGTGCGACAGACTGGACCTCCGGTCCATGGAGGCTATCTAAATACTGGCGGCCGAGCAGGCGTTGCGGTGCGTTTCCTGCAAGTCTGTCGTTGGCCTCTAATGGTCTTCTCGCAACCTCTTTGCAGTGTGGTGCGCTGGCGCCAGCCTACGGCAGCACATTCCTCCCCCTCACCGAAATGCTGCACTGTTGTCACATTGTGAAGCTGCGAACGGCAACAGGGAGGGAGGTAGGATGCTGTACGTACAGATGAGTGGGGAGCCGTGACTGTGGAGGACGGCGTACTCCTGACTGTGCCCCACCATGTAGCTTGCGAGCCAACAGGAACATCCTCCAGGAAACTACCGCTGAGGCACTCATCCAGGCCTGAGAGCATGTTCTGGGGTGATGACAGCAACAGCGACAGCAATAGCGATGGTGGGTCCAGGTCCATGGGGTTGACGAAAAATTTGGAAATTTGTGGTAAGGACTATGAGACCAAATGGAGGACTCGAACCTCCAACGAGACGTGGGGTCGACGAGCCAGGGTACATTGTCCATCTGCTCCTCCTGTGGCGCACTACTGGCACCAGCAGGCGGCTGCGAACGCCGCACTGTTTCGTGAAGTAGTGAATCTGGGGCAAGAAAAGCAGCAGAATCACAGGGCAAATGACATTCGAGAATTTAGTTCACCAGCAGAATCATGGGGCAAATGACACGCAAGAATTTGATCCCGGTGGTGGCGCTGCAAACTATCAGGACCTGCAGTTAAGTACATACAAAAGCCAATGCGTTCCTGGATCATGCCTCTTTGCCAGCGCCCACGTTTCCATCAACCCTGAAAAGAACAAGATCGCGTGGCGCAAAGCGATACCCGCGGGTCATCGGCGGCGCCGGATGCTGCGAGCCTGTCTTTGGTCTCTATCGATCTTTCCCCAACCTCTCTGCCGCCGGGTTTGCTGGCGCCGGCTTACGCCAGCACGAGTTTCAGCTCATGTGAGTAATCAGGAGTACCAGTATCTCGTTACAAAAATAAAATTTCGCAGGCCCACTTCACGCCCATCTTGATCACTTGACATCTGAGGAGGTGACACGCAAAGGCGAGTGTGTCGACAATTTTTAAAAAAATAAGGTGCAGAATGGAACGGTACATGTAGGATAAGCAGAACCTAAATACACCGTGCAGTTTAAGTGAAACCGCACATGTGTCATGACACATGTAAAAGTACATGGTTCAGAGCAAACATGAACTTGTCCACACACACAATTCCTGCAAAAAAAAGAAATAGTCTATTACGTCAATAGTGAATAGGAGACGCTCATTCTAGCCACGTGATTTCCATTCCAGTCACTCCGAGACGTTCCTGCCCAGAGCAGCTGCTAGCATCAGTTTGGGCTTCTGTGCTCCCTCGTAATAATACCGCATAGCGCTAATGTTAATAATTGTTATTACGAGAACACAGTTGCTTAACTGCTGACTGCATTTTCTGTAGAGTAGAGAAACTTCTACGGAGAAGACCAAGAGTTGTAACAAAAGAAGAATATAATGAGGTCAACCAGTCAGTGAGTGAAGTAAGAAACCTTGTGAAAACTGGAGAGTGAGAGATGTGAAATCTCTATCTAAATGTCTATGCAACTTGCATAACGTCTGTGAAGACCTGGCAGTGAAGCATGGTGAGTCGTTGTCATCATCGCAACTAGGTCGAGCAAACCTGTCCGATCTCCCGCGTGCGGACACTCTCATTCGTGGTGACCGACGGATCACAGTCAAACACCTTGTTGCTCAACTGGACGTCTGTGTTAGTCGCAGTGACACACTTGCCCACATGTTTGGGTACCCACTGGGCTCCTCGACCCGTAACGAAGGATCATTTGTGCGGAATGGCTTACGCGTTACGATCATCTCTTTGTCCCAATTAAGGATCCACTCAGCGGGAAGCAGTACGTGGATGATGGGGAGGTTATTGATGCGATAAGACGTTGGCCACTAGCATGGTACCATGTGGTACACAGACCCTCACAGTATTGTGGCAGAAGGCCGTCGCATTGAACGGAGCTTGTGTTGAGGAATAGTTTCCTAGCCAGAAGAATGGGGAATAATATAGCGTATTGTGATCATGAATAAAACCAACCTGCTCTCAGAAAAAAAGATTTGTTGCATTACTTATTGAACGGCCTCTTACGTTAGTAGGTGGACTGAGTTGTGATAGTTTAGTTTGTGCTGGTACAATTTTTTGTGAATTCGTCTAATACTAGTGACCTATGTTAGCTATGTGTATTGTAGAGTCGCAATTTAGCAACAGAACCCCTGCACTGACTAATGCTATCCAATCTACAGGGTGAAAAGTATTTAAACTGACAAACTCTAGGAGGTTGTAGGGGACATCAAAACAAATATTTTTCCCTAATGTCATTTTTTTCTATGAGGATTATTTAAACCGGTGGAGGCCGTATTACGCTCTTCAGTTGTTAGAGGCCGTATTACGATATTCAGTTGTTAGAGGACGTATTATGCTCCTCAGTTGTAGGCAACTGCTGTCCACCAGTGTAGCAGTGCACTGACTTTGTTTACTAATGGAGCAATACACCTGGAGTGAGTACACTGATATGGTTGGTGCGTACTACATCCTAATCGCCGTGTCCCGCATCATACGACCTTTGCTGCTGCGTACCAACGTCTGCGTGAGATCGAGTTATTTAGCAGATTACCTGGACAGGGACGCCGTCGCACGGTAAGAACGTTGCAATTTGAGGAAGCTGTCTTGCAGCATATGGAGCGGGATCCTTCAATCAGCACTCGCGCAATTGCACGTAACATGGGGACCAATCAGACGAATGTAAGAACAGTCCTTCGAGAGCAATTGTTACGACCATTCCATTTACAGCGTGTCCACAACCTGGAACCAGTTGATTATCCACCCAGAGCACAATTTTCGCAGTGGTACCTGGAACAGTGTGAACCGCATCCTACATTTCCATCCTCTGTGTGAAGCAACGTTCGGGCGTGATGGAGTCTTCAACAAGCACAATTCGTATGTTTGGAGTGAGGATAACCCACATGTCACAGTTACTAGCGCTCATGGAGTGCGGTTCTTCGCTAATGTGTGGGTCGTGTTGTTGAGAACTGTTTAATTGGGCCGTATCTGCAACCTAGGCCATTAAATGGAAGGCACTACTACAATTTTCTCGCCAGAGCATTGCCAGAATTACTGGAAGACGTCCCGGTCCCTACAAGACAACGCATGTGGTTCCAACATGACGGGGCGTCGGCACATTTCAGTCGTTGTGTGCGTCGATTTCTGGACCGACGGTTCCCAGAAACGCGGATTGGCAGAAGTGGTCCTGTACCATCGCCTGCTCGATCCCCAGATATGTGCCCTCTGGACTTTGTGTGGCGAGAGATTTGCAACCTTGTTTACGCAACTCCTGTTGCATCAGAAGAGGATCTGGTTGCCTGGACAGTAGCAGCAGCAGGAACAATTCAAGATACTCCTGGGGTTTTTGCCCGTGTCAGACAGAACATGATCCGACGGTGTAACATTTGTTTACGTGTCAATGGAGGCATTTTTGAAAATCTACTGTAATTGAAATTGGGTTGTGTTAATGTGTTGTCTCTTGGTCATAAAAAATGGAAAAGTGTTTGTTGGTTTAATTAATTTGCCGCCAGAGAAATCTTCCTGTACCGCTTTAAATACTTCTCATAGAAAAAAATTACATCAGGGAAAAACATTTGTTTTGATATCCACTACAACCTTCCAGAGTTTGTCTGTTTAAATACTTTTCATCCTGTATGAAAGTGGAGTTCTGTAACTATAAGTCGCACTGACTAAAGTTATTATCAATAGTGTGTCTGTTGTCCCTAGTTATATTGTTATCGATCAATCGTTTCTTTCTTCATCTTCTTCTTCATCTACCCTATGGAATCTGTTAGTAGGTTGTGTTATGTATGTGGTGGAACTATGGGCCTCATGGAGATAGGGTGACCTGGCTGAGGCACGCAATTTGACTCTTAGTTTGATCACGAGGTGTAGCCATTAATTGCACGCGTTGATCACGTAGGCTGACATGAGGATCAATGAACTGTACTTGACGGGATGTATCTGGAACATCTTAGGTGATTAGAAAGTTAGTAGACAGGAATACAATTAAATACATAACTTTAATTCAGCATCAGCGGTGAACGTCGATCTTGACTTTGTACACAGCTATAGAATGAACTGCGAATTCTTCTTTACAATTCTGATTGCTTCACACATATAGATCAATTGTCAATGCATAAACTGTACGTGGCGCCTGCCTAGGTCTTAGCTACTGACTTAGCTAATGGCTATGCTAGCTAGCGTCTCTGCAAATGAGATCTCTGAAGCTATAACGAGTGAACCATGCCTATTAAAGTCGGCTGTAGAACTGGCCAGTGCGCTAGCTTGTCTTGTAAGCCCAGCCGAGTGGCGGCGCTCGGTCTGCTAGCGTCGACAGTGGCGACTCGCGGGTCCTATGTGTACTGACGGACCGCGGCCGATTTGAAACCTACAATTTAGCAAGTGTGGTGCCTTGCGGTGACACCACAGGTTGCGTAATGGCTTGTCGCCTATGTTGTTGTGTTTGTAGGTATTGCACGTATGTTGCTGTGGAAATATTAGAGTGTTCAGTTGAAATAAGAGGTGCAGAAGTTAGAATGGTGATGACAGAGTCCATGTATTTGTATTTGGAACCACATATGTCACAGAGTGACAGTTTCGCTAATATTTGCTGTAAACAATAGACGTAACAGTATAAATATGGCATGTGAGATGGCTCTACGGTTGTCAAATGGCTCTGAGCACTATGCGACTTAACTTCTAAAGAGTTCAGTCGCCTAGAACTTAGAACTAATTAAACCTAACTAACTTAAGGACATCACACACATCCATGCCCGAGGCTGGATTCGAACCTGCGTCCGTAGCGGTCGCTCGGCTCCAGACTGTAGCACCTAGAACCGCACAGGCACTCAAGCCGGCTGTATGGTTGTCAATCAGTGCCAAATAGCTTATCAAAAATGCAAAGATTGGCAGTCTTTATTGCCTGAAATTTATACTAAGTTTTTCTGTGCTTCAACTGGTCTGCTTCATAGTAGATAAAATATTTAGAAATACAATACACGTTAATGATGTAGTTTTGCAGTAGTCACGCATTCGATTCTCATGCAATATCCTTGATCCTTTTAAATCCTTTTGTGAGAAGTAACACAAATAATTACGACAGGCGTAAAAGCGGACTCAGTTTCACGAAACATTGACATGCGGTTGTCGATACGGATGAAGAACTGAGCATTATAGCCTCGCCCAACACCGTGTCAACTGCAGACAGACAGGAAGCGGGATTTAACTGGAGCGATTTCACACCGCTCGGAGTCCGTAACGGATCTGCCAGTGCCGAACATAAATTGTTCATTAGGCGAAATGTTTGCGCAGCGACGTGGGACGGGATATTTGTCGACCGCAGATCAGTAACAACGCGATGGGAGCATTAACCGCAGATGCGAAGAACTAACTCGGCCATCAGCAGCGCGTGTCGCTGCCATCGCTCTGCGAGCGCATCAGAGGCCAGCCCGTCCGGGGTGTGGGTGGCGGTGGTGGAGGGGGTGGGGAAATCCGTTAATTGCCAATTGGCAGCAACGAATGCCTCTGGCGCCGAGGATCACAGATGGCGCAGGCACGCGTTGCCGTGGCCGGAAAACAAAGCGCGCTGGAATGTGGCGCACGCGGCCGCTTTGTAGGGGACAGAAGCGCGCCAAAGAGACCGCCCCCTGGTCGTGGTGGTAGTGGGGTTCCCGCAGCCCCAGTGGCGCAGTAGCGATGGTGTTTCCTCGGGAAGCAAACTGCCACAGAACTGTTCTACCAAAGTCGCAAGAGGCGCCCGAAATGTAATTATGTCCAGAACTGGAGAAAAATAAAAGAACACAAAAAAAAGAGTGGACAGGCAAAACCACAGCTGAATTATAAAGGTTAAAATTGATCCATTTTTGGGGGCATTCAAAGTATCACCCACACCAAAGTTTTCTATCATAGGCGCACGGGAAGAAGCCTAACAAAATGTCGGAGTTATTGATATTTTCTGCGTATTTTTGCATAAGCGACCCGTGTTCTTGAATGACTCGCTACGGAATATTTTCGTTTCCATTGATTTCTTACTTCCATTTATATTAATATCTGTAATATTTTTAAGTCTCGAATTCGTGCATATCGAATACCACTTAAGCCCGCCAAGCGAGGTGGCGCAGTGGTTCCCATCCTGATTTAGGTTTTCCGCGATTTCCCTCAATCGCTTCGGGCAAATGCGGGGATGGTTTCTTTGAAGGCTAACGGCTGACTTCCTTCCCCCTTCCTTCCCTAATCCGATGGCACCGATAACCTCGTTGTTTGGTCCCCTTCCCCCCCTCACCCAAATTAAAGCCAAGCGTCTCTTTAACCGCATAAAACCTTACCAAAACCAATCACACTAACCGAAAGACGAAGACGAAAAAGGCCCCGAGCTCGGCTCTGCCTGCCTCTTTAAATGGTTCAAATGGCTCTGAGCACTATGGGACTTAACTTCTGAGGTCATCAGTCCCCGGAACTTCGAACTACTTAAACCTAACTATCTAAGGACATTACACACAACCATGCCCGAGGCAGGAATCGGACCCGCGACCTTAGCGGTCGTGCGGTTCCAGACTGTAGCGCCTAGAACAGCTCATCCACGGCTGTTTAAAGACTTGGTCATGTGACCCACTGCCTTACTCATACAGCATCTTACAAAAAAAAATTGTTCAAATGGCTCTGAGCACTATGGGACTTAACTGCTAAGGTCATCAGTCCCCTAGAACTTAGACCTACTTAAACCTAACTAACCTAAGGACATCACACACATCCATGCCCGAGGCAGGATTCGAACCTGCGAACGTAGCGGTGGCGCGATCTCAGACTGTAGCGCCTTGAACCGCTCGGCCACTCCTGCCGACCCAGCAACTTACAACTTGACCACCAATGAAGAGATTGAACAAATATATTGTCACAGTTATACATTTTAAATATATGCAACAAACACTCTTCGTCAATTAGCAACCTCATATTACATTATTCAATTGTAAACATATCAGGCCCTCTGCTTTTGTTGAATTTTATATCCACCAATGAAACTGAAGAGAACATAGTCAACTTGGCAATTTTATTCATCTTGACGCTGGAGTCCTGCATTAGTCAAATGACAATCTTACACACAGTGACGGAGTAACCCCCTCGTGCTGCCGGTAATCGTTTGTGTACATGCGGAGGAATCCATATTTCTGTATCCCTATACAGATCATTCAATAAATACTTTATAACTATTTGTGTATTGAAACTTCCTGGCAGGTTAAAACTGCTTGTCGGATCGGGGCTCGAACTCGGGGCCTTTTCCTCTCTCGAACACCTACTCTAATTCTGGGAACATCCCCCAGATCTTTGCAAGATCCTCTCTTCCAAAGATACTAGTCCCGAACGTTTCACAGGAGAAATTGTGTGAAGTTTGGAAGGTAGGAGACGAGTTACTGGCGGAAGCAAAGCTGTCGTGAGTCGTGCCTGGGTACCTCAGGTGGTAGAGGATCTGCCTCGTAAACGAAAAGGTCCCGAGTTCGAGTGACAGTCCAGTACACAGCTTCAGAAAGTTTCATATCAGCGCACCCACAATTCATTTCCTATTTGTATATTGATTTAACAATACTAGAAATATGGTCATTCCCTAACTGACATCAAGATCTTCATACCTTTCTGCCATATAAATGTACATTAAGTCTGTCTTTGTCACTGACTTTGTAATCAATTTTAGCATATATGTTAGTAATTTTGTTGATAATAATTTGATAAAATGGCAATAATTTTAGTAAGACCATCTCATTACTGCGAATTCGAAGCTGTCTTTAGATTTTTGGTAGCATGTCTGGAAGTAATTTCAGTGTTTACTGTGCCATTGGTAGGGTGGCATCATGTAATAGTGGCATCTCATTTTCTTCTTGTGTTTACTGGCGCCACTACGTTTGCTAACGTTGTCTGTCCACAAGTGGCAGCAGCAGCGTTTATCGATATCTAGTACCGTGGTACAATCTTTGGAAGGACGTCAAGTGTTTTCCGTGTCGGGTGTGTCAGTGGTTTGGTTGGGATGGAGCAGCAGTGAGCTCCAGCAGCGTGAGGACATGCCGGCACCGCTGGTGGCACGCAGTTGCGAGGGCCACAGCCTTGTTGTCCACCGGACCCAGGACGTTTCAGTTGAGTGAACATTAACCTCCACTATTTTGAGATCACGTCGTGTGTTTTCGCGTGCTGCTCGCAGGGTCGCTGAGACGAAGAGCAATGAGTGGAGTGTTTGGACTTGGCGAGATTAGTTAGCCATCCACCACTTCTTATTATTAATTATTGAATTCCTTGTGTTTATTGGTGAAGTTCAACCAGCGGCATTTTTCTGTCTAGTGGCTGCTAGCGCCCCAGTTACCTGCCCTGGAGGTTAGCATTTTTTCGCGGATTGTACTTTTCCTCGCCTTGCCGCTGCTGTCTGGTAAGGTATGTAGTTCGACAGCCTCCTTGACTGTGGTCCAGATATGTTGTTTCTTTTGGACTACTTTGGTCATAGTGGTTCCTTCTGTTTCTGGATGTTCTAAACACCGGATTCTGAAAACGCTGTACTGTCCGCCAGTTCCGCCTTGCCTAGGTTATTCCATCGTATTGGTTATCAGGCGTTACTTAGATTTTGCAAGAGTGATGGTCTGCGTTTAAACTGTCACTAGTTCGAATGGTACCCGGTTAAGTGAATACAACTCTTGACTGCCTGTCTCAGCGGTTATGAAGTTGGGCGTCTTTCCCAGGTCAATCCTTGGAGCACTGTCTGCGGCCAACTCTCTTAATTTGATCAGATTTTGATGATCGTCAATAAGGCCTTCAGCCATGAATGCAATTTGTCTTAATAATTTTTAATTAGATATTGTCTCGTAATATGATTGTCCTTTTAGTAAGAATTTTCTATCTTGGCCTGCAGCCGTCAAATTGTTTTTGAGTAATTGCTATTGGGGCCTTCAGCCGACAAATAATTTGAATTTCCTGTTAATTAGGCCTTCAGCCATGAATGCAATTTTGTGTTAAGAGTTTTTAATTAGATATTGTCTCTTAATATGGTTGTCTTTTTTATAATATTTTGGTATGAGTTTTCTATCTAGGCCTTCAGCCATCAAATTGTTTCTTGAGTTATTACTATTGGGGCCTTCAGCCAACAATTAACTTGAATTTCTGGTGACTAAGGCCTTCAGCTGTGAATGCAATTTGTCTAAAGAATTTTTAATTAGATATTGTCTTAACAGTCAAATTTGATAATTGTTCCTCATTGTCAACCTTATGATCAATTGGTTCCAAATAAAGTGTATGTAATCTAAAAAAAAAGAAACTGAGCAACCAACGGTAACTGATTAAGACCTCATCGACAGCTAATTCTGTCTTTCCGTAAGTCCCATGTTTCATTTACAGTAACTATTTTAGGTTTCATTTTTGATACAGTCTGTTCGTGGGCCATCTTGCCCCACTTCCTTTAGCACGTGGCAGCATTCTCTCCCCTCACCAGTCCGGGACTTCCAAATCGCTCAACCATTGTAATCTGGCCTAGTGACCCCCCCTGTGACGACTGTGGTTTTGTTATTTTAACCAACGCTAACGTACTTTTCTTCATAATTTCCCTGATCACATTGGATGGACTTAACAACAGTCCACTGTTTTCGATGATTCATCATGAGTACCAGTGTAAAACGTAGCACACTACTCTCACGTCTTGGTCACTTGACATCAACGGCAGATGGTGAACGTGGGACATGCGGGTCCTCACTGCACCACAGAATAAACAAAAACTATAGTAAAAAAACCTATTACTCTTTGTGAAATTTTGACTTCATCACTTAATAACCTGCCTAAGCCTGCACATCTGAGTCACATATAGTAGCAATCCATTTCAGCCACCCTCGTCTTCACTGCCGTGGGACGCCAGCTCGTACAATTTACAGAACATCCGTATGCGACGACCACATGGACTGAAGCTTCAGGGAAAATGATGTTAGTACCGTGAACATTGTCCTGCTGTTGCAGTTACTTAGAAACCCATACCTCACCACAGAACACAGGAAAAGGCCATGGTTTCCGACGTTGCAGAGTTCTTTGCCCCTTCAAGGATTCAGTCTGCTCCATCGTCCAATGCTGCTACTACAATTGCAGAAGTTGTGGCTCCTAAGCCATCCCAGGTCCAACAATCGAAGGCAAAGCGTTAACCGCTGACGGAGACAGGAAGTAAACAATCCGATGATTTCGACGTAACTCTTTCTGACGTCTCTCACGACTCGTCCCTGTACCTTTGTTTGCATTTTTGAAGGGTCTGATGCTCCTTTGGGGCTATGTCCTCTACCACGAGGATGACCTGACTGCGGAAAGGACCAAGGGAGGAATCGATGTGTTTCTCAATAATACACTCGATTTCTCTGCTCTCACCTTGGCTAGTGACCTGCAAACAGCTGCAATTGACATTCCTGTGCGTCAATGGATTGCTGTTGCTCACTGTATTTACTTCCAAGATGTGATCGACTCTGAGGATCCAACAGCTCTTGTAGGATAACTCCTCCAACCATTTTTCCACCGGAAGACATAAGTGCCCATCACATATTGTGTGCCTCAGCCTCTACTTGTCCTCAGGGTTGGGTATCGGAGAGCTCCATCTCGCGATCTATGCAGGCACTACGGCTGCTGGGCCATTCTCAGCTCTCTTTCTGGTCACCTGGCTCCACAAACTCTGTTCAGTGTGAATTCATAGATGAATTTCATTCCAGTGACCACTTCCCACTTCGGATTCACCTTCGGGATGGAGCTGTCGCTGAAAGGACTCAGCAGCGATGGACGACCAGCAGAGCTAATTGCACATTTTCCAGCCATGCCTCTGACGTCTCCATCCTGAATTCCTCTGGTCATCTTCAGACACAACTTGTACCTTGGTGGGGTGATGAGTGAAATCCCTGGGCTAGCAGGACAGAGCGGATGAGGTTATATTTGTGGAAAGGGGCCAAAATAAGTTACTGTCCGTTGCACTCAACATATAAACTTTCTTTGTTAAAACAGACAAGCAAGAATCAAAACTCTCAAGGTTTTAACGAAAGACTTTCTTTGGTTTAATTTAGATCGGCTGAAGGCCACATCGAAAATCCAAAGCACGAGGCTTAAGCAAGGAATTGAGGTACAGGAGTTCTTCTGGAGCTTTCACTTCTTTAGAAAACAAAAATTTTATCTTCAATATAAATAGACTGAAGGCCTTAGCTTAAATTTTTCCCATAGAACTCGGCTGAAGGCCACACATTAATCAAGAACAGTGTTACGGCTTCAGTCCGAGACAAAGATTTTCAATTTTTAATGCAAATAGGCTGAAAACTCGGATGAAGGCCGAATGTCAACAAAACAATTTAACGGCTTAAGGCCTAGGAAGAACAGCTTTCAATTTGAAAAGGCTGACGGCCTTATCTTATTTCGTGTGAAACTCTGCTGACGGCCTCATACTAAAGAATAGCAATCTTATGACTTAAGGACAAGACAAGGATTTTGAATTTTTAATTTAAGCGGGATTAAAAATCACATGAAGAAAACAATTTTATGGCTTAAAGCCTAAAGCGAAGAGCTTCTAAATTTCAACTAAAATAGGATAAAGGCTTTATCCTAAAATGCTTCACATAAAACTCGGCTGAAAGCCGCATAAGAAACCCAAACAAACTCACTGCTTCAAGCCCAGACAAAGAAATGCCCAATTTTTAATTTAAGCTGGAAAACTCGGCTGAAGGCCACATACCAGTTTGAAACAAATTTACGGGTTAAGGCCTAGACACAAGGAATTTTCAATTTTAATTTTGAAAGGCTGAAACTCGGCTGAAGGCCACCTATAAAAAAAAAAAAAAAAGTACGGCTTAAGACCTAAGAAGAAAATTCTTGCAATTTTAATGAGCTAAAACTCGGCTGGAGGCCACATAGAGTACTTAAGACTAAAAGGAAATCACTATGTAAAACGCGCTCAGAAGGTTCCAAGTGTCGGCCTGGGAAGGTAACACCAACGCACGTTTAGGTGAGACAGGCAGCCAGACCGACAACCCCTATATCGGAAGCCAACAGAACCTAGGGACGGTTCAGGACCGACCGACAATCTGACCGATTTCCAACCGTCAGATGCAACTGCACAGATAATGGAAAATATCGGCCGATGAAGAGTAAACCAAGATACCAATAACTTCAAACTCGGCCTCACGAAGATCAAGGCACCAAACACCACTCAAGACAAGTTTAAAAAAATACCGAAAACACAAGTCACAACTGTCAAGTCGCTACGGGAGGCTGCAGAATCTAGGCAATAAAACACACAACTTGTTATCACACGCGTCGACGGCTGAGGAAACGACACTCCATAAATAGAGAACAAATCGTACCAGTCGAGTTTTAAGGACTGTTAACTAATTACTCAACTTGAGGATCCTGCTTCGGAAGAAAGCGAAAAGTCGCTCACACAGCTTGCGCCTCCAAATGCAACAGCGCGTGCCCGCTACCAAAAGCCCCGGCCTGGCTTCGCGCTGTGGAGACTACGTCGCTTCCAACGAACCAACAAGGCCCAACCGCATCCCAAATCGGAAAATGGTGTTCTTGATGAGGATTCAAGACGTCGTCGAGTGAGATGACCGGCAGAGCAAACGACCAACGGCAGCCCACTTTCACCGACAGCGGTCCCGGCGAATACTAACACCATACGGACCTGGCTGTTGGTGGCTGCCAACTCTTTCCCCACTGATACTGGTGTCAGTGCTCAGCAGACCACATGTCGCCATCCGACGATCAGCCGATCGACCAACCAACAGCCTTGCATCTGCGTCGACCACGGTCCTGGCGCGTTACTTGCACCGTGAGGACTTGCCTGCTACTGACTACCAACTCGTCCAACCGCCGAGTAACGACAGCTCAAAAGCGACTGAGAGCCGACTGACTAACATGCCATTGTCTGCCTTCCGACTGACTGCCGACTGACTCCTCCGACTCACTCCACCGACTCCGTCCACCGACTCAGTCTTTTCTGTCAGAGCAGAACCCGGAAATACTCGCGGTCGCTCCACAGATAGTAACACGTACCTACTATCGATAATGCTGTTGCTGTCACTCATGGAAGGCGAGCAAGGATAGTGGTGCCAGAAGACATGAACAGAAAATTTAAAAAATATTCTCGCCGTTTCAGAATTGCAGGAAGGACAGGTCACAATCGTGAGCCACGCATGGCTCAATGAGTGTTCAGTAATCCAGATCAGGCGTGCAGCTTTAAAACAGTTTAAGTGCAGCCCAATGGTGGAAAACCTCTCAACCTTTCGATTGTCAAGGACCAAGGTTCGACGCATCATTAAGGACAGCAAGAAAGGGTTGTGGCATGTGTTCCTGGATTATATCGACCGCTCTGCTTGTTCTACAAAAGTGCAGGAATATAGCAGCAGGGCTGAAACGATGCTGTCTCCAAACAACGCCCGGTAGAGCACTTTGCAACGGCTACTGCCAATGCCACACAGGACCAGGCGTGCTACCGCTACCTTGCCACTGCAGAGAGGAGCCAGTTGGGCTTGAGAGCCAATAATTCTGTCCCTCCTCCATGTAGGAGATGCATTCTGCACCTGCTCACCACCTAATCCGGTCCAGCATGCTCTGACATTTGTCAGTTGAATCAAAGGAAATCCTTCTCGAATGTTTTAATTCGATTTGGCGGTCAACTCGTCGAGACATGCAATTTTGATATCGCTCATCAAACCAGGAAGACAATACATATCCCAGTTGTTACCGGAGTGTTACATCAATGATCAGCGTAGAAAAGTCCGTGGGACGAAGGGTTACCGCCATCAAGCCTAGATTCTATAGACCAGGCAACTCCTTAGCCGCTTTCAGTGTGGATTCAGGGGATTTCAGTTCACTGGCGGTAACCTGACACAACTAGAGGCCGCCATGCAGCAAGCTTTCCAACGTAAGCACCACTGTCGGGTTTACCCTTTCACGTCAGTAAGGCATATGACATTACTTGGAGAGACCGTATTCTGTGCAGGTCAACCAATGGGGTTTTCCATGGTCACCTCCTCACCTTCATGCAGTCCTTCCTACCTCAGCGCTTTTTTTAAGTTCCGAGTTGGAGGCATGCTGTCGGTTTGGTTTGAGCAGATGAATGTTGTTCCTCAGAACAGCGTTTTGTTACACTCTTTGCCATACCCATCAAAAGTACCACACATGTGGTAAGCAGTCCTGCATAATGCTCCGTATTTGAGGACGATTTAGCAGTTTTCTGTGCAAGACTAGACTGGACTTACGGTATGTTTTGGAAGGCGACAGACGACCATGAGTTACCGCCTTCACACCAATCATTTTAACTAGTAAACCTTCCACTTGACGATCTGCCCCATGCACCTACTAAATTGATTTTGTCCTTTCACTGTTTATGTTGTTGATACCTGCATTAGACGTCATCACATTTGTCAGAATCTAAATGAACTTAAATGCTGAAATGATATTAATGAAATGGTGACCCTGTGATTATTTTAGTCAGTTATTGATAGGTGATTAATGTATCAACACAGGATTGATCTTTTATAAAAGTTGTGGCACAAGTTCATTGATTAAAAAGTGGGACAAAAAGTACATGTTAAGCTTCGTTCGTTTTTAAATGATCAGCCAACCACATATTCCTGTGCATCTGTTTTAGAGTTCCTTCTGTTTTACTTAGATAATTTTTACTGTTTTGGAACATCTGAACAATTTTGACTCTATTTTCCATTGTGTAAGCTAGCGTGAGTGTGCGGGTGACAATGGATGAGAGTGAGTGGGATTTCATCTCAGACTGATTTTTGTCTCTTTTCTTGCGTTTTCTCCGTTTTAACCACATTTCAGCTGATTTCGACGGGTGCTAATAACTTCGCGTTACACACGCACGTTTCGGTGATTTCCATTGCCCTCGGCATCCTCACGAAGTGGATTATTGCTGATTCTTCCGCCTCTTAGGGGAAGTTTCCAACAAGAAGAACGATCCATTCTTCCGCCCTCTTTGACACGGCCGTTGACGGATCGAAGGTGACTTCTCATGCAGGAACCCTTCGGCTGCCACTGGTAATGATTTTTATTCCAAATTTAAGCAGGAGCGAGATTCGAATCCGGGGTGCAGGAGGTTCTGATTAACAGCCAGAGATACTAGCTTTCTCATTTCTTTTTCTTCGTTTCTTTTTTCCCGTAGACCTCTTCCACTTCAGGCGTTGGCCCCTAACAACCCTACTACCCACAAAATGCTATCAAACCTACAAACAAAAACCGCCACCGCTACTTTCACCCTAAAAGCTAACCATGATGTATGTTTGCCACCACCTCGGGCTCTGCCCACGAACAAAAATGAAATCGCCTTTGATCGTATTGTTATAGAAAAACGGGGTTAAGGGAGGGTACAATTCTTGTATTGTATTTTATTTGTTTCAGTTTTTATTTTCATTTTCATATTATTACTATTATTTTAATCTTCTTTCGGGGTGTCCACACCAGCCAGCCGGTGTGATGTCCATGTCGTCTTCACGTTCATGCGAGTGTTAAATACCCTGTAAATACCGTTTATGTCTCTCACCAGTCAATCATGTGCTATATCTTCAGTCTCTTTTCACTCACGGTACAACCAAATGGTCTGGAGAGCGCATAAACAACGGCCCCATATAATTCGTAAAAAGAGAACCATATGACTCCTTGCGTAGCAAAACCATGTAACTGCTTATTAAATAGTGCCAAAAATCTCACAACTTTGCAACGCCCTCACAAAAAAATGTATAACACCGCCAAGCCCTTAACCCACGCCGTGGCGTTAGGACGTGCAGCAGGGTAGTAAGTGACGTCGGGATGGGTCAGTTCGCTGGGCTCTACGGACTGAGGCGTCCGTCGCAGCAAGAACGCCAACATGCGACGTGTGAGGAGCCAACATTCCGTAGCCATATAACAAACGAAACGGTGCATCTGGGGCAGAGAAAGTCCTCGGCAAGATGTACACTACCGGCCATTAAAATTGTGACACCACGAAGGTGACATGTTACAGATGCAAAATTTAACAGACAGGAAGAAGATGCTGTAATATGCAAATTATTAGCTTTTCAGAGCATCCGCACAAGGTTGGAGCCGGTGGCAACACCTACAATGTGCTGACATGAGGAAATTTTCCAACCGATTTCTCATACACAAACAGCAGTTGACCGGCGTTGCCTGGTGAAACGTTATTGTGATGCCTCGTGTAAGAAGGAGAAATGCGTACCATCACCTTTCTGACTTTGATAAAGGTCGGATTGTAGCCTATTGCGATTGCGGTTTATCGTACCGCGACATTGCTGCTCGCGTTGGTCGAGATCCAATGACAGTTAGCAGAATATGGAATCGGTGGGTTCAGACGTGCTGGAACGCCGTGCTGGATCCCAGCGGCCTCGTATCACTAGCAGTCGAGATGACAGGCATCTTATCCGCACGGCTGTAACGGATCGTGCAGCCACGTCTCGAGCCCTGAGTCGGGGACGTTTGCAAGACAACAACCATCTGCACGAAGAGTTCGACGATGTTTGGAGCAGCATGGACTATCAGCTCGGAGACCATGGCTGCGGTTACCGTTGACGCTGCATCACAGACAGGAGCGCCTGCGATGCTGTACTCAACGACGAACCTAGGTGCACGAATGGCAAAACGTCATTTTTTCGGATGAATCCAGGTTCTGTTTACAGCATCATGATGGTCGCATGCGTGTTTGGCGACATCGCGGTGAACGCACATTGGAAGCGTGTACTCGTCATCGCCATACTGGCATATCACCCGGCGTAATGGTATCACCCGGCGTGATGGTATGGGATGCCGTTGGTTACACGTCTCGATCACCTCTTGCTCGCATTGACGGCACTCTGAACAGTGGACGTTACATTTCAGATGTGTTACGACCCATGACTCAACCCTCATTCGACCCCTGCGAAACCCAACATTTCAGCAGCATAATGCACGACCACATGTTGCAGGTCCTGTACGGGCCTTTCTGGAGATTGAAAATGTTCGACTGCTGGCCTGGCCAGCACATTCTCCAGATGTCTCACCAATTGAAAACGTCTGGTCAATGGTGGCCGAGCAACTGTCTCGTCACAATACGCCAGTCACTACTCTTGATGAACTGTGGTATCGTGTTGAAGCTGCATGGGCAGCTGTACCTGAACACGCCATCCAAGCTCTGTTTGACTCAATACCCAGGCGTATCAAGGTCGTTATTACGGCCAGAGGTGGTTGTTCTGGGTACTGATTTCTCAGGATCTATGTACCCAAATTGCTTGAAAATGTAATCACATGTCAGTTCTAGTATAATATATTTGTCCATTGAATACCCGTTTATCATTTGCATTTCTTCTTGGTGTAGCAATTTTAATGGCCAGTAGTGTATAATGTATAAACGTTGCCGGGTGGGGAATTTTTCAGTCGCTATCACGTACCACAGCGCCATCGTCACAAGGGGGAAAGAAATGAGAGTGTATGTTACGCCACACCCGCTTTCAGCCAGACGCCGGATGTTGGCGTTCAATCACGTTAGCAGGCAGTATCCGTTGACAGTAGCAGTAGAAGTTCTTGGTTCACGGAGACTGCGAGTCCGTAGTATATCCAACAGATTATTCATGCCGACTAGGTAGATACGAATGTGACACAGTAGTGGCGCGATATGTCCAACAGGAACGGGCGTCCTGAGAGACTGAGGATCCACCTCCTCTATAACTGTGCCAGTAATGGTGTCCTTTCCCGAAGTACGTAAGCGATGTATCGCCTACAGAAAGAAAGTGAGTGCCCTATTTTGCACGTTTGTCATTCCAATTCCGCCCGCACGTGTGGGCAACGTCAGTATCTCGTAACAGGTCTTCAATACCCTATCATCGCAGACAAAATTACCGAAGACCGCTTGGAACACGGCAGCCACAGTAACGGGCATTGGGAGAATGTGTGTGTAATAATCAAGTTTCTGGGTACGGTAGACGTTGACGAAATGTACCCACATGATCAATTCAAATGCTCTAAAGGCACGGAGACGAAATTGCGTGCGGATCATGTTATGTAGTTTGCAATATGTAGCTGCTGCTGTACGCTGTGGGTTCCCATGGAAGGTCAGTCCCAAAGATTTAATCGCCGGGACTATGCTAATGAGCACCGGCGTACTGATATCCAGTCCTCTACCCACATCCATGTAGTGCTACTTCTGCAGGTTCATACGGCTCCCGGACACCTCGCTGTAACGCTGAAGTCATGCGATCGCCGTACATATATCTTCTGCCGACCTCGCCAAGAAAACTACATCATCCGCGTAGGCACAACATTTAAAATGCCCTCCAAATGCAGACCATGAATTGCTGGTTCAAGTGGAAGACCACCAGGTCCACGGCATTTGCCTCTCGCGCCCCGCGACAGGGCCATGTGAATTTCTTCCAGTGTGACGGCCTCCAAGCATGTGTCGCCTCCTGACGACCTAGGCGAAGGTGGCAGGTCGTGCAGGGCGTCCTCAACCTCTTTGTTAGGCTGTTGTCTGTCTCCGACGCTGTAACTACGGTGCTGTGTCGCCTCTTAGCCAGCCGGAGCGGCCGAGCGGTTCTAGGCGCAACAGTCTGGAACCGCGCGACCGTACGGTCGCAGGTTCGAATCCTGCCTTGGGCATGGATGTGTGTGATGTCCTTAGGTTAGTTAGGTTTAAGGGGCTCCGGAACGCCCTATACTTGCAATGTTAAAATAACGCTTATAAATTACATCTTTCCTCACAAAGTATTTGAGGTCGGAAGTGGAACTTTTTACAGATTATTGATTGGAATATGGGCTACAACTTAAAACAGGGATTTTACAAAATTTTAGTTCAGTTATTAAAGATGATTTTTTTTTCAATTGTAATGAAAATTCACAACATTTTTTTGCAATTTTTTATTTATATATTCAAAAATATACAGTTTTTTGGAAAAAGGCTGTGTTAAATTATGCAGAAGGTACTGTGTAACATTTACTGAAAGTTTGAAACAAATATGTTTGGAAGATCCTTAGAAAGCATGTAATTAGTATGAGAAAATAAAAGTTTTGGGAATCGAGCGACAAAGATTGGATTAACTTTTTAGTGCATTCCAGGTGCATAGGATGGATTATCTTCATCCTCTGCAAACTCCTCCTCCAGCTTCCTCTTGTTCCTCCTCCTGTTTACTCTTGCTTGTATTTCTAGACTCTTTACAGCCCTGTCTGCAGCCCGAAGGCGTTCCTTGTCTAAAGCAAGCATCGCTCGTTGTTGTGTTCGTAGATTTTGCTACCATTTTCTTCAGTTGCAGTTACTGCAACACTGTTCCAAAAGGTGGTCATGTATGAACACTTATCACATTTCAGTTGTATTTCACTAGCAAGTCCTACGTGCTTTATTATGGAGAGTTCCAGACCAACTTCACTACAATGAATACATCTTTCACAGTTTGAAAAAATTCCTTTGAGAACCGACATATCAAATATTTCATTCACATCCGATTCGCCCATAAAACATTCATAGTTTTCACTCGTTGAACCAAGCTTCTTCTGTGAAGTATTTTCTTTCCCACTTTGACTGCTATGGGCAGGTGTACTTGAGAGGTTAGGTTCACTCACTTGGTTATCGTCTTTATTGTTTACAGTAATAACACATACCTTTGGCTTTCCAACATTTCTCCTTTTCTTAAAAGCCTTCAGAGGATTTCTAATAACTTTACTTTTACTCATTATTATACTTCAACAAAACAGATACTCAAGAAACAGAATTAATTACGAATATTTTCGAGATAACGACAGAGTAAATAAACATGAAACAATCGACAATCACACCAGCGATATATATTGAACCATCACAGGTTAGCCACAACACATACTTTATCTCACATCACTAAAATGTACCTGATGAACACGGACGTTAATAATAACACCATTTGACAGCATTTAACAGCGCCACAGTGGGTCACGCCCATGTAGAACACATTTCAAAAAAAATTTAAAAATAGTTGTAGTCTTCGGAATTGAATAAATTATATATCTATTAAAAGGTAATAGTCTGTAGGTTCAGAAAACGCAAAAAAGTAAAAATTGAACTTTTCATGATTTTGAGCCTTTCCGGAGCCCCTTAAGTAGTTCTAAGTTCTAGGGGACTGATGATCTCAGAAGTTAAGTGCCATAGTGCTCAGAGCCATTTCAACCATTTGTCGCCTCTTAAGACGTCTCTGTTCTCCGTTCTCTGACGATGTCATAAAGGGAAGCACGTTCTTCTGGGATGGAAAATACTGTTAGTCTTGGACTACCTCAACAATCATTTCAAAAGCTACTTGAATCTACGCAATTTAGAAATAAGAGATTTAACTTTGAACTTGAATTAAATGATTCTGAACAATTAACGATAGTAAAATTTAGTACGTACCAAGCTGAGCTGTAGCCACAGGTAAGCTAAAATACGGTAACAAAACTCGCACTCTTAATTTGTGACTGTGTAATCTAAATATTGTAGCCAGCTATGAATACCTTAACTGAACTTTGAAATTAAAGCAGTGAAATCGAATGATGCTGGCGTTTCAATTTCAACGACACTCGGGTTCATTCCGCAAAAGGAAGGGACCCTGCTTGGTAATGCAATTGGGACAATGATCAACAAAGGTTCATGCTACGTTGCTGTAATTTTGTGATTTGAACAGTTTGAAAAGCTGAGGTCTGCCATACAGTTCTAAAACTTTACGTGCTTCCAGCCTTCCTTGTTGAAGGTTTGAAGCCGTCGATCGAGGAGGTGGCGACAGTCACTCATTGTCGGCCGTCGCTGATGCAGAAGCTGGATGTTGGCGCGCCTTCTTCTCGACACGGTCACCAGGCGAAACGGGCTCTTGATGTGCGCCAGCTAATGCTTCCCGTCCGCGACACCGTGTCAGAAACTATCATGGCAAGTCGAGCGCAATTACAAGCTGCCCAACCCCGAAAGCGCGGCAACTCGCGGGAGCGTCACACAACACACCTGCTCCACTGCACTACCCCAGCCAAACTCCCCTCTGCCCGCGCTCCACGCGACAGAGTTAACCCTCTCAAAGATCGTAAACACTTTGGTTCTCCACACGACGTATCGATGTAATCGTTTGATAGCATAGTTTTCCCTAGGCAAGGCCCAGCGTAAAAATACAAATAATATTTACAAAACAACCAATTATACATCGACATAAATGCATAAATATATATATATATATATATATATATATATATATATATATATATATCTATATATGTAGTAAAACAATATATAAAGACACAGAAATGTCATATATTGAGGTAACAAAACAAGGAAAACAAATCATAGTACAATAGATGGAAATAGGAGGATATGCATTTCCGGCGTTACACACTGCTCGCTCGAGAAGCGCCGCACAGAGCTCCGCGCACGTCCACTTCGTAACACGGCTTAGAGCCGACTTGCCTAGGCCACGAATGCAATACTGTTGCCGAATGTGAGGTCCAGACGTGGAATTCATTCGAGTGGGACATTATCTGATACTGAAGTTAGTGGCGGGTCCTGACCCCAAATTGGCAACTGTCTCGCAATCAGCTGGTTTACGCTCCCAAGTTTACTGTAACTTTTTTGTTTCTGTTATCGCGGACTTTCGTGCGTTCCAGTTTCTCCGCCAAATATATTACACCCTGCATGCAGGTTTTATGGTTGCACGCCTTGGTGAGCGCCAATGCGCGCAACAATATTGGCTTGACTCCCTAACTGGCCTTAAACCAGCCCTGCTGCTCCTTACCATCTGAAAGCATCCAAATCCATTCACTGACGGGGTAAAATATTTTAAGGAGACTCTAAAGTAATCTGCACTCTGGCCTACCTACCATCCATCAAATGGGGCTATTGATTGTAAATATAAACTAGCTCAACATGGAAATTATACGCCTGCATCATTCATTCTCTATACCTATAAAAGAACCTTAACGCATAGCATGCTTACCATTGCCCATGTTCCAGGGTTTTTTACACCTCCGAATATTGCACATTGTTCATTGCCCTTGACGGCTATTTTCTTCGTCCTACTTTCTGGATGCATTACAATGCTCTATATATATTCTACAAGAAATAATGAAATTTCTCTTTTCCCGCATTGGGAACCCTTCGAATTCCTCGTTCACCTTGTAAATCTAAAACTCAAAAATTCATTGTTTCTCGTTCCATCAGCAACTGTACAGTGCCTATACCGAAACATTCCGCCAAGCTTATAGCTAAATTCTTGCCCTCAGAAGCCAGATCTAAACCAACTTATTCCCAGCCTATCAAAAACCACCTTCCCCCTCTGCTTATCATGTATCATCTAGTTCTCCAATAACCTTAGCCTGAATTGCGTAATCAACTATCCCACCTCCATTATCCCCAGTGGGCTACTTCACTGAGCACATACAATATTTATGCATCCCTAAGCGCAAGCCATGATATTCGGGTCACGGAATTACTTCAAACTTTGTACACTTTTAGTAGTCCATTAGGGCAACATAATGTGCAATTGGTAAGGCGTAGTAGTTGGGCGTTTTTGAGAAGATCGCAAGAAAAGTTTTATCGTCAGTGATGTATAGGAGCATTTCGACTCTCAGCATGAGGTGGCGACAGTCGGTGTTTAGCGATCAAGCACGGTAATCGGTCGATTGCTGGACTGAGCAGGCAGATTTCATGTAGTGACGCACAGAAATTGTTGATCACTGCTCAGTCTTGGTGCACAAAACCGTATGAAATCAGCAGAATGGATGACTCGCGAGACCCAAAGTGATTTCAGCAGTCCAGCTAGCACAGTGACTGTCTGTGTGTGAAATTAAATCGAAAGTGGTACAGTGATGGAGTAGCTCCTCATAAGCCATACATATCTGCATTTAATGAAAAGGAACGCATGTGATGTTGTAAAGAACGGCGCCACTACACTATGGATGCCTGAAAACGAGTGATTTGGAGTGATAAATCACGCTATACCTTGTGGCGATCCGATAGAAGGGTTTGCGTTTGACGAATGCATGGAGAACGTTACCTGTTATCATGTGTAGTGCCAAGAGTGAAGTACGGTGGAGCTGTTGTTACGGTATGGGAGTGTTTCTCGTGCTTAGGATGTGGTCCATTTATTGTATTCAAAAACTGATGATCGTATCAGTATGAGAGTGCAACCTGTCATAAAGCAGCGTCTGTGAGGGAATGGTTTGCAGACTCTTGAAATGAACGAGCCTGCCCAGAGTCACGTCTTGGAAAGGCTGGAATACTTTTGGGATGAGTTAGGACGTCAACTTCCCTCTAGAGCTCTTGGTCCCATATTACTACCATACCTGGTTTCAACTCTTGCTGAAGAACAGGATTCCATTCCTCCACAGACATTCAGACAAATCCTTGAAGGTTTCCCTAGCAGAGATGAAGCCACTGTAGATGACATTATCCCTTTCGCTACTGCACTTGACCGTGAGTGTCATTTTCTGTAGCGCATGGCCGCAATTGTAGCTGTGAAACTGCACGTGTTTTCTTTCATTGTTCGCCTTTTGCAGCATGTGATACGGCAGTTCTGTGGGATAATTCATATCGTTTCACATTATATAAATTTGTATTATGTATACTTTCTAGATCAGGAAATTTCATTTCCTTGACCATACGTGCCGCAAGTGTTGGTGAGAAGCTATACACTATTTGATCAAAAGTTTGAGGACATCTCGCTGAAAATGACTGACAAGATCGTGGCGCCCTCCATCGGTGATGTAGGAATTCAATTTGGTGTTGGCCCACCCTTAGCCTTGATGACAGCTTCGACTCTCGCAAGCATACGTTCAGTCAGGTGCTGGAAGGTTTCTTGGGAAATGGCAGGCCATTCTTCATGGAGTACTGCACTGATGACAGGTATCGATGTCAGTCGGTGAGGCCAGGCACGAAGTCGGCGTTCCAAAACATCCCAAAGGTGTTCTATAGCATTCAGGTCAGGACTCTGTGCAGGCCAGTCCATTACAGGAATGTTATTATCGTGTAACAAATGTTCAAATGTGTGTGAAATCTTATGGGGCTTAGCTGCTAAGGTCATCAGTCCCTAAGCTTACTCACTACTTAATCTAAATTAACCTAAGGACAAACACACACACCCATGCTGAAGGAGGACTCGAACCTCCGCCGGGACCAGCCACACAGTCAATGACTACAGCGCCTTAGGATCGTGTAACAAATCCACCACAGTCCGTGCATTATGAACAGGTGCTCGATCGTGTTGAAACATGCAATCGCCATCCCCGAATTCCTTTTCAACAGTGGGAAGCGAGAAGGTGCTTAAAAGATCAATGTAGGCCTGTGCTGTGAAAAATCCACGCAAATGCAAGCCTCCTCCATGGAAAACACGACCACACCATAACACCACCTACTCCGAACTTTACTGTTGGCACTACACACGCCGGCAGATAACGTTCACCGGGGATTCGCCATCGGATCGTGTATCGTGATTCGTCAGATTCGTCACTCCACAAAACGTTTTTCCACTGTTCAATCGTCCAATGTTTACGCTCCTTACAACAAGCGAGGCGTCGTTTGGCATTTACCGGCGTGATGTGTGGCTTATGAGCAGCCGCTCGACCATGAAATCCAAGTTTTCTCACCTCCCGCCTAACTGTCATAGTACTTGCAGTGGATCCTGATGCAGTTTGGATTTCCGGTGTGATGCTCTGGATAGAGGTCCGCCTATTACACATTACGACCCTCTTCAACAGTCGGCGGTGTCTGTCAGTCAATAGACGGAGTCGGCCTGTATGCTTTTGTGCTGTTCATGTCCCTTCACGTTTCCACTTCACTATCACATCGGGAACAGAGGATATACGAAGTGTGGAAATCTCGAGTACAGACGTTTGACACAAGTTACACCCAATCATCTGACCACGTTTGGAGCCTGTGAGTTCCGCGGAGCGCTCCATTCTGCTCTCTCACGATGTCTAATAACTACTGAGGTCACTGATATGGTGTATATGGCAGTTGGTGGCAGAACACTGCCCCTAACATGAAAAACATATGTTTTTGGAGTGTCCTGGTACTTTTGGTCACATAGTGTGTGTACCTGATGCACTGTTCTCCTATTGTAACATTTGATAGGTCAGGCCATTAGGATAATTCATGTGCTTCAGATTATGTATGTTTGTTGAGTCGTGCGTGGCTCGTGTTCCCGCCATCATGTATTTTACTCCCTCTTTTTAACGTACTTCCACCTCACTACGTTAATTTAAATTACTACTGTCACTGAGTTGCTGCATTGCCTGACCGTGAGCGGCGCTAGCAGCGCGTATCGATGTATCTCCTCTCGTAGTATCTTTGCTGCACTGCTATTACTTCCCGGGCGTTGTCTGTCGTAAGGAGTTCGGGTAAGCGAGTTCGGGTGGCGAGTTCGGGCTGCTAGTGAGTTGGAACGTGTGTGGAGCGCAGTCCGGACCTGCAAGTCGGGGAGTTACAATGCGGCACTAGGGCAGTCGGGTTGGAGCAGCAGTGAGGTCTGCGTCGACATGGCTCACCCGACCATTGTCGCCACGCATCACTTGAGCCGGGCCAGGGTCTTGGTGGATCGTCGATCTGTCGTCCTACTGGACGACGCGTTTTGGCTCGCCGATCGTTCATGAGTCGGCTGTGTCTGTGTGCATCGACTCCCGATTTGTCTTCATGTGTGTTTAGTTATTGTTGGGTATCGTTCAGGTCTTCGTGCAAGGGTTTGTCAGGTTGTGTGTGTAGTTGTCGTTACTTTCACTGACGACTATTTTAGATCTTGTCGGCATTCTAAGTGATTCGGCCGGTTGCTGCGGACCAGGGAAGTTATCTCCGCGCGGTGCAGTCGGCTGGGTCCGCTGGTGGTCCCTGCGCAGTGTCGAAGCGTGTGTGTAGCTGTCGATCGCTACGAGCTTCGTGGTTCAACGACCCAGGACGTCAAAGTTGAGTAGTGGTTTCAACTACCCAAGCCACGTCCATTTATGTTGTGGTGGTTCGTTTCGGTGGTTCGCCGTTGGGGAGTTTTTCTGTGAACAACACCGAGTGTTTCTGTTGCTGAAACTTAGCCGCCATGTGGTGCACTTAACTATATTGGTTGACTACAATTCGAGTGCACCAGCAGAATTTTCAGCGTTGTGGCCGTTAGTGTTCTGGTTACCTGCCCTGGCCACTGACGTAAATTCAGGCAGTGTTCTTTTTGGGTGAGGTTAACTATATTACCGTATTTCACATTCAAGTGTACCAGCGGAATTTTCTGCCTTGTGGCCGTTAGTGTTCCGGTTACCTGCCCTGGCCACTAACGTAATTTCAGGCAGCGTCCTTTCCTCACCTGTTGTTCCTGTCCAATATGGTGTGTGATTTTGACAGATAATACATACTTCCTTGTGTATTATGACGTTCGTAAACTTTTGTGTTTGAGTTCTCATGTACTGATTGATGGCAAGTATGTCGTTGTGTCGGTCGGTCCATGGCTGTCCTCTGGTTGCGTTCCGACGGACCAAGTGTAGTTGGGCTCACCACCTGTCTCACCTATGAGAATGAGGGCAGACCGACGTCCCTGGAGGCTTCTGAGTGCCATTGTCTTTATTGTCTTTCCCACCGGTGTTTAATTATCTGTTTCCAGCTACTTAAAAATTTGATGCTTATGGTTATAGTTTTTTTAATTTTGGAAAATTAACTGTGGGCTTTCAGCCTTGCAATCTTATTCTTAAAATTATCTTTCAAGCTTAAATATTGCGGTCTTCTGCCTTTAAAAGATTGTGGTAATATATCTGAAAATTTTGAAATTTAATTGTGGCCTTAAGCCATTTGTATTGCACCTTGCATATGTTTGTTCTATCTACTTTGCCTTGAGGCTTTCCTCCTAGTTGTGATATGTTTTTTTTAATTATTTTATTTGCTATTTTAACTGCGTTGTTATCTTGTTGATTTTTAAGATTTCTTGTTTGGAGGCCTTCAGCCGTGAAAGAGTTGCATTTGGTAAAGGTTCGGCTGTGTACCGCTTTGGTTGTAAATGTGTTATTAAATTACAGTCAGAAAGTGAAACTGACCACCAAGCCGCGCGGGATTAGCCGAGCAGCCTCAGGCGCTGCAGTCATGGACTGTGCGGCTGGTCCCGGCGGAGGTTCGAGTCCTCCCTTGCGCATGGGTGTGTATGTTTGTCGTTAGGATAATTTAGGTTAAGTGGTGTGTAAGCTTAGGGACTGATGACCTTAGCAGTTAAGTGCCATAAGATTTCATACACATTTGAACTTTTTTTTTTTTTTTAATCTGCCCCAACCTTATATGGCCTTTTCCACAATCGTAAGTACTTGTTCTGCCCAGTGGGTTTAGTGAGCGTCTCATTTGTGTCACTTGTATTGTCCAGGAGCAGGTGAAAAGTTCAAATGGCTCTGAGCACTATGGGACTTAACATCTGACGTCACCAGTCCCCTAGAACTTAGAGCTACTTAAACCTAACTAACCTAAGGACATCACACACATCCATGCCCGAGGCAGGATTCGAACGTGCGACCGTAACTGTCTCGCGGTTCTAGACTGAAGTGCCTAGAACCGCACGGCCACACCGGCCGGCGAAGGTGAAAGCTGTAGCGCTAACCAATAGTACGGAGAAGAGCAGATACCGACAGAATTGACAGCAATGTTGCAAGCTGACAACAGCGAATCACCACACTATAGTGCGCGTTTACCTGCTCCCGCTTCAGGCCTACATGAATGCCCTTTTACTGTCAGGTCGCTCTACCTGCTGGACGTACATGTATGCGCGTAGCTACGAAAGGGTTAATGTCCAGTAATAAGTATACAGTGACCAGACAGTGAAGTTCCATCTATCCCACGGCCCTTCTCGAAAATGTGAATGACTTGCTGTTTTTACGCTCTCTATGCTGCGTCACTACGACGACTTGCACTAAAGTACCACTACGATGTAATCAACAAGTGTAACAAAAGTTGCACATTGTTCAGTTGTGCGCCCGGAATTTATTCCACTGGAGTCGCGTGGTGGAAAGGCCATGCAAAGCTGCACACACACACACACACACACACACACACACACACACGTACACGCCTGCTGCTAAGTTGCGCGGCCCGTCGTAATGGGATGAGGCGGCAGGCGGGCGGCGGGCATGCCGGGCAGCGCCCGCACAGTATAATGAAGAGCGCGCAGTGCTAACGAGCGGTGCGCACGGCGCCGGCTCGGCTCGCCGCGCCAGCTCAGCACCATCTGATCCTCCGATCCACGCTGCGCGCAGCCTCGTCAGCCGGCCTGCAATTTGCGACCCCGGATTAAGACTGCACCAGCCACACCCTCTTCCCTGTCACTCTCAGGTCGCTGGCGGAGGCGCTCTAATCTGTATCGCGAGGACGTGACTCCCGTCAAACGTCTCTCGTGTCACTTTCAGCCGGCCACTTTGTGATATTTACTTCATTTAAAGTATCTGCTGCGGGTCTGTTGCGTAGCTCACAGAGTCAGCAGTTTTACTTGATCGTTTCACTGAAAATGCCGTGACGGCACACTTCTCCTTCAACCCTTCCTAGGCCCGAGAGGAAGAGTGAGCACGAGAGAGTGTGTAACTCCAACACTATCTGTTACTCGCAATTTCCTCTTATTTATAAACAACCTGCCTGCTCATGGTGTGACGCCCCCTGGAAAGCACTCGGCGTGTAAATGTACAAAACTGAGTATAATTCGACAGGTAGTTATAAAACCTACAACTCGTTAATATGGTATTTTTAATGTTAACAATGTTTATAAAATGTGTATTACAATGTCAAAAAATAAGAATACAATGGAAAGACATTCTCTGCAACTATGGAAATCCTATCTCATTAACTTTAAAAAGACTTGGTTCAAAAATCTAATATTACTTTGGTGTCTACTGCTGAAGAATTAAGTCGCTTAGTTGTTCTGATGCACTAAGTATTTGATGTACGTACTTTCTGTTACAACAAATGGATAAAACGTGAATTTCTCCTGTTCTTATTCAAAACCCCTCCCACCCTGTGGAAATATTTAAGTGAGAATAATTATTTAATGCGAATTTTGTAGAAGATTCCCGTTTGGCTTTCTTTTGTCGTAATGGTGCACAGTAGGCTATTATCTTGAATTTAATTAAAATATTAAATATTGGTCTTCACCCTCAAGCTAAAAAATACTTTGATTATTTATAAAATTTTCAAGCATTAATATTTGCAAAGTTCATTTTATAAGACTTTTTACGGAACTGCGCCTGCCGGGGTGGCCGAACGGTTCTAGGCGCTACAGTCTGGAACCGCGCGACCGCTACGGTGGCAGGTTCGAATCCTGCCTCGGGAATGGATGTGTATGATATCCTAAGGTTAGTTATGTTTAAGTGGTTCTAAGTCCTAGCGGACTGATGACCTCAGAAGTTAAGTCCCATAGTGCTCAGAGCCATTTTGAACGGAACTGCATAGATAAATTTAACTGCAGTAGGCAACGAGGCTTAGATTTGCTTTACGATATCTTGGAGTTTGCAATTAAATTTCTTTCTGTCAAGTCAATACTTAACCAAACAGAGCCCAGTCTGATACAAATGAAATTATTTATCGTGAGTACAAATTTTCACATTACATACTTGATTATATCGCATCTCTCTTAGCAACAATTAATTTATTGCTGAATAACAGCAATAGTTTCATGTTACTCTTGATTATCTTTGGGGCTAGCCGCGAGTTTGGGTAACGTAATTAAACTATTACAAGCAAACCTGTACCCATTCTTACTAATATTTTTACTGCGTAGCAACTTTGATTATCGTCGGCGTACGTAACTCCCATTTACGAGCATGCACAATATACACGACGCCAACAGTGTATTAAAGATCCTTCATCTTTTGCCAAACAATCTCAACCACATCTTATATTAAAATCAAAACACTGTAATACCAAAGAAGAGAGGGAGAGACAGAGACGATATAAGTGGCGCCCTAACGCGCGGCTCGATTCTAAGCAAAATACACATAAAGTTTCATAGAAATCATTATTTCATTGTACTGCATTGTATTTTTATTGTGTTTATAATTAAATGATTAATTTTTCTTTTCATTGTTCATCACTTGTGCTTCATTGGATAACTGTAATTCCAAAACCTTCCTTGCATTCACAGAAAATTATAACGACAAGCAATTATATAGCTGGACAAGGATATACAATATACAATCTGGACCTATCGCTGGCTTGTGACTAAGGTAAGGGCAGTAGCGTGTGTTTCCTTCGGTTTTCTGTGCTGACTGATACCCCATGTTACCTTTTCTTTCATTGTGAGTTAGGTATTGTTTTGTATATGTGCTGTGTATATTACAGCAAAAGGCTGTATCCGTGTGATGTTTCAGTTAAGATGTTACTAGGTCAAACTATAAAGCAATGAAACCATCACCTACAGGAATGCCCGCGAGGACTTCATCACAACGTTCTTTCAGGTCACAAGAAAAAGAGAAAGAACGAGATACAGCGATGCTCGAACAGTTTAATGAACTACCACAGACCAAAGGAAGAGAACGCGAAGAACAGTTAGCTCGTAATGAAAAAGAAGATGAGAGACGAGAGGCCAGAGAGAAAGTACGGGATGAGAACATCACCCTCCAATTAAATGAAATTCTAACAAAGCGTGACGAAGCTCTCTTAAGAAACCTAGACGACCAGCTAGGAACTATTAACACAGAAATCACCGCTATGAAGGGAGCATATAACGGCTTACCTGATGAGGTATCTATGGTTATTAATGATGTTAAGAAGATCCAGGATGCACAAAACGCTTTGGACACTAAAGTAACATAATTGACAAACGAATTAGACCATCTTTCCTTAGAATTAACTGAGCAGGTCGAAGAGCACTTGAAAGCTCAATCGGAAAAGATTGAAACATAACTCAGTGGTTGGAGCAAAAGGATGTACAGATTAAGGAACATGTGACCACTGAGCTGCAAAATGTGGTACAAAAAGTCACAAACGAAGCTATATTCGGTAGTGGCGAACCCGCAAATTAATTGCGAAACGAGCTAAGCCAGATTCAACACACCTTGGCGGAGAAACTTCCGCAATGGCGAGGAGAAACACACGACAGAATTGCACTGTTAGAACGTATTGAGCTTAGTGTGCAAGATACCGAGCGAAATATGATTCAAGAAATTTGTTATTAGTCAACAACTTTCCCTGAACGAAATATTTAGTCTTGCTTCAGAGAGGATAGCAACGGTAACTGGCGAACTAAAGCTGAGCTAAGCAATTTGGATGCATGAGCTGCTAAGCTAATTGTGCGAAAATTCTCGCACTTGTCAGCTATTGCAGTCTTCGGAATAGTGTGGATGTTATTACTCCGGATGTTTGATGCTATGTCGCCAGACTCATACATTCTACACACAGTGAATAGTCGTTTTGTTACCACTTCCCCCAATTATTTTAGAAATTCTGATGGAATTTTATCCATCCCTTCTGCCTTATTTGATCTTAAGTCCTCCAAAGCTCTCTTAAATTCTGATTTTAGTACTGGATCCCCCCTCTCTTCTAAACTGATTACTGTTTCTTCATTTATCACATCAGACAACTCTTCCGCCTCATAGACACTTTCAATGTATTCTTTCCACCTGTCCGTTCTCTCCTCTGCATTTATCGGTGGAATGCCCGTTACACTCTTAATGTTACCAACCTTGCTTTTAATTTCACCGAAGGCTGTTTTGACTTTCCTATATGCTGGGTCAGTCCTTCCGACAGTCATTTATTTTCCGCTTTCTTCACTTTGCCACGCAGCCATTTCGTCTTAGCTTCCCTGCACTACCTATTTTTTTCATTCCTCAGCGACTTTTATTTCTGTATTCCTAAATTTCCCTGAATATTTTTGTATTTCATTCTTACATCGATTAACTGAAATATTTCTTCTTTTACTCGTCGTTTCTTTGCCGTTACCTTCTTTGCGCATATTTTTTTTCTTTCCAACTTCTGCGATTGCCCTTTGTAGAGCTGTTCATTCCCTTTCAAATGTACTGCCTAGTGAGCTATTCCGTATTGTTGTATCTATAGCCTTAGAGAACTTAAGAGTGTCTCGTCATCCCTTAATACATCTGTATCCCACTTCTTTGCGTATTGATTCTTCCTGAGTAATGTCTTAAAATTCAACACTACTACTTTGTGATCTGAGTCTATATCTGGTCCTTGGTAAGCAGTATCTGATTTCTAAATCTCTCTCGTGCACTCAGTTTCCTTTTCTCAGAAGACTTATTTACTAGTACAGCTCGACGATTTGATTACTCTATTCGTATCAATAAGACAGCAACTTAATATTTCAGTTATATTGTTCACTTTAACATTCTGAAATGTCCTGACCACAATTTTACTATTGCAATGCGCATTATGCATTTCAATATTAAATGATAATCGAAGGCAAATGCTTAGTATATGCTTGCTGTTGCTTGTTGTGAAGAAATGGTGACAGGACTCTAGGTACCCGTTTGGACAAATTTCTGCTGATTCATAGTAATGACATTAAGCATTTCCCCTTGGTAATGGTGTAACGCTGAAACATGTAAAGAGTATTTGAATAACAAAATAGCCACTTTGTCTCTCAGCGCTTTTATGCAAATTGTAACTTATACCGTTTAGCATCAGCCTGGTCACTTCTCAATAACTCTCGGTACACAAGCTATCCATTTCAATAAAAATGCTTTAAAAATGCAAAAGGGGAACAGTTGACTGAATGATCACAGTTCAAACGAATAAAATTGTCATAACTGTGCTACAAGACAAACGTCAAAAGGTATTACATAGGAACTGTAAATAAGTAATGATAATCGTACAGACCAAAGTGAATTTGAAAACATTTACAAAGGACACGTCTCTCTCTCTCTCTCTCTCTCTCTCTCTCTCTCTCACACACACACACACACACACACACACACACACACACAAGAGTAAAGGTTTGCGTACTTTGAAGCATAAGAGTTTAAAAAGCATTATGAATTGCGCACATCATATATGACACAAAATGAGGTACACTGGAATTTGTGCTTAAGATTTTCAAATGGGAGTACTGTTTGCCAAATATTATTGCAAACGTGACTCATTCATATAGAAAAAATGAACACTGAAATTACTGTCAGTATAAATTACGCTATTAAAAGATCTTAATGATAACAAAAACTTCTACAATGAGGACAACTATTTATAATAATAACAATAAAATTTCGTATCAAAACGCATGCGAGCGTCAATCTTCTCTATTTCCTTTACGCAGTTTTTCGGTTTGACGAGGAAAACTTCAAATTCTTTGAAAAAAAAAAAAAAAAAAAAAAAAGGACAAAAGATTGAGAGGAAATCACACTGGAAGTATAAGCAGCTTACAAGCTTCAACAACCATGGCAAATGTAAAGAAGAGTTACATGCTCATGATATGCAATCTTGGGAAGAGATTAGATAAATTTTAATATTAAAAGAAATATAGCTATAAGTTAAAGTAATTAAACCTCTACAGCAAACAGAATCTCTTCTTTTTGTGGATTCTTCTCAATCATTCTCGTTTTTCTCGTCCTGCGTCTTCCTTATCTTTTCTGATTTCTCGTACAAGGTTACAGAATGAGTCGTCAACACTCATACGTGTTTTTGCTGATGTTTCGACGAAGGGTATTCCATACTACTTCGCTATTTCGCGTGCTTGGCTTGTGTAAATTACCCACGGTGGTAGATCACAATAATTCTCAACTAAAATCATTGGGACTTCCTCTACATCCTCAACGCACTTTATCTGCTCGCGATAAGTTCCAATATCTTCTAAGTATTTTGCACTGTTAACAGCAAAATCTACAAGAACACCTTCACCATGCCTCATATATTGGCCTCTCATAGCACTATATTGTTTTTGACCTGCTGAGCCCAATATGTCTAGCAAACACGTCTCTCCGTCAGTCAAAACCTGTTTCCGCAAAAATCTTCAATTGTAGTGTCATATTCTTCCACGAAATGATTTTGTAGTAGTTGAATTGTCAATGCACTTTCCCAACGCCACCTGCATCCGCAACCACCAGTTTGCATTCAATCATTCTCGAAGATGTAAAGCAAGCATAGCAGTACCGAAAACGTACAGTTGTGAAAACCTCTTTTGCAACATAATTGGAATATATCACACTTCAATAATAACTTTTCCGTCGCTCTCATTTTCATTTCCACAGACAATGTTCTGCCACCTCAAATACGCACCCGGGACCGAAGCCGTTTTGATTATTAATCCAAAAAAGGCTACCTCTACACATAGGTCTTTATTGCTAGCCAGGCCGAGAAACAGGTGAGCTGAACGAACTTATTCTTCCCGTTGGTAGTGTAATTGAGGACTGAGTAACGCTGCAGAATATGTCTGTCAGTTGAGTGGCGGTCGACTTACTTCCTGGAGTGAGTCAGTGTTAACCTCTTTGATTTATCGGCTATTCCGGTCTGGATTGTGAATATCAGCCGATGGACAAACAGTAATAGACAATGATAATAGTATGAAATTAGAATTATATATTAATGCCTTCAGCGGGGACAGGTGAAAATGTGTGCCCTGACAGGGACTCGAACCCGGGATCTTCTGCTTACATGGCAGACCGAGGTCACAGAGCTTGGGACGATTGCAGGGACTATTTCGCGCACGCCCCCCGCGAGACCCACATTCTCACCTTATACGTCCACACACTACATTCGTAGTGTCCGTATCCAACCCACTCATTACTCGTGGAAGACATTCTTACCAATTCTCGTAAAAGCTCGGGTAATGTGTGCATCCGCACAGAAGAAGAAGGTCATGGCCGGTACTGCCAGAACTATATACTTATATGGATATTCTAATGGCGCTCAATACAAACTTTGGGCACTTGACAATGGCTTTTTGCGTAAGGTCCGTTCATTCCCAGTTTGACCATGAGTGACTCTTCTGAAAATATTTCTCTATCGGACTTCGTAGATCGAATAATTCCAAAGCAGTGGCTCGTGCTGGACCACTCATAAAATTTGTAACACGGAACGTTTATCCATGCCAAGACGACGTTTAACTGGAACAATAGCTTGTAATATAAATGAAACACATGATTAAGTAATATCACTGTATTCACAAATTATTACACTAAATTAAATTACATAGACACTGACATTAATTCTGTTGCTGTGTGTAACTACGAGCACGCCTAGTGAGATTGCGTCTCAATAAAATAGAATAATAGCGGCGTGACAAATAATTATTTGCAGCGATGGCAGATATGCGTCCGATCTGGACCGTTACAAGAACAAAAAAGGTGCCGTCTTCTCGGCAAGACAACTAAACTGCGTAATTATTCTAATGTTTCAGTGGTTTCACGCCACAATAGATACAACCGCTTAAACTAATTAGTATCTTTAGTAATTCTTTATTTATATTCAAAACTTATACGTACGTTTTTGCAATATATCAACGCCCCTCCCGCTAAATTCACTCGATATTTTTTGTCACTTAGATAAAATATCTGAGTGATTCTCACTGAAGAAATGACGTAGAAAATTGATGGTTTTGAATCCAGGAAGCTCATTCAACCGAAACTCTAGATTTATGGTGCGAATTCTCTGTCTTATCTTTGATTAGGACGACAAGAAATCGCAGCCGCTATAATTGTGTGTTGGCTTAATGGTGAAGTACTCGCCCTTTAATGGGAATATTGCGTTAGCTTTCGACTCTAATCTCCTGTGAAATAACCCCCCACCCCACCCCCCGTAGCCAGATCGACAATAAATAAATAAAGCTTAAGACATTTGCTCCTGCCGGCCGAAGTGGCCGTGCGGTTAAAGGCGCTACAGTCTGGAACCGCAAGACCGCTACGGTCGCAGGTTCGAATCCTGCCTCGGGCATGGATGTTTGTGATGTCCTTAGGTTAGTTAGGTTTAACTAGTTCTAAGTTCTAGGGGACTAATGACCTCAGCAGTTGAGTCCCATAGTGCTCAGAGCCATTTGAACCATTTGAACATTTGCTCCCCCATAGCTTTTGTCGCTGCTTTGATTCTGTACACTGTACATCCAAAGACGAAAAACCTGCAGAATTGTACATTTGTTAATGTCTGCTTTTTTGCTTCTGTCAATTTTATGGACTTAATTGTATTACTGAATGCTTTATTAACTTGGTTTAGTTATGTATTTTCCTGTTATATTTGCATGTTTTCGAGCTGATCCATCCTGTAGCGGTACTTCAATATGACTGTGGGCTGAACGTAGAAACAGATCGTTTCAATACAGCTCACACTGAATAGCGTTTTCTCCTTTCTTTATTGATCCAACAGATAAAAATAAAAATTAAGCAGCTGCAGTATAGTTTCTCACATTACCCAGAACAGTCTGACTGTCCTCAGGTGCTTTTTCGTCTTCACGCCAGTAGAAAATACACATTGAAACGCCAAATAAACCGATATAGGCATGCGTATTAAAATACAGAGATATGTAAACAGGAAGAATACTGCGGTGCGGTCGGCCACGCCTATATAAGACAACAAGCTTCTGGTGCAGTTGTTATATCGGTTACTGCTGCTACAATGGCAGGTTATCAAGATTTAATTGAGTTTGAGCATGATGTTATAGTCGGCGCACGGGCGATGGGACACAGCATCTCCGACGTAGCGATGAAGTGGGGATTTTCCCGTACGTCAATTTCTCCATTGTACCGGTAAAACATCAAATTTCCGACATCGCTGCGGCCGGAGAAACATCCTGCAAGAACGGGACCAACGACGACTGAAGAGAATCGTTGAACGTAATAGAAGCGCAAATCTTCAGCAAACTGCTGCAGATGTCAATGCTGGGCCATCTACAAGTGTCAGCGTGCGAACCATTCATCATCTACAGTAGATGGGGTTTCGAAACCGAAGGCCCACTCGTGTATCCTTGATGACTGCATGACACACAGCTTTACGCCTCGCCTGGGTCCATTAACACTGACTGACATTGGACTGTTGATGAATAGAAACATATTGCTGCGTGGGACGAATCTCGTTTCAAATTGAATCTTACAGATGGACGTTTACGGATATGGAGACAACCTCATGAATCCATGGGCCTTGCCTGTCATCAGGCGTGTGTGCAAGTTAGTGGAGGCTCTTTAACGGTGTGGGCGCTTGCAGCTGGAGTGATATGTGACCCCTGATACGTCTAGATACAACTCTGTCAGGTGACACGTACGTAAGCGTCACTTGCATCCATTCATGTCCATTGTGCATTCCGGCGAACTTAGGCAATTCCAACAGGACAATGTGACACCCCCCACGTCTAGGATTGCTACAGAGTGCCTCCAGGAACACTGTTTTGAGTGTAAACACTTCCGCTGGCCACCAGACTCCCCCCAACAAGAACATTATTTAGCACGTCTGGGATGCCTTGTAACGTGCTGTTCAGAAGAGATCTCCACTCCCTAGTACTCCTACGGATTTATGGACAGCCCTGCAGGGTTTATGGTGTCAGCTCCCTCCAGCACTGCTTCAGACGTTAATCGAGTCCATGCTACGTCCTGTTGTGGCACTTCTGCTTGCTCGCGGGGGCCCTACAAGATATTAGGCAGGTATACCAGTTTCTTTCGCTCTTCAGAGTACTTCGTCTCCTTTCGTGTTATGCTGCGGAACAGACACTAAAGCTGTGCAGTTCAGAACAACAATAAGGGCGATGGGTCTCACAAATTCTTTTATCTAATGTGCAAGTGTACATGGGTAAACTTTATAATGTATTAAATAATACATAAAATAAATAATAATGTAGAGTAAATGTGTTATAGCTTGGAAACCATTCGGAATAGGACATCCATCTATATGAAGAAACAGACGCATACAAAGAATGGTATTCTTCGCGTTTCTTAAGAATGCTAATGAAATTTTGAAACCTAGGACATGCCATTTTTAGCCATATTAACGTAGTTACTTAATATATTTAACAAGCATATAGCTTCAAATTTTTCGTATTTACTGCATTTCGAAATACATACGTATTTTGCAAATTACAGTACATACCAATCGTACCACTAACTAAATGAATTCAGAATGTCGGACATTCTGCGCATGCTTGAAAGTCACCTGCCTCCTGCGTTTTGTTTCTGACTATAACGGAAACCACGAAAGCAACAAGTGGGTTTGCGCGAGCATCGGTCCCCGTCGTAGAATGGAAGTACTAAGAGAAGTCGCGTTCTGCCAGTGGGTAAGACTGCTTGAAAACAGCGGTGTGGCGGTAACAGTAGAACACTGGGAGCCACACAGCTAAGCTTTTGAAACGTTTAGTTCCGGAATGCGCTGCAACATCCCTGTAGTTCTACAGCTGATCGCGCGTTCCTTGTCCACCCTGTTGCAATTTATTGTTTGCATCCATCGATTCGTTCAGAAACTGGGTTAGGAATTTTAATGTACTTGACCATTTTCAAAGTGGATACCCATTTCGAGTAGAATGGAGTGCCCGAAGTTGGGAAATTTGTCGCGACAAATGAATTTTGAGGGGCAAGTAGTTGCTACGGGATGTACTGGACGTTAAGGGGCCACCCGTCGGGCGCGTCGAGGCAGAAGCTGCAGTTCACAACGGCCGTAAAGCGGGCACGTTAGTGCAGCGCAACTACCTGCTGCCGCTAAGCGTCGTTATGCGCCGTGAAGAGGACGCCGCAATCGCACGGCGGGAGCTCAGCCCGCCCTCTACTCTCGCGGCGCCTTCCGAAAGCTAATCTGTTTACGGCCGCAGCCTGCAGCCTTTCCCCCGCGATTGGCTGTGTCGCGCCACATTACGAACTGCAACAAGCTAGACGAATGCCGGACATTTCCCACGCAGGACATTTGCCACGCCGGACATTTGCCACACTTGCCCCTTTGCCAGGTAGCTTGAGTAGCGATCCCTCAGGTAAGGGATGCCCTTCCTCGTACTTCTTCTGTCCGCTTTCAAACCGCCGTCTCCACATCTTACTCGATACTACCAGTACGTAAGGGACCTTCTTCTTCGACATCTTGGCGGAATACGGAGCTTCTTTTCCGAAATCGAAATATTTATAACTTTTGGGAAACGAAAGCAATTCCGACGATTATGTCAGTATGTAATTAGTTCTTCCAAGTACAAATATAGATACCTCTGTCTGTACGGTAGCTTCCTTTCACGCTTACTGATTGCGATAGTCCATCGCCATGAGAGATGAGAGCAACAAGAAAGGAACGGTGTAAAGAGAATGCGAATATACGCTAATCATTTCTTTTTTATCACTGCATTTGTGCCTACTTTAATTACTACACCTGCATGCCCAAAAGACAATAAGGAAAGAAGAAATAGGTACGAGAATGTTTGAAAAGAAGAACGACATACTCCATATTAATTTACTCTCAAAAATCCGATATCCCTTCCGGCGAAACGTTAGTTAATAAAGTGTAGCGGGACAATGTTCAAAACATGACTGAAAGTACGTTCGTAAACAGAGATAAGAACATATATGATGACATGTCATCTAAAGTCGACGTACAATTTTAAAATGTTAGAAATAAGGAAATGAAGTAATACAGAATGCTATGCCTGTAACGTACGATCTTGTTTTACATTGTTTAGCTCTGGTATTTACAAGGTCACAGAGAAAGCATTGTGGGTTTTGGAGGGAAAAGCCGTAATTGTAATGATCTCCACTACAACAGAAACAAGAAGCACAACTTAATGAAAAATAATGTAATGTGTGTCCCAGCTCACAAGCAACATTGAAGCAGGTAGTTCCTGTGACTTAATATGGACAGAGGTTATATTCGAACACCGGAATAATTTAATAACTGGCTCCTTTTACCGACCCCGGGTCTCAGATGAAACAGTTGCTCAACATTTCAAAGAAAACTAAAGTCTCGTCTCAAATAGGTACCCCACTCATACAATAATACTTGGCAGTGACTTCAATCTACCTTCCGTATGTTGACAAAAATACATTTTCAGGCCCTATTGTAGATAGAAAACAACTTCCGTAATTATTCTAAGTGCTTTTTTTAAATTAATTTGAACAAATAGTTTACGAGGCCATTCAAATTGTAAATGGTTACGAAAACACACTTGACGTCTTAGCCACAAATAATCGTGACCATCATGACGGATACAGGGATTAGTGAACACACAGTCGTAGCGAGGATCAATTCCGCAACAAAGAAATTCACTAAAACTAAATGCGAAATACATCTGTTTATAACAGCAACTAAAAATTCGGTTGACGTCTTTCTAAGAGACAGTCTCCAATCCTTCCAAACTATGTAACCGAAGACCAGATGTGGCTTAAGTTCAAAGGAATAGTATCAACAGCACTAGAGAGATTCATACCAATTAAATTAATAACAGACGGAATTGATCCCCCATGGTACACAAAACACGACAGAAAGCTGCTGCAGGAGCACCGAAAAAGGCACGTATAATTTAGACGAATGCAAAATCACCAAGATTGGCGAAGTTTTACTGCGGCTCGAAATTTGCTGCGGATTTCAATGCGAGATGCATTTAATAGTTTCCACAACGAAAGTCTCTCTAGAAATGTGGCGGAAAATCCAAAGAGATTCTGGTCCTATGTTAAGTAAACCAGCGGAAAGGCTCAGTAAGTACCTTTACTGCGGGTCGGGCGACGGGTGAGGAGGAGGAGGAGGAGGAGGGGGAGACCCTTCGGAGCAGGTAAAATCGTGGCAAATGTCTGCCATGGCAAATGTCCGGGGTGGCAAATGTCCGCACACCAGCTGGACACGCACAGCACTAAAGCCTGAGGTGCGCTTAGAAGACAGTACTGAGCCCCATGAAACACCGAACGAAAAATTATGTTGCTGGTTTCTTGACGACAGAAACTAAGACCACAAACAACAAAAATTGGTAGGCTTTTATTTTTTAAGTAAAGCTGTCCTCAAGCTGAAAGTTGGTTTAAAACATTGCAGTACTTTACTAACCATACCCTTAATGTAGATGAGTTACCTACAGTCTAACATAGACTCTGATCCACGAAGCATTTTCACATTTTTCACATTTAATATTTTTGGACGGAGGTAAAGGAAGTGATAAATGATGGGAAAAGTCGTACAATCGACTAGGAATCAGTCTGCCTAACCTTTGCATTTGTCGGCTCATCGGACACAATATTAGTCGTCCCCCACACTGGTAGCTTTTGTTTGCTGTAGATGGGTTGTTGAACTTTTACCAGAAAGTCATGTGACCCTTGACCACTGACATGTATGACTGCAGTGAAGTGGTACATAAATGCAAGTCGATTTTCAAATGGTTCAAATGGCTCTAAGCACTGAGGTCATCAGTCCCCTGGACTTAGAACTACTTAAACCTAACTAACCTAAGGACATCACACACATCCATGTCCGAGGCAGGATTCGAACCTGCGTCCGCACCAGCAACGCGGCTCCGGACTGAAGCGCCTAGAACCGCTCGGCCACAGCGGCCGGCCAAGTCGATTTTGTCAGATCATTGCTGTAATGTGGTCGACGTGGAGAGGTGACAGAATGGCAGAAGAGAGCTGTTGTTGCTGTTCTTGCAACAGGAAGGTGATGTGTCGTTCAACAGGATAATGCTCGCCCACACACTACCCGTGAAATTTTGCGTATTCTGCAAAACGTGCAGAATCTTCTCTGGTCAGTACGATCTCCAGACTCGTCACCAGTCGAGCCCATGTGGGATACGATGGGACCTGAAGTGACTCGTACGACTCATCAGTCAAGATTAGAACTAAAAGAACAGGTCGAGCAGGCGTGGCATAACGTATCCCAGGAAAGTATTCTCCGTCTGTACGATCGTCTTGATGCCAGAGTCAGCGCCTTCACTGCCACTCGTGGAGGCTATACCATGTACTAATATGGGTGTTTCAGCATGAGTCGATGTCTGGTAGCTCAGAATCGTTTCTTCTATTGATATGCAAACGTAATCATTTCATGTACTCAATATGCACTGTTGCAACAACAAATCTTATACGATTTGGAAACCTATAAAAGAGTGCATTAATTTTTTTCCGGCAGCGTGTATTTCAGCTATAAAAGCGAACGTCACATGCTTAAGATGAAGAGGTAGAGGTAGAAAAGAGTGCATGAGGGCTTTGAACGGATAGCTCCAATGATAGAGAGACTTGTAAATCTAATAATGGTGGGGAATTGGTTTACTACAGTAGCGGAAGAAGTAAAAGGCGGATTTACAGGGGAGATTGGGCCTCTGCATAGGAATGAGAGAGGAGAAAAGACTCCTTTAATGCTGCAGTAAACTGTAACTACTAACAGGAAATACACCGTTTAAAGTTCAAAATTCTCAAGGGGGGAACTAACCCTTGGAAAAGCCCAGGAGACAGAGGATGATTCTAGCTGTTCTACGTTATGATGACACAGAGAATCGACATGCGAATAATGGGTTATTGGTCATACCAGTGAGCAGATATAGACTCTGATCACAATTTGACATTAAAGAGTAGGCTGAAGTTTAAGAGAAGTGTCATGAACAAATAATGTACAAGAAATTGTGGTGTGCATTCGAAGTTCTCTGAGGCTGTTGTTATTGTAATAGTGAGTAGTACAGTAGGCACTTAAGCTGAGAAAGAATAGAGATATCAGAAAAAACACAAAATTTGAACAAACAAGCACTGGCATAAGAAAGGTAACTGTGCATAAATTAAGGTAACAGAGTGTAAGATCGCAAGAACTATGTTCCTTACATAAAGTCATTAAAGATCACCTAACTCACGTTGAGCGAACAGTAGGGCTCAACAAAATGACTGACAAGGAACAATGCATCTTGTAGAGCACATAGTATGGACGCATTGGAATAATTAATGTTGAGTGATGGTTTTAAAGTAATTCACACGACATGAAAACTTTGTGGAAACGAGTCGATTTACTGGACGCTGGTTTACCCCAGGAAAGTATTTAGAGTTGACCGTGGCCGGCCGGGGAAGTGGCTGAGGGAAGCGACAATAAGCAGCTTAGGGTGGCTCAAGCTCTGAGAAATCGGTAACGGTGCGCAGCCTCCAGCTGCCTTAAGATGAGTGACAGTGAGTGTGTGGTTGACCCCAACTCCATGCTGGTGTACCGGGAAACAGACGGTGAACTTTTATGCCTGTTGATAAATGTCCGTCGTCCCATTTTCTGTGAAACATGCGAGAAAGCCGCGCAAAGCTATGGTGGAGCGGTCAACAGAGGTCAAAATATGCATGTTCGGGACTATAGCAACTTCATGTTGAATTCACAGTCCGCAGAGTCTGAAGTAAATCAGGTGAAGAGCGACAGAATGAAATACGCCGGCCTCCGATGGGAACATAGGACCAAGGAATTTGAAGTACTCTCCTGGGAGTCAGAATTCCGGAAAACTTGGTGTTTGTGCAAACGCTAACCTTGATGGGTGGCCTGGGGGGGAGCTAAATAGAAGAAGTTGAGAGGAAGGGAAATTTTGTGGGAATTTGTTCACTTCCCAGAGAAGGCATTGGTCGGCATTGGGAAGCAACGCATAATTAACGTGACTTGCGCTGCAATTGGCGTAAGTGATTTTGCTGGAGGGGAAACTGAGGGAAAGAGCGGACTGGCAGAAGTCTCAGTAGAGGTCTTCCGTTCCCAGCTTGCCTAGAGTGCGGACGTGGCGTTCTTTACTCAGCTTGTCTGAGAAAGAGTGAGCATCTCTGCAGTTTAGGACTTAGCAAATGGAACGATTGAGCTTGGAGATAGAAAGTTTTGGTTCAGCTATGTACTGAGCAAGATAGCTAGGAGTGAATAGACGAGCACAGCCTTGCAGCACCACGAGGTCAGCCGACATCCGCACAACGACGCCGCTCTGCCACGCTGTATACGGTGATATTGCGCCCGCTCCGGCCACGTCGGCAAGGTTTCCATGAGGGTTTCAAGGGCCGTGTATTGTAGAATTCTTCTCGCACTTTGCGTTACGCCTGGGTCAGTCGATAGGAATTACTTTGGATTTATCACGCTTTACTCCACGCAAACACAATTTATTACCACTGCCTGTTAGGAGAGTCATGTAATGTGATGATTGAAGGCTGTGAGTTAAAATACACTCCTGGAAATTGAAATAAGAACACCGTGAATTCATTGCCCCAGGAAGGGGAAACTTTATTGACACATTCCTGGGGTCAGATACATCACATGATCACACTGACAGAACCACAGGCACATAGACACAGGCAACAGAGCATGCACAATGTCGGCACTAGTACAGTGTATATCCACCTTTCGCAGCAATGCAGGCTGCTGTTCTCCCATGGAGACGATTGTAGAGATGCTGGATGTAGTCCTGTGGAACGGCTTGCCATGCCATTTCCACCTGGCGCTTCAGTTGGACCAGCGTTCGTGCTGGACGTGCAGACCGCGTGAGACGACGCTTCATCCAGTCCCAAACATGCTCAATGGGGGACAGATCCGGAGATCTTGCTGGCCAGGGTAGTTGACTTACACCTTCTAGAGCACGTTGGGTGGCACGGGATACATCCGGACGTGCATTGTCCTGTTGGAACAGCAAGTTCCCTTGCCGGTCTAGGAATGGTAGAACGATGGGTTCGATGACGGTTTGGATGTACCGTGCACTATTCAGTGTCCCCTCGACGATCACCAGTGGTGTACGGCCAGTGTAGGAGATCGCTCCCCACACCATGATGCCGGGTGTTGGCCCTGTGTGCCTCGGTCGTATGCAGTCCTGATTGTGGCGCTCACCTGCACGGCGCCAAACACGCATACGACCATCATTGGCACCAAGGCAGAAGCGACTCTCATCGCTGAAGACGACACGTCTCCATTCGTCCCTCCATTCACGCCTGTCGCGACACCACTGGAGGCGGGCTGCACGATGTTGGGGCGTGAGCGGAAGACGGCCTAACGGTGTGCGGGACCGTAGCCCAGCTTCATGGAGACGGTTGCGAATGGTCCTCGCCGATACCCCAGGAGCAACAGTGTCCCTAATTTGCTGGGAAGTGGCGGTGCGGTCCCCTATGGCACTGCGTAGGATCCTACGGTCTTGGCGTGCATCCGTGCGTCGCTGCGGTCCGGTCCCAGGTCGACGGGCACGTGCACCTTCCGCCGACCACTGGCGACAACATCGATGTACTGTGGAGACCTCACGCCCCACGTGTTGAGCAATTCGGCGGTACGTCCACCCGGCCTCCCGCATGCCCACTATACGCCCTCGCTCAAAGTCCGTCAACTGCACATACGGTTCACGTCCACGCTGTAGCGGCATGCTACCAGTGTTAAAGACTGCGATGGAGCTCCGTATGCCACGGTAAACTGGCTGACACTGACGGCGGCGGTGCACAAATGCTGCGCAGCTAGCGCCATTCGCCGTCAACACCGCGGTTCCTGGTGTGTCCGCAGTGCCGTGCGTGTGATCTCGCAGTGTCCGGAGCAAGTATGGTGGGTCTGACACACTGGTGTCAATGTGTTCTTTTTTCCATTTCCAGGAGTGTAAATCTGTGCTAATCGACTGCATCTGTTTTCAATCAAGTAGTTGAAATCCCAAGTCACTTTCTTAATTAATTTTATGTTCAACATTTGCATCTGGTGTTCAATAGCTGAATATAACATCAATGTCCACCACTTTTTAATTAAAAGGGATCAATTCAGAATCAATTAATGTCAACACTGCCACCGCAGTTCAATCAGGAGTCACAGGGCCTTATTACTTTCTTTGCGTTATCTGACATTGCGGCAATTTTGCACTCTGTTGAACTGTTAATCAATTACCTGGGGTGAACACACACCAAAACCAGATAAGTGACGGGTGGGGTGTTACAAGAGAACACATTTCAACTGGTCGACAGGTAATGTAAATTCACAAACAAGGATTAAAAGAAAGGAACACAGTAATGCAAGCTGCATAGTACTGAAATGAATGGGAAGCGCATGGAAGTTAAGGTACAACGGCTGCGTAAAAAAACGTGAAGAGTTTTTGAAAAATTCCGGAATGGGAGATCTGTTTATGAAAAATCCAATAATTTTTCTTTTTAGTCAGCCCGCATCTCGTGGTCGTGCGGCAGCGTTCTCGCTTCCCACGCCCGGGTTCCCGGGTTCGATTCCCGGCGGGGTCAGGGATTTTCTCTGCCTCGTGATGGCTGGGTGTTGTGTGATGTCCTTAGGTTAGTTAGGTTTAAGTAGTTCTAAGTTCTAGGGGACTGATGACCATAGATGTTAAGTCCCATAGTGCTCAGAGCCATTTGAACCATCTTTTTAGTCATCATGAGTTCCTTTCCTATGCTAATCTCTTGATTTCAGAATAGCACTTGCACGCTACGTCCTCAAGTATTTGTTGGATGTATTCCAGCCTCTGTCTTTCCCTACAGTTTTACCTCTCACACTCCCCTCAAGTACCATGGAAGCTATTTCCTGATGCCATAAAATATGTTCTGTCGTCCTCTCCCTTTTTGTTGTTGGTGGTTTCCATATTTTCCTCTCTCCGCTGATTCAGAAGGGAACATCCTCGTTATTTATCTCATCAGTCCACCTAATTTTCGACATTCTTCTGCAGCGCCACATGTCAAATGCTTCGAGTCTCTTTTGTGCCGGTTTTCCCACTGTCCGTGTCTCACTACCGTGCTCCAAACGTACATTCTCAAAAATTTCTTCTTTAAATTAACGTCTATATTTGATACCGGTAGAATTCTCTCGGGCAGGAATGCCCAGTTTGCTTGTACTAGTTTGCTTTTGATGTATTTCTTGCTTCGTCCGACAGGAGCTATTTTGCTCCCATGGTAGAAGACCTCCTTAACTGTTAACTTCATCTACTTCGAGTCAACAACTTTAATACTATTCCTCGCTATTCTCATTTCTGCTAGCTCTCATTACCTTCGTCTTTTTCCAGTTTACTCTCTATCCATATTCAGCACTCATTATATTGTTCATTCCATTCAACAGATCCTGTAATTCTCCTTGACTGTCACTGAGGACAGCAATGACATCGGCGGATCTTACCACTGATATCCCTTCTCCCAGAATTTAAATACCACTCTTGAACCTTCCTTTTATTTCAAGCTCATTGTGCGATAGTTTTTCGCGCATCTCATGGGACGACTCCAGTCTCATGGATTCTACACATCAACTCCAATAGTTGTTCATTGCCATCTCACCCATTGCTTTTAGAAATTCTGATGGAATGTGATCTGTCTCTTCTGACTTATTTGATCTCAGTTTTACTACAGCTCTTTTACATTATGGTTCCAGTACTGAGTCCCCTATCTCTTCTAAATTTACTCATATTTCTTGTTCTCTTCTACATTTACTCCTGCTCCTTGTTCTATCTCATCATCAGACTCGTCGTCCCCCTCACAGACGCCTTCAATGCACTCTTCCCAGCTATCCACTCTCTCCTCTGCATTTATCAGTGGAATTCTTATTGCACTTGTTATATATCTTGCTTTTAATTTCACAGAAACTTGTTTTTACTTTTGTATATGTTGAGTCAGTCCTCCCGACGAGCATTTCTTTTTCGATTTCTTCACATCTTTCCAGCAGCCATTTCGTCTTGGCTGCCCTACGCTTCTCAAGAATTTATGTTGCTGTATTCCTGTCTTTCCCCGAGCATTTCTGTTCTTTCTTCTTTCACCTATCGACCGAAGTATTTCTCCTGTCACCCACGGTTTCTTAGCAGTACCTAAATTTATCTGTCCAGCATCTGATATTGCCCTTTTTTTTATAGATGTCCGCTCCTCTTCAACAAAATTGCCTACTTAACGCCGCAACCACATCCTTAGCGAAATGAAAACGAGTCTCTTCATTCCTCAGTACTTCGGTATACCACTTTCTTCAACATTGATTCTTTCGGACGATACTTGAACTTAGTTCTGCTCTTCGTTATTACTAAATTGTAAGTTGAATGTATATCCACACCTGGGTACGTCTTACAATTCAGTATCTGATTTCATAATCTCTCTGACCACGCTGTAATCCAGCTGGAACCTTCCCGTGTCTCTGTGTGCTCCAGGTATACCTCCTCTTCGTTATTACCGTCTTAAATTTATAGCAGAACTTAGTTAGCCTATCTCCTCTCACGTTGCTACTGCCTACCCCATATTCTGCAGTAATCCTTTTTTCTACTCCCTTTCCTACAACCGCGTACCAATATCCCATAATTACTAGATTTTCGTCTCCCTGTATGCACTGAATTATCTGTTCAAAATCGCCGAATACTTTCTCTACCCCTCAAGTTCTGCTTGCAACGTTAGTATATATATCTGAACTATGGTTTTTGGTGTTGGTTTACTGTTGAATCTTATGGGAAAAACACTATCCTTTGCTCTACTATCCTATTCATTATGAATCCTACTCCCGTTACACTATTTTCTGCCGCTGTTGATATTACCTTACGATCGTCTGACCAGAAATCCTTCTTTTCGTTTCAGTTCACTGCCCCCATTATTCTAGATTGAGCCTTTGCATTTCCCTTTCAATATTTTCCTTGGTTGCCTCCCCCCCCCCCCCCCCCCACACACACACACAATCACCAGGGAACCGAGTGGGGGACTATTTTGGAATTTTTGGCAATGGAGAGATCATCATGACACTTTTTCAGTTACAGAACACATGCCCTGTTGATACACGTTACGTGTCTTTAGTACAGTGGTTTCCACTGCCTCCTGAATCCTCATGCCTACACCATGGCTGACTCCTCCGACCTGCACCATCTGAAAGCACCATGAAAACAGTTCTTACGTTACGCTTTATAGTGGAAGTAGCAACTAACAAAAATCAAAGATACGTTCATAAATACCCCACTCCTAGGCCGATCATTTTTTCCAGAATGCTCCAGTTTATCCTATAGATCTTCATATTTAGTCTTGCCCTTTAATTTTCTGTATGTACTAGTCACAATAACCACATCTTGAAACACCTCACGTTGCAAGTCTTGTATCTTAGTTACTGGGAGGCAAATACAGCAGTTGCAGTGACGAGAAATTACGCTAGCGATTTAAGTTTATTATTGTCATCAATTACAACTGTATTTCCTGCATTCGCATCTCCTGTTGTACAGTCAGAGCCTAAACACTTGCCGAGACATGGTGTTCGACCCTGAGATACAGTGGAAGACGACGGACATATCGCCGAGTTAGGCGCCAGTGTAGCAGTGGCAGCGTGTACGACCCAGGTGCGCCGCATCAAGATCTGCGCCGCGCCGGCGAAGAGACTGGGGAGCCAAGTGTGTGTCGCGAGTTTGCCGCACGCCACCATTATCATTAAAGTTGGAACGGTCGCGCCGTGCCGTAACAGGCGCCCGATTCCGCGCGCCTGCGCCGTTAAACATAGATGTCGTCGAGGCGGGCAGAAATTAATAGAGCCATTAAGGTGTTTAGAACATTAAACCGCGCCCGGAATTACTTCCCCCCAATTTCGCGGGCGCGAGGTGAGCCGCAGCTCATCAGCCATCACGAGGGCTTTACGGCGGCGGCGCGCCCCCAGATAGCGCCACAGCAAGCCACATCACGCCCCGACACGCCTCTGGCGGCTACGGTCTCTGCCATTCTGCACTGTAGCTACAGAAAGAGGTGTGTAAGGCAACTCGTATAATAAAGGCACAGACACCGTCCCCTGAAGCTGAGTATTTATGCACACCGGCAAGAAATTAGTACACCCTTTTAGAGGTTTCCAATTCACTCAAGACTGATTCTTGCAACATTGCAGTTAGAGTACATGAAGTTATTACATTTACAGATCAGTAGCACAAGCGTTTCTGGAGTACCAGATATCAGCCCATGCTGAAACACCCATATTAGTACGTGGTGAAGCATTCACGGACAGCAGTGCAGGCACTGACTCTGACGTCCAGTCAATCTTACAGATAGCGAATACTGTCCTGGGATACATTATTCCACGCTTGTTCGACTTGTTCACGTAGTACTGCGAGAGTTATTGGTTGACAAGTAGCACGAATTGACTTATCGTCCCGTCATATCCCAAATGTGCTCGACTGGAGACAAGTTCGGAGGTCGTGTTGACCAGGAAAGTTGTTGGCCGTCTTGCAGAGCACGTTGAGTTTTACGGGCATAGTGTAGACGAGCATTATCCCGTTGGAACAACACACCAGCAAAAAATGGTTCAAATGGCTCTAAGCAGTATGGGACTTAACATCTGAGGTCATATTTCAACTGACTTTGGTCGACAAAGTCGACTTCTTTTTTCAGTGCCGAGCTGTCTCAGAATCGATTAATTTGTTCGACTGGTAGCAACCTTCTACAGCTTCCTGTTTCCAGGGCATCAGTTCTGCGACTATTCTGTCATCTTTGTCGTCCATGTTTCTGCTCTCATTACCATTTTGATGCGGAGTCCAGGACCGTGCAACCAAAGTCTGGATGACTTTACCAGTAACAGAAGCTGCGCAGAGTCTCTGCTCCCCGCATTGCTTCCAGAGGTTTCGTCGTACAGGGATCGGGCAAAAAATATGGAAACACCACTAGAAATTCATGTCTGAACAAAAATACAGATGCTAGCCAAGCCTAGAGGTTGCACTGTAGTATTTTACCACGAACAGCTCCAGTGCAGTGTCCTCAGTACGTTGCGAGTGTCATGGTGCTCAGAACAGCATTCTGTGTAGTTGCGAGCGCATTATGTCGAAGTGAATTCGAACGTGCGCAGGTTGTTGCTTCCCGTATGATGGGTTCATTGTGTCGAAGATTTGTACCGCAGACTCGCAAAGCGAGAAAAGGTTATACGCTAAGTCACACGCCGACGAAAGTGTGTGCCGAGCGATCGTGACAGACTCTTATGGAATAGGGTTCTGACGAGAAGTAAGATGACGATAGTTGCAGTCGTCTCTGCAGAACGGAATGTCGCATTCGCTAATCCTGTCAGCACTAAAACAACTCGAATGGAGCTCCAAAGGCTGGGAATTTCAGACAGGCTGGAATTTCAAAACCAGTCATCAGTGATGCAAATATCCATCACAGGAAAACGTGGTAGCATGGAGCAATGGAAGAACGTAATTTGGTCGGATGAGTGTTGTTTCACGCGGTTTCCAACTTTTATCCTAGATTTCGTGCCAAGAGTGAAACATGGCGGGGTTGGGTGATGATTTAAACAGCCATATCGTGGTATTCCTACGGTCTCACGGTTACCCTGCAAGGATTATGTGACCAGTTTGACTGATGAGGCTCATCGCATGGTACAATGTTTGTTCCCAAATGATGATGCTGAGTTTCAAGGCTGTTATGAGTGCCAACAGCTTTCCCACACCGTATTAGGCATGGAACAGTACTGTGTTTGTGGTGTTTCCGCAGTTTTGCCCAGCCTCTGTGTATCAGGTGCAGTGGTGCCGGTGCCTCTTTTATCAAGACTAGATGGGATGGTAGGTCATCCACATTATCGAAAATCCGAAAATTCAGGAAAAAAAATTAAAAAGTCGTGGGTCAAAAGTCATAACCAGTCACACTACACACTTCATTTCACTACACCCACTATAGACTTCTAGAGGTTGGATGTAAAATGAGTTTGAAAGTCGGATCACTTTTAAATCTCCCGCATCACGGTAGGCGCAGAAACCGAGAAGAAGGAGCCGTCGGCCTTCCACGTTGTAATTATGACATCACACACTGTTTTCGTCCGGCTAATGAAACTCTTACGTTCGCAGCTAGGAGAGTTAATTATGGTGCTCCAAAGATGCGCCGCACTCACTACTTCGAATAAGATGTCCCTGAAAGTGCTCAAGAGAACCAGATGACGATCACCCGAAACACTGCCCACGCTGTGGGCTCCTGTAGAACACACAGCTAGAATTCATAATCTCCGCTGTGTGCCTACCGTGCAAGATGGAGTTTTGCAAATGATCCAGTCTCCAAATGTATTATACATCCAAACAGCACATTTCCGCCTCTGGATTCATTCTCAAAACTTTATCTATTAAGTCCTCTAGATAGCTAAAATAGCAATGTGAAATGTCTTCTGTTTTTGTGTAAACACACAAATTGTATGTTACTGTCACATAATTTTTAGCAGATATTTAAAAGTAAACTTAAATAATCAGTAACTTCCTTTTAACCAATATTCGGATATCACTTCCGTGGATCGTGACCTCCGTACATGTCAAAATGTCTGCGTCAGTTGGTCCATCAGCATTATCATCGTTGTTTATAGACGAACAAATAGTAATAATTTCTTCATCGGTAATCATACCGTGGGCATCGGCATTGTCATTTCTTAACCAGTCATTTACGTCATTGATACTTACGCCTAAGCGTTCTGGTGTGTTTGCTAATGCTTCAATGAAATCCGTTGGGTCGACATTGTCGCTAGCTTCTCTATCTAATGGGCAAACTTCGTCAGTGGACTTGCAAACGGCTGGTATAAAGTTCTCCAGGGCTTTATTATTATTGACTTGCCAACATGATCCAAGGCAGATACAATCATGTAATGACTTTTATGTCGTTTATAAACCTCAGAAATGTTATCACACGATTTTCCCTCTAGTCTGCTACAAGCTTGCTCAGTAGCTGCCTCTAATAAACATCCTTAATATTTTCCAGTACTACTTGGTCCGCTGGTTGCAACAGTGCCATTAAACAAGGCACTAAAAATGTAACTTTTATGCCGCAAGGTACTGGTTCTACTACATGCGGATGTGACGGAGAATTTTCAATCAACGACAAGTATCTTCCAAAGAAATATTCTTTTTCATTAATTGTACAAAATGTTTCCTCCGGAATTTAATGCAAAGAAGTACCAATAGACAAATGCTTGTGCTTACACAATATGCTATGAAATTTGACGAGGGAAGAGGCTTTATTAAAAATAAACTGTGTTATAAAAATTACAGAGTATCATTGTGCAATGCATCCGACCATTAAAATAAAAAGTCTGCACCTCGTTAACGAAGCAGAAACAAGACTCGCCTCCAACCGCATACACCGCACCCACGCAGTCTACCCGCTAAACTGCAACCCATGAAATGAAATGAGCGATTGTCATCAGACATAAACAGAGCTACCTGTTTGGTTCACATACTCTATTCAGTAGCCCTAGTTCAATAATAGGTAACGAGGAAGGAGGTTACATTAAAAATATGATACCATGTAACCAAAGGTATGCAATACCAGCGTACAATGCAAACAGATCTACAAATCGCTAACAAAGTATAAAACAGACTTTTTCTAGGTCGACACACACAGTGTGCTCACACAAACTACCCGCCAAACGGCTACACGCTGATCGGTCCACAACGACATGCCAGGAAATGAAAAATATAACAGTTGTCATTGGATATCATCACCGCTATTGTTTAAACCTGTCGCTTTCTCCTGAAATATCGAGCCTGAAACCGCAACGCCACTGCCCGCCTTTGCACTATACCACATGAAATAAGCGATGTGGTGATACATTCATTGCTTTTTAGCTGTCCCGCGACTCTTTCAACTTTCCTTTATCATGATTTTATAACAACAGTCTTCAGTTTCTTTCGGATTACTGTTCCAAACTGACACTGTTGAATTTCCAGCACCTAATTTAGCAGCAATGTTTTTCATGAAGAGTCGTTTGTCGATCCTGTGCAGTGCATCTCACTAATTCGTGAACACTAGGGCGTTTTTTCTCTTTGATTTCATTTTACACTCGCAACAGACGAGGACTCGCAGTAGTGTTTTTATTCTGCAATACCCTGCCGTCTTGGAAAACAGGTTCACCATTGTGGAATAAATGTTGCGCCATGGGATTAATGTAATCACCAAAATGGTCACATAACCGTTGGTAGCAACGGGAGGTTGCTGAGTGACCGTGGGGCGCATATATTACTACAACAAGACCGTCCAGATAATCCCCCAACCCCTGCCATGTTTCGCTCTTGGAACGTAAACTCAGCCATAAATTGGAAACAGTATGAAACAAGACTCAATGCAACCAACTGTTTTTCTTTCATTGCTCCTTAGTCCAGGTTTTATGGCTTCACCATCACATTTCCTGTTACAGGCATTTGAGTGATTTAGGAATTCCAAGTTGCCCTGCAATTCGCTGTTTCTGAAGCTCCCACCGTGTTGTTTTGGCGCTAACAGAATTCACGAGTGCGACATTTAATTCTGCAGTGACTTTCGCAGCTGTCGTCTTATTTCTCGCCACAGCTCTCTTCAATGACCACCTGTCAAGATCACTCAAACCACATTTTCATCCGTGTTGTGATTTGGCGGATGATATTTTTCCAGCTTTCCCTGTATTCGGTACAAATATTTAATTCGATTGATCTAGAAACGCAAAACACTTCGGCTGCCTTGGGTACTGAAGCACCCACCAAACGAACACCAGCAATTTGCTCACGTTCAAATTCACTCACCTCCGACTTAATACGCTCACGACTACACAGATCACAGTTCTGAACAGGTTTGACACTGAAACGTCTCTGTGGAGTCGTTTCATAAGACTCTTGTCTCACTGGATTCTGTGCATCCTATTCTGTCCACCGCCTGATTGCGGTTTAATTTATTAACTCTCCCAGAAACTGAGGCAACAAACTAAGGATTACTAAATGATATTATGTTTGATTTTTTTTTGTTCCATAGGAAATCATGACCTGTATTTATTACGTTTCTCCCTTCACACTACCCTATGTTTGCGTGAATGTGACTGAATGAGTGTTTTTACGTGTGGTTTCGGGTTTCTTTTGTGGGGGACGCTGAGTTGGTTGTCGTCTGCTAGGAGCAGGTGATGTTTGCTTCTCGTTTGGAGGGTAGCACAGGATGACCAACTTAGGATCCCACTACCTGGACCGAGAGGTTGACGCCTTTTCGTCTGAGGTTGATTTGTCTGTCAGGTTGGTGGCGAAAGCCTACCCCTCTGGTAGCTTCCGTTGCACCGGTAGTTAGGCGAAGCTTGGTGGAGAAAGGACACTCTGCAGCTAGCGGTTGGTGAGTACAGTTCGTAGCTCCTAGAGAGGGTTTCTGCCTTGCCGAGTTAATTTTATTTCGTGACGGCAAAATCATTCTGGTATTGCACCATTAAAATTTCTTACATTTGTGCCTGGTTTAATGTCTAATTTCTGAATAGTTAACTTGTAATCAAGTTTACCACGTGCTGAAGTTCGGCCGTTCGTAAGCGGCAGGCGCGGGTTCCATGTCGCATATCTACTATACAAACCTTGCGAATCGGATAAATCTCTTTCCAGGCTAGTGCATGAGCATAATGGTGAGGTGGCCGAGCCGTTCTAGGCGTTTCAGTCTGGAACCTCGCGACCGCTGCCTCGGGCATGGATGTGTGTGATGTCCTTAGGTTAGTTAGGTTTAAGTAGTTCTAAGTTCTAGGGGACTGATGACCTCAGAAGTTAAGTCCTATAGTGCTCAGAGCCATTTGAACCATTTTGAGCATAATTGTGATAGGTATCTCTCTGAACTATTTCTGTAGTGGGTATGTAGATGGAATGATTGGATTATTGTGTTCCACTTCCCTTTTGTGTTTTTCCTTTTTAATTGCGCGACTCTACAATTTTTTGCAGATAATTTAGCTAAACTTTTTTCTTCAGGCACCAGTCATGTGTATTCATAGGATGTGCATCAAATTCAGTAATGAAACAAATGTGTTACATAAAAGATACTGCGTCCTTTATCTTTCTTATTGATGCCAGTTATCAAATTAATTTTCTAATCCCTGATTTTTTAAAGTTAATCTGCCTACTTGTGATGATCAAAAATGGAAGAAAAAATCAAAGAGAACGGTGCACTGTCTCAAAATTAAGAAATTGTCACATTTAATTAAGCTCCTTGATATACGACATACAACGTTGTTCATCTTGTTAGTTTCTTTAAAAAAAATTGTATTCTTATAATTAAATTCATAATTTAATTAAACTGATAATTTCCAGTTCGGTCTTTTCTTAATTGTTAGGAAGGGCTTGGGCTGGTGGAGACCCTGTAATTTTTAAATTTATAACTGTCCTTGTGAGGTGGCTTAACCAGAAATTGCGGACAAGGGTTACATCTCCATTATTCGTGGTACATAACGTACGTCGAGCCTTGGCTAGGATTCGTTTACAGTTCATCATACATACTTTACAACACTTGCATTGTGTTGACATTTTTTAGGTGTTGTTCGTGGTCAAACATAACAGCGCAACCTGTAGGTTTACCTATCACCCACATTTTTTTCAAACGAGTATTTCTAGCGTTGTTTCCACATTTTTGCCCAGCCCCTGTAAATGACTAGTGACAATTTTAGTCCTGTCTCGCGCTTCAGCGCTTATTTAGACTGATGGTATACGTGGTAGCAGTGCATAAGATTAATCCGAGACCGCCAATAAACAGTTTTGAGAATGTCGGCTGAGCGGTAGGTCGCGTAATTTGTTTCGAGCGCAACTTATTGTTAAGTGCGTGCGGACTTCGGGGGCGGTAGTCTGACGCTTCGGAAGTTCCACGACATGGACGGTAGGAGCATCTCATACTTTCAACTATTTTTTTTTCTAAACGCACTATGCGCTGATAACGCTGAAACCTTCCCGTCTCCTCTACATCTCTTTTGTTGTTACGCAATAACCGTCTCCTCTATATCTCATTTGTTACTCAACCTTCCCTTCTACAATAACCTATGAAACCTTTCCTTAGGATTTCTATCTCTTGCTTAATAATCACAAATGAAATCTTCCCTTTGAAATTTATTCTCTTTCTCAATCTTCGCATACAAATTTAATTGCTGCTTATTAAAAGTGATTTTCCGATTATTTCGACGAAACATAGAATGTGTCGTCGTCGTGGCCCTCTGTCGTTATCTGCAATAACCTAGAACTGTTCCTTACCTTTTTTACTGTTATTGGATCGCCATCTGACTGTTACATCGAACTGCGACATGAATATACTTACTCTGTTTTACTATACTCTATTAGCCGGCCGAAGTGGCCGCCCGGTTCTGGCGCTGCAGTCTGGAACCGCGAGACCGCTACGGTCGCAGGTTCGAATCCTGCCTCGGGCATGGATGTGTGTGATGTCCTTAGGTTAGTTAGGTTTAACTAGTTCTAAGTTCTAGGGGACTAATGACCTCAGCAGTTGAGTCCCATAGTGCTCAGAGCCATTTGAACCATTTTGAACTATACTCTATTAGCTGCTGGTGGGCTTTCATAATAAGTGGCTGTATTTATTACCAAAGCTGACGTTATTCTTTAATAGCAAAGCTGACGTTATTCTTTAATTAATTTGACTGAAGTTACGTAATTCATAGTGACACTTTTTCTTGACAACAATAAAATTTTTGCAAAGTTTTACGTTGATCTTTTTTGGGATGGATTATAATCAGTAGCGCAACATTGCTGGCAAAAATTAATTATATTCTGAACAAGTTTCTTCAAATATTTACTGCTGGTAATGAAATGTTTTTACAAACGTTCAAATGGGACTTATTTTTTACAATAATCTTACAACTAGCATTGCGCAAACATACCTTCAGTAGTCCTGAGTTTTGCAAAGAAAATAATTCAATAATATTAGTTCCTCTTATGATAATAGTTAGCTGATGTCTCTGTACATCCGTTTATAATCTCTTGTAAATCATAGCTGGTGGCTGGCAGGCACACTGCTCTTCTCAACCTCTCGCTTCAGACCTGCTACCAACTCGCTTCACATCTCGCTTACTACTGACTTCCTACGAACGCTTAAGTGCGGTCTCTATGCCAACAATGCTTTCTGGTGCAGACAATCCCTACTACGATTACAAAATGTATCCATGCGCGGTCTTTCCAGCTCTTTTCTTAAAATGTATCCATACGCGGTATCTCCCGCCCTTTTTAAAATTATTTCAGTTTGTGATCTCAGCTGCCAACATTACTTTGGTGCAGACAGTCCCTGCTACCACAATTATTTCCAACATGTTGTTGTTGTTGTGGTCTTCAGTCCTGAGACTGGTTTGATGCAGCTCTCCATGCTACTCTATCCTGTGCAAGCTTCTTCATCTCCCAGTACCTACTGCAGCCTACATCCTTCTGAATCTGCTTGGTGTATTCATCTCTTGGTCTCCCTCTACGATTTTTACCCTCCACGCTGCCCTCCAGTACTAAATTGGTGATCCCTTGATGCCTCGTAACATATCCTACCAACCGATCCCTTCTTCTAGTCAAGTTGTGCCACAAACTCCTATTCTCCCCAATTCGTTTCAATACCTCCTCATTAGTTATGTGATCTACCCATCTAATCTTCAGCATTCTTCTGTAGCACCACATTTCGAAAGCTTCTATTCTCTTTTTGTTCAAACTATTTATCGACCATGTTTCACTTCCAAACATGGCTACACTCCATACAAATACATTCAGAAACGACTTCCTGACACTTAAATCTATACTCGATGTTAACAAATTTCTCTTCTTCAGAAACACTTTCTTTGCCATTGCCAGTCTACATTTTATATCCTCTCTACTTCGACCATCATCAGTTATTTTGCTCCCCAAATAGCAAAACTCCTTTACTACTATAAGTGTCTGATTTCCTAGTCTAATTCCCTAAACATCACCCGACTTAATTCGACAACATTCCATTATCCTCGTTTTGCTTTTGCTGATGTTCATCTTATACCCTCCTTTCAAGACACTGTCCATTCCGTTCAACTGCTCTTGCAAGTCCTTTGCTGTCTCTGACAGAATTACAATGTCATCGGCGAACCTCAAAGTTGTTGTTTCTTCTCCATGGATTTTAATACCTACTCCGAACTTTTCTTTTGTTTCTTTTACTACTTGCTCAATATACAGATTGAGGCTACAACCCTGTGTCACTCCCTTCGCAACCGCTGCTTCCCTTTCATGCCCCTCGACTCTTATAACTGCCATCTGCTTTCTGTACAAACATTAACTATTCCTATTAATAAAATATAAACATCTTTCATAAATTGCGGTTTGACAATAGAAAATAGACGTCTTACAACGCTACCCTGCTGATATCAGTGTATTTCCGTTCAGAGATTCTTTTCTGACGGTTTCTATGTCGTCAATTCCCACAACAAGGAGGAAGGATTATGGCCTGTTTTGTTGCGCCAGAGCCAAAATTCGCTTCGCGCAGATCGACCTACTCTGGCACTGAAAATTAAGTCTCATACGGAGTAAAGAACGAGGCACTCTCCTGTAATACCGCAGCGGGAATTTTCCCCGGCCCGCAGCTCCGCGCGCCCCTTTCTATCACTCGGCGTGCGAAACAGGTGGGGCGGAAGCACACGAGAGTGTGGCCGTGTTCCACAGCGCGGCGACGTCAATCCGATGAACACGACGCTCAGTTCGCAGCCAGCTGCTAGAGCGCCCACTAGCTGACGTCGAGAGGCTCTATTACTAACTCGCTCGTAAATTTTAATCCAGGATACAAAACAAATTTCCTGCCAATTTCCTGCATCCACGGCGGCGGGCGCGCCTATCGTCTGCTCCCTCAGCCTGTGGCTCTGCTCTCGAGTTTCTGCACTGCATACACCCCTCCCCCCCCCCCCCCCCGCAACCCTCACGCTTTCCCCCGTCTTTCCGCTTTATTTCGGTTTCAGTAACTAACTAGAGAGCGAAAAAAAATGGAGAATCGTGCAGTTTCTCTCCCTCGTCCCGAAGGCTGCTATTTTTAGCCGGTCCGCGTGGAAATTCTTGCGTTTCACGTTACGGGGGTAAATATGATTGCACGGCGCACTCCTTTTCCTGCGTTCGGTCTTTTCCGCAGTTTTTTTTCCTTTCCCCTCTTTTTATTTTCAGCGGGAGCTCCGACATTCTCGCTCCCCCCACCAGCTCCTTTGGGCGGCCCCGCGCAATCAAGAGGCGCCTACAAAAGCTTTATAGGCGGCCTTTATACGCCGCAGCCGGCACAGCTACTGATTAATGCGACGTCAGTCGGATGAAAAGGCACGCGGGCCGAGCGTCGAACGCCGGCGAGGGGCGGGGCCGACCGCCAACAATCGCGCCTGTGTATCGCTTAATGAAAACTTTCTGCCCGCCATTCCGCTGCAGATTGATTCCGCGGCCGTCAGAGGGCGCCCACCACTCGAGAGCCTGAGCGCCTCATTAATTATTACGGCCTTTGTTTCCGCCGAGATGGCTCTTTCGGAGCCCTCGGTGTAGGAACGTTCTAAGTCGGCAATTTCGCAAGCGCCTCACGCCATCTAACGGCGGCGCGCGATGGTTCTCGAACGGGCAGGTTGCTCAGAATCAGCGGCAACCAGGAACGCTCAGAGTTTAACGCTTCGTGAAGGTCAATGTTGTCGATCCACCACTTAACGTATTCCACGCCGCCTCACCTTCCGTATCCGTCAATCAAAAATGTTCAGATGTGTGTGAAATCTTATGGGACTTAACTACTAAGGTCATCAGTCCCTAAGCCCACAGCCCGCAGAAGTGGCCGAGCGGTTCTAGGCGCTTCAGTCTTGAACCGCGCCACCGCTGCGGTCGCAGGTCCGAATCTGCGTCGGGCATGGATGTGTGTGATGTCCTTAGGTTAGTTAGGTTTAAGTAGTTCTAAGTTCTAGGGGAGTGATGACCTCAGAAGTTAAGTCCCATAGTGCTCAGAGCCATTTCAACCGTTTGAACCCTAAACCCACATACCACTTAACATAAATTATCCTAAGGACAAACACACACACCCATGCCCGAGGCTGGACTCGAACCTCCGCCGGGACCAGCCGCACAGTCCATGACTGCAGCGCCTTAGACCGCGTTAGACCTCACCATTATCCTGTAAGGGCTTATTACACTACTGACCATTAAAATTGCTACACCACGAGAATGAAGTGCTACAGACGCGAAATTTGACAGACAGGAAGCGATGCTGTGATATGCAAATGATTAGCTTTTCAGAGCATTCACACAAGATTGGCGCCGGTGGCGACACCTACAACGTGCTGACATGAGAAAACTTTCCAACCGACGTCTCATACACAAACAGCAGCCGACCGGCTTTGCCTGGTGAAACGTTGTTGTGATGCCTCGTGTAAGTAGGAGAAATGCGTATCATCACGTTTCCGACTTCGATAAGGGTCGGATTGTAGCTTATCGCGATTGCGGTTTATCGTATCGCGACATTGCTGCTCGCGTTGGTCGAGATCCAATGACTGTTAGCAGAATATGGAATCGGTAGGTTCAGGAGGGTAATACGGAACGCCGTGCTGGATCCCAACGGCCTCGTATCTCTAGCAGTCGAGATAAAAGGCATCTTATCCGCACGGCTGTAACGGATCGTGCAGCCACGTCTCGAACCCTGAGTCAACAGATGGTTATGTTTGCAAGACAGCAACCATCTGCACGAACAGTTCGACGACGTTTGCAGCAGCATGGACTATCAGCTCGGAGACCATGCCTGCGGCTACCCTTGACGCTGCATCACAGACAGGAGCGCCTGCGATGGTGTAGTCAACGACGAACCTGGGTGCACGAAAGGCAAAAAATCATTTTTTCGTATGAATCCAGGTTCTGTTTAGAGCATCATAATGGTCGCATCCGTGTTTGGCGACATCGCGGTCAACGCACATTGGAAGCGTGTATTCGTCATCGCCATACTGGCGTATCACCAGGCGTGATGGTATGGGGTGCCATTGGTTACACGTCTCGGTCACCTCTTGTTCGCATTGACGGCACTCTAAACAGTGGACGTTACATTTCAGATGTGTTACGACCCGTGGTTCTAACCTTCATTCGATCCCTGCGAAACCCAAAATTTCAGCAAGATAATGCACGACCGCATGTTGTAGGTCCTGTACGGGTCTTTCAGGATACAGAAAATGTTCGACTGCTGCCCTGGCCAGCACATTCTCCAGATGTCTCACCAATTGAAAACGTCTGGTCAATGGTGGCCGAGCAACTGGCTCGTCACAATACGTCAGTCACTATTCTTGATGAACTCTAGTATCGTGTTGAAGCTGCATGGGCAGCTGTACCTGTACACGACATTCGAGCTCTGTTTGACTGAATGCTCAGGCGTATCAAGGTCGTTATTACGGCCAGAGGTGGTTGTTCTGGGTATTGATTTCTCAGGATCTATGCACCCAAATGCGTGAAAATGTAATCACATGTCATTTCTAGTATAATATATTTGTCCAATGAATACCCGTTTATCATCTGCATTTCTTCTTACTGTAGCAATTTTAATGGCCAGTAGTGTAATTTTCCCTCTCTCCTCTCTCACACTGGAAACATTCGGATTCAATCCATTTTCCGAGAACTTGACGCCAACTATCCCTTATTATTAATTCTTCTACTCTGCTGTGCTTGTATTCACACATCTCCCACAACTTACACGCTTCCTACATCTGACCCTAACGAAACTGTTATCTCCCCCTCTAACTGACGGCGGAAACCGCTTTACCAGAGATGGTCTTTGCCCCTCTCCATTTCTCATCCTTTCTTTCTTGGTTCGGTGTTCCCCTCCCCAAATCTTCCATCCCATATATTTTAAACAGCATTCTCCCTCACTTACTGCTAATATCAAATAAGTGAAATTTTCTGTTTTTGAATAGACTGTCGTCAACCGATCATGTATAAAAAAAAAAACAAGACAACCATAGTTTGCTTAAAATCTCAACTGTACCAAAGCCGTTTCCGATAATTTTTAAAAATATGTTTTTCTGGAAACCATGTTTACATGGCTTATAGATATCATTGGTAGAAGAGCGGCAATGTATAGCTGCCACCTCACTTTGGTCGTTATGGGCGAGAGAATGAAATAACATACAGATAAACGTGAGGAAGTCAACAAGTCGCTGCCTCGTCATTTTGGTCAAGCGTGTGGGAGAACGAAGTAACAATAAATAAAAATGGTGTCACTACAGCTAATTCACTCCTATCCTCTACCAGCCGACACAGTGACTGTTTCTCCTGGGTGGTCTTGGGTTTAAAAAAATGTAAACTAAATATTACGATAAATTTTATAAATAACCGACAAGTCACGCCAAGGAAGAAGATGGACACGTTATTCGATGGACTCTTGCGCTTCAATGCATGAACCGTCTTTGCTTTGACATTCGCTTATGTTATCTGCGAGGAAGTTCTTGTGTAAACCTCATCTTGCTGTACCAGCTAATAACGTAACTTGCACTTAAAACTAGAAAAATAGAATTAGTGTGTGCGGTCAATCAATTTTCAATCTGATACCTGGATTGTCCTGAGTAGATATGGGCCTTAACAAAGAATTTTCATTGTTAGGCGCCATCTTAGAAAATCTTTAACATTTTTCTTTTAGCTGATCTACGAGACGTGCCGTCGGTTACGACAATTAACTTTCTTGCAGACCCTACGAGCCCGGCGGCCGCTGATAATAATTTAACAATTTTTACTTACAGCTTTTCTTTAAATAACGAGATAACATCCCAAGCAGAAAAGGTCTGGTCACAGGATTCCAGTTCCATTATAGAATTTCATGTGTAGATGCTACCCTTGTTTTCTTGTATTGGGGAATCTAGACGAAACCACGATATTAAGTTACGTATTTCAGTAGTTTACATCGAACAGACTTGTGAAATATTCTCTAGTGTAATAAGCACACGACTTCTCACGAGCCTGGAATAATATCTGTGGTGTTAGGTAAAGAAGGAAAGGGCAATTAATCATCGGCGATTACGTAACTACCCTGAGAACTGAGCTAGTTTATTAATTACTGATGTGTGTTGGGCTAATTTAAAAGATATTGCACTATTGAGAACATTCTTTTGAGTAATACTCATAAAAGTGTTTTCAGCCGCTACTATTGACTCATTAAGAATCCGATTACATTGGCAGACTGCTGTATATTTTTTATATATCACTGTTTCAAATTTGTACATTACAACAGTTCCCACATCTCAAACGCCTGGAATACCGTTACCAGTCCTGCGACTTCAGGTGTGTAGTCCATCCTCTAATACACTTGCCTACAGCTGCATTCTCATCAACAAGTCTCACCTTACTTACAGACCACTCTCCGTAGACAAGACCGCTAACGCACGCCTGTGCGGCAGGCCGCAACTCGGAGGTGAGCCTGTTGATGCCGATCTGTCCGTCGGGTGGGAACGTTAAGCTCAGCGGCCCCTTTGGTGCGATTCGACAAGAGTAAGCTATGTGGTGGCACCGGGTTCCACCCTCTCCCTTCTCTCGTATTTGTATTTCGTGGTAAGTGCCTATAGCGCCAAACTGCCAAGGTCACTGGTCCCTAGGTCCTCACACTACTTAATCTAACTTAAACTAACTTACGCTAAGGTCAGCGGTTACCACGCGTGGCCCCTTCTCTCGCCATCGTCGTAAACACATACATAATACAACAAACGATGGAGAAAAGAATGTTTGCTTGTGCTAAAACGTTAAAAACACTTTTCTTGCATTGTATGGTAAGTTTACAGTGTTCCCCTATTCCACTATTTAGCACAAATTTTCCGCGTTTAGCTTACGAAATTCATAACCAAACATCAAACCTTCTCTCGACAGGAATATGCATTTCAGTTCATTTACGAGAAAAAAATAAATCATGTATTAAGGCAAATTACACCTGATGATGGACCCACAAGGTCCGAAATGCATCGGGCACTTAATAAAACACGAAAAGTTGTGACTGAAGGCGTTTTTTAATTCATACTTCCAGTGAATTGAATACAATCGCGTTCGAAGCAGGTCAGTGAACCCCTTCCTGTGGGACTTCTCTGCCAACTGCCATACGACATTTTTATTTACCGTATTTATGTGTCCCAACAGTTCCAGACCGTATGTCATTCCTGAGATCTACTGTTCGTATCGGCTATAACTTGCCGTGCCTCTTTCACTCTAAATGAAGGCTCAAACCCACCTTTTCCTTGTATCAATAACTGCATTTCTGCCCTATCCCTCCTTCCCCCCTCCCTAGAACGTACATCTCGTCCTTTAACCCTCCCCATATTCAATCTTACATCGCTTCCTTTCCAATCCCATCTGTATCCAAATAACTCGAATAGAAAATATTACTAGAAGATCCCACCCCATTATCCGTACAGGTCTTATGTTGGCCCACATCACCTCATCAATATTAAGATCATGGTTTTCATTCTTATAATCTGCGCGACCTCCCCCGTCGGAGGCTGAGGTTCGAGGCCTCCCTCGGGCATTGGTTTATGTGTTGTCCTTAGCGTAAGTTAGTTTAAGTTAGATTAAGTAGTGTGTAAGCATAGGGACCGGTGACCTCAGCAGTTTGGTCCCATTGGAACTTACCACATACCTTTCCATTTCTGAATGCCGTTGCCAGCTGCCGGCCTTATGGTGAGGAGGCATAAATAATAGATAGATAAAATCTGTATGCGGTTCACAGTCACAAGTAATTAATTTCGCATTTACGTTCGCCAACATCGCTTACATTTGCAAATTACAAAGAAGATGTGAGAAAACAGAAACCCTTCTAAAATTACTCCTACCAGAAATGACCATGCTCATATAATACGTCCTATGACATGTCATACGACATGTCTCTAATGAAATGTACGCAATACCTCATGTATGTAAATTCTGAAGTAACGGAAGCCATGAAAGTGTAGCTGTTCCTATAATTAATTAAATATCATGACCACACAAACTGAGTCGATTACAATACTAAAATTCATCGAACAAACAACCAAGACCCCACAATGGCTTTACTATACCATAGCGTACAAATTCTGGTATGTTAAAAAAATGGCATGCAACATACCCTGCCAGATTCAAAGATTTCACGTGCTGCAAATGTTTCATGACAGAAAGCAGTTACTGTTTCCTGATTGACTGTAGCCAGCTAGATTAATGATAGACGCTACACAACATGCACATTTTACAGGACCTTGCAATAAACAACAGGGAACTCGACACATAATTTTGACAAACAAGCAAAACGCAGAAGTAACACACACCGCAGCTAGAAGCGGGTTTCCAGCATCGACTTTGAAGTGTTGAGATGACCACCCGGAAGTGGCATTGTGAAATCGCTTTACGAAATCCGGTTTTGGGAGCCCCGTGTAAATGGGGTGATTGACTGATAGTCAACGTTTCATCCCAGCGCAGGCAGGAATTCTCTCCCACGCCCGTAACTATGCGACAGACAATGCTGTTTGTACTACGCAGTCGACTGCTGTAACCTACAGCAACAATTAAACACGTCTGCAATTACGGTATTTACTGGACATGACGTATCACTACAACTTCGATCGCTGAATCCTTGAGTCAGGGGAAAAATTGTAGTCCACACTAAAATTAACGACATAAAAAGTTAAGCGTCAGTAATAACTGACGTTGTTCAGAATGTTCCACATGACATAGGCCACTGTACAGTAGAGCAGGTATCCAGCGGAAATGTTTCCAAGCCAATCACCCGCAGTTTTGCACTACTGATAGAGTCAATGTACAAGGTGGTTATAATTAAACTTTCGCACCGTCCTAACGTATACGTTCGTCGTACGTCCCACATTGACTTCTACGGATATTACAGGCTGTGTTGCTTGTCTGTTAGCACTGACAACTCTACGCAAAAGCCGCTACTCTTGGTCGTTGGGTGGAAGCCGTCGGCCACTGCGTTGTCCATGGTGAGAGGTAATGCGTGAAATTTGGTATTCTCGGCACACCTTTGGCACTGTATACCTCGGAATATTGAATTCCTTAACGATTTTTGAAATGGAATATCCCATGTGTCTAGCTCCACCTATCATTCCCTGTTCAGAGTCGGTTCATTCCCGTCGGCTGGCCATATTCACGTCGCGAACACCTGAGTACAAATGACAGATACGCCAGTGCACTGTCCTTCTGTACCCTGTGTACGCAATACTACCGCCATCTGTATATGCGCATATCTCTACCCCGTGACTTTTGTCCCCTCAGTGTACATCACGCTGTTCCTGCAAACTACGGTTCGGCGGTTTATCGACGCTGTTGAGGTCAGGGGTTGTTGGCCTCTACGGTGGTGGTGCTCAAAAATGGTTCAAATGGCTCTGAGCACTATGGGACTTAACTACTGTGGCATCAGTCTCCTAGAACTTAGAACTACTTAAAGCCAACTAACCTAAGGACATCACACACATTCATGCCCGAGGCAGGATTCGAACCTGCGACCGTAGTGGTCGCGCGCGTGGTGGTGCAACCGAGCTCGCAGACATCAGGAGATTATCATTTCAGCAGCCTGGTGCGGCAGCAGTAGAGAGGTGGGTCGATGCCTGACAGTCGTTCGAAGTAGCGCCATGACAGCGTCATTGTTAAAACATTCATTTGTTACCCAACAAACCACAACAGTCGTTACGAAGCTCGGAGAAGGCGGCGCTAGAGTTCGAAACAGCAAGCGACCCGGCGTCTTGTAGTGCCACACGGCCAGTGGAACGATGACGGCAGCGACTCAGCAGAGTCATTACTTCAGCAGCAGCTGACAGCCCGCAATGCATACTGGGTGCTCAAGATGGGACGCCGTGGATCCAGCGTAACCTAGACGGCTCACACCAATACTATTTGCCCATATGAGCAGAGGTGGGCAGTAAGGAGTTTGTCCACACGAGTGATGGCGGCTGAGCAACTGCACAGCCCTGGGCTCCAACTGTAGATCTCCAGGATTGTAGGCCAGCAGCGATGAGTTAGGCTCGCAGATAGCCCATCTGTTAGAGAGCACTAAGTCAGCAACATCGGACCAACTGCAAACAGCTGGGCTGCAGCTAGCCGTGGCAACATCAAGAAGATGGTGCATTGTTCAACCTCGTAGACCTGTAGACCACTGTAGACACATCATTTAATTCGGTAGTCAGCAAACTGCAATGTCTCTCTCTACAAATGGATAGTATTTATATGCGCTTGGCACATCTTTGTCTTGTTAAAGCATCGGTTCCTATCACGTAACCCACTACAAAGCTATTGTTCGGGCATGAGGCAATTGGTCACACTACCGTGGCTCTGTCTTTCTGTCGTGGCCAGCTATTGCGCTTCTGAAGCCTCTGATTGGCCATAGCTTGTAGTAATCCCCTTGAAACCTCACACACAGTCCTTACCACATCAGCAGGTAGCCCATGATGTAACTTAGCCTGGCCATCGCGCACTGACCTGCTTCCAAAGCCTGTTGCGTTAGCTATGGGTGGTGTCTCAATTTTACACGGCCATGCCAAGAAAATTAATTGTGGCGCAAAACCGCAAAGCTGGTGCCCGAAAGCGCCCCAGAAGAGTTCCATCGTATTCAGATAAGGCGAATGTTTTGACCAGGACATCAACGTGAGTTCGCTTCACGAGCTTCAAAACATAATAGCACTATTATGGTCCTGTGACACTGTTAGTTAGCATACTGAAAGATGTCATCGCCATTGGGGAAGACATCAAGCCTGTAGGAATGTAGGTGGTTTGGAATAATGTTCACATGTAGTCCACGTAGTCATGGTGCCTTTGATCGCTATCACAGGTCCCATGGAAGCCCACGTGAATGTATCCATAACACTCCCCCATCCACATGCATACATAGGACGATGCATGTTTGGAGAAGCCGTTCATCTGGATGATTGCGTATCTGGACACGATAAGTAACCTACTGTAATAGGAAACGTGATTCGTCCGACCACGTGACACGTTTCCATTGATCTATTGTCCATTCTCCATGACGCGGTACTCACTATAGTCATACCTGGCGATGTCGTTAGATCAACATGGGAATGTTTATGAGTCATCTGCTCTGCTATGTTCAGCAACGTCCGCTGAGCGGTGTGCTTTGAAACACACCTGAAATAGCGCTATATTTGGTGTCAGACCTGCCACAAATAGCTATCTATCTTCCTTCACAGAATGGACTAGCCTCCGTCCTCCACGTCCTGTGACGAGGCGTGGACATCCAATTCATTGTCTACTACTCCTGGTTTCATCATCCTTCCAACTACTTTTTATAGATGATCGTGACAGTAGCACGCGAATAGTCGACTAGCAACGCAGTTTTCGAGGTACTGGCTCCCAGGCGCTGAACCACAAGTATCCGCCATTTGTCAAAATCGCTTATGTCAGCGGATATCCTCATTTCCAGAATCGCATGCGTGTAGCCTTGTGAACACAGCTGTCACCACCATGAAAGACAAGATTGTCTACTGTATACTTGCCATGAAGATGTAGAAGAAAGGGAAACACTTGGCCACTAAGAATGCCCTAATAACAATCTCGGTTTATAGTCGTTGTTCTATCATCTACGGACACCAAAGTGGGCAGTGTGCTCTTCCTAGGATGCGTGGAGGGAGCAGTAGGACAACAAATATTTTGCTCGGCGAGCTCTTAGTTTGCTATGAAACCATTTGTGTGCCACAAGGGGCCGCTGTGTGTTCAGCCAGTATTTCGAGATGGGCCAGCATGCTCTTTATTCTAAGGGGTTATCTTCTGTAAACTGCATTGTTTTAAAACAAATTTCACTCTGAGAGGCCGACGTCGTGTATGTGGAATTTGTCAGGGGGGCCTAAAGATGAATCAGAAGCCGAAACATAGCATAGTTTGCGTAAATTAAAGTGAAATGTCAAAACAAAATACCTTTAGTTGTCTAAATTTACAGTTTTATTTTATTTGTGATTACAGTTTCAGCGTTACATTAGACCGTCTTCGGGCCCCTGTATAAAGACAACAATTACAACGTGTAAAATACATAACAAAAAGGTGGTGAAAATTTTTAAGGAATCAAATTATACACAATATTAACATCTAGTAAACGTATAACAAAACCAAACCGTACTATAATCGGAAGTCAAAATTACATATTACGCATAGATAACCACAGTGTAATGCTAGCGTTAATGGCCGTGAAACATCTGGAGCAAAACAATCACTGTCATATACTGATGAGTGCAACCTGAAGGTAAAATATTCACTTAAATGTTGTCATACACACCTGTAAAACATAAACCTCTTACTGGGGGTCAACCCCCTGTTCCTACTTCTATCACCGTGTTCCATATGCTAGTAAGAACTAATTAAGGAATATAAAGCTAAGTCAATGTATTCTGTCAATCATAGCTTCATAAGGTGCCACCTATCTAATAAAAACATTTTAATGAACTCAGCTGTTAAGCTAAATCAATGTACCGTAACGAATTCCTAATAAGCAGGAAGTATTGAAATATTGTATGGAAATGGCTACAACCAACATTATCATGAAAGTGAGAAGTTTGCTGGAAGGCACGCGTGTGGCTAGGTGATACATCGAACTATAAACTATGAAGTAATTCTAAAGGAGAGTACTGCAATGCATACTCAGTTCCTTAGGTAGACATTCATCTCAACGAAAGACGCGTACCTCTGTATAACACGCTATATGCTTATTACACATTACCACTAATTTTATTTCTTTAAAAAAATTACACCACCCTTCTCTTATGTATTTTACACTGTTATCTTTGTTGTCATGCACAGGGACCTGAAAATGGCGCAATGTAACGCTGAAACTGGTAGCACAAATAAAATAAAACAGGAAATTTTGACGGCTAATGGTATTTTGATTTAGCATCGTACATTGAATAGCAGAGGTCCTGCAACCATCATGTATAAAGATGGACTTCCAGAAATCAAAATGAAGTGATAAAAGTAAATAAAGAAAGAAGAAAGAATTTTGAAAATGCGAGAGAAGAGACCATCCAGCACCATTTCTTACTTTCTCATAAAGAAGCTTGTTTTCACATACTTTATCCATCTTCTACGAGTTGTTAAGAAGTTTTATCCACCTTTCATAAGCAAGCGCAATGTTCTTCGATAGCAGTACTGGTGAAACATGTCAATGTTTACGATGCTTCTGCGTGGACTACAGAGGGCTGAAAACATATAGCACTGAGAGAGAAAGAGAAAAATAGCCCTAAGGACACATCTTTCTCAGTTCGTACAGCAGAGATCTCAAGAAACCTTGAAACGTGGTGTTAAAGAAAGTGATGTAATAAAAAGTTGAAGGGTTAGTTCCCGAGTAGTATGCTTTTCTTGTGACTCAGGTTGACCCTATTGGTGTTCCTACACAGAAAAGTTGATGGTGGCTGCTTCTGAAGTAATTTTAACACTTTTGTGCCGTTCAGATATACTAGAAATTATGTGAAAAGCTGAAAATGCAATACTGTGAGATTCCTTAGACGTTTATGGCTCAAATGGCTCTAAGCAGTATGGGACTAAACATCTGCTGTCATCAGTCCCCTAGACTTAGAACTACTTAAACCTAACTAACCTAAGGACATCACACACATACATGCCCGAGGCAGGATTCGAACCTTCGACCGTAGCAGCAGCGTGGTTCCGGACTGAAGCGCCTAGAACCGCTCGTCCACCGCGGCCGGCTAGACGTTTATGTCACTGTAGTCTGAAGAGTAGCACAATTGGTGGTCGATGGAGAAAGTGGTTAGTGGTGGCTTTGACCTATTTGAAGGAATCATCGAGCTATCAGCCTGAGGGGATCTTCAAAAACTTAAATGAGGATGGCTCAATGAAGATGGCTAAATAAGTCTAGTGTTCCATTCACTTTACCATGTCATCCGAAAGTGTCGTAACATACTACAGCAGGATCGAGATACTCTCGTAAGGCAAAGAACGACCATTAGATACCCGTATTTTCAAACAATGACTTCAAAGCCATTTGAACCCATTATGCAACAAATGATTAGTCGTGAGTCACTGTAGAAACATATGACAGTAATTTGCTCGTATAGCTTAAAACACACAGCGTTAGCCTGCGAGACAGTAAGGCAAGCCAGACCCAGACCGAATCCGTGAAACCGGTTAACAACCGTTGGTCTGCTACACGGGCAACCGTGAAAGTGGTTTTTGGGTGGTTCTTCATGTTCGGTTGGGCAAATGATCTGCTAGTCCCAAATCTCCACTTCATAAAATACAATATTCTAACCGAGCTATCAAGAGCACCGGAAGCAGAATAAGCGCTAGGAAAAAAGCGAGCACAGATGTTTACTAGTTATGAAGATCTTTCATCAGCAAATACGAGGGTATTGTCGGCGACTATTGGATCGTTGTGGGTCATTACCCTGCAAAAGACCACGTATTGAATGAGTCGATGCGCTTCATCGAGCTGTGAGGCAAAGGGAAAAGGAGAACCGCCCACATGTTGACTCAACAACCAAATTGATTCTTGTTGCCCGTGTATGACTCAGGACGTGTGAAGAGCAACAGTCATATGCCACTCGACTACAAAGCAGTAACATAATCTAACAAAAGCCTAACTGTCTCTTTCGTAATAATATATGACTGGAAGATGGCTACCGTATAACTTCCTCGTACCGCCTTTCTCCAATGTATCGAGTCTCTGCATGGCGCGATGGCCGCCATTGGCGGATCCTCCGCGTTAATAAGCCAGATCGGGCCGCTGGCAGCGGCCAACAAAGGCGGATGACCCCGCATCAAAGATGCAGCTCCACCCCCTCAATGGCGCTGGGCTACGTCGGACAAAATTGATGAGAGCACGAAATGAAGCGGAACTCGAGACTGCCGGGAGCCTTTTTTTTTCTGCACAAAATTCTCGGATTTTTTTGTATTCCTCCCCGCCCCCAGTCCCTCGGGAGTCCGGCCACGGCACGATAACACGGCGACGCATCCTGGCCGCACGCGACATATTCCCGGCGTATCATTATTCGGCGGCCGTTATGTCTGTCGGAAGTGGCGCGCGGATGCACACCTTCCCGTGGCGAAGACGTGACGACAATGCGGCGGTCTGCAGATAATTGATGATTTGTAACTGCTGGGCCGGGCGCCCGCCAGGAAATGGACGCCGCCTTCCGGCGGCCGCGCGCCGTCGAACGCAGAGAGAGAGAGGGGGTGCCGGACCCGTTTTTTATGCGCCACACCCGACTGCGTCTTACTGGCCGCTTGTTTTATAACTCCGGACGGCGGCTCCTGCTCGGGGCCCCTTTCTATCTGTGTGCATGCGCACTCCCCGGGCGAAATGGCGCGGGAACATCGCGATTAGGCTCGCCGGTCCGAGGGTCGAACGGGTAAGGGCGACGGCGTGCGGCGGGCGAGGCCGTGGGTTGGGGGGATAGGGTAGGGCAGGGTAGGGTAGGGGACGAGCAGGGCCAGAGCCCGCTAATTGTTTTCTGCGGTGCGGCCGCAGGGCTTTGCGGTCGCAGGCCGCAGGACGTGCATTAACGGCCGCTGTCAGCTCTCGGGCCGCAAGCGCACGCCTTGTAGCAGCAGCAGCCGCATTTGCCCCCGTGCGTACACACTGCGACCGGAAAAATACATCCGTGTTCCGGTCCTATGGCAACATAACATACTTCCCAAAATGTTGCTGTTATCTCAGTGGACTCTTTCGTCTGTGCCCTGGTGTTCATATATAAACGGTCAGCGTGTTTGAATGCCATGTTGTAGCGACTAGTCTGTAGACGATGAATAATACGAATAAACTAAGAAAACCACTGCCTGCCACCGTCTCGCTATCATACAGGTAGTAGCATTCACCTGTTAATCTTTCTTCCTGGACCGAAGAGACGTCCTCACGTGGCAGAAGTCTGATTGCCTAATTGATTAATTTAGAGAAAAATGGCATATTATATATGGAAAACTAGAGAATAATGATAGCCCTTAGGAACGTTCATTTCCCCTAGCGAAAGCTCGAGAATAGTGATAGCCAATAAGAGCGATTAAATTTGAATATATATATATTAGCCATTTCCTGTAGGGTTCGCCCATATATGTGTTCAACACATTGCACACACTTCTTCCGCCCTCTCAGATTCCACCTCTGTCACTCTCTCCATCTCATTCTCCTACCTCTGTCCATCTTTTCCGTCCCACTGTCTCTTCATCTCCTTCTCCTCCATCTGCTTCTCCACCTCTTTTTAACCACCTCCTTCTCTCCTTCTACCGAGCGAGGTGGCTCAGTGGTTAGCACACTGGACTCGCATTCGGACGGACAACGGTTCAATCCCACGTCCGGCCATCCTGATGTAGGTTTTCCGTGATTTCCCTAAATCGCTCCAGGAAAATACCGGGATGGTTCCTTTGAAAGGGCACGGCCGACTTCCTTCCCCGCCCTTCCCTAACCCGACGAGACCGATGACCTCGCTGTCTGGACACCTTCCCCAAACAACCCAACCCCATCTCTCCTTCTCTCTGTATATCTCCTCCTTCCCATTCTCTGCCCATCCTCTCCACACACCTCTCTCTGTCCATCTCGTCCGCCCCCTCTCCATGATGTCTACCTGTTACTTCTCCACTCTCTCGTCTGCCTAAACCTTGAAACGTCTCTGTGAAGTCGTTTCATAAGACGCTTGTCAAATTCGGTACAACTATCTGATTTTAGCTCAAGTCATGAACTCTTCCAGAAAGACTGAGCACTCAAGTAAGGCCTATTGAATATTATATGTGTGTTTTATTGTGGGGTTTCGGTTTTGTTTTGTGGTAAACGCTGAGTTGGTCATCTGTTGGGAGCAGACGATGTTGCTTCTCGTTTGAAGGAGAGCACAGTATGACCAGCTTAGGTTTCCAATACCTGAACAGAGAGGTTTACCCATCTTAGTCGAAGGCTGTATTTGTGTGTGAGGTTGGTGACGGAGGGCTACGCCTCTGGTAGCATCCGCTGCACGGGGAGCTAGGTAATCTCGAAACAGGAAGCGGCACTCTTCGTTGAACGCTTGGTGCGTACGGGTCGTAGCTCTTAAGGGGGGTTTCAGGTGATAGGAATCAGGTTGAGTTAGGACTTCGATATGTTTAACTGGTGAAATACTTAAGAACTTCAGCTTAACTGAAGCGTGTGAAGCGAGTTATTTTTTTAATGATTTTTAATCTTATATTTTGTGGAAATTGATTTTGTCTTTGTGTGTCGATTTTGTGCCACGTGTTTGGTAATCAATGACTGTTCTGATCCACCAAGGCACCGCAATAGGCTTTATTTTAACAGTTTGCTTGTTTAATGAGCTACAATTTCTGCAACAATATATGTTCTCTCGTGCGCTTTCTACAAAGCAGCGCAACAGTTTGAGTCAGACTGCACCACGTGCTCTACTTCGGCCGTTTGCAAGCAGTAGACGCAGTTAGTATGTTAAATAATTATCGCACAGCCTTGTGTATTGGTTAAACCTCTGTCCATAAAAGTGCGTGCGTAATGCAAATCTCAATGAGATATTTTTATGGTGTTAATGCAAAGGAGATGATAGTATAATTGTCTCCCGCCCCCGTCTTCTGTGTTTCTTCTTGCTGTAGTTAAATTGTGCTCTGTTTCATTCTCACGCTATTCTTACTTAAATATTTCGAATCAGGCACCAGTTGTGTGTAGTTAGGATGTGCAACCAAATATTTAGTTACAATAAACAATCTACGTGAAAGATAAATTCTTTGGTGTCGATCCTACCCCCTTACACCAATTTCCAATCCTGAATTAATCAAGTTGCTTCATGCACGACATGGAGTGCTATTTATCTGACTAGTTAAAGAAATTTGCATACTTGTAATTAAATGTTTAAAGTAATTAAACTGATCATTTTCCAGCTCCGTTTTTTTCTAAATGGTTAGGAAGGGCTTGGGCTGGTGGCGACCCTGAATTCCTGAATTTTTATCATTATTTGTGTGAGAGAAGCAGCTACAAATGCGAGATAACGTATATGGCTCGATGAGCAACGTCGTAAAGATAGTAACACGTTACAACCTCCTCCACTCTCTGTCCTTCTCCTCCTCCCACTCCCTCTGTCCCTACACTCCTTCCCCCTTCTCTCTACCCATCACTTCCTGCCTCCCACTCCATCCATCTCCCCATCCGTGCTGATACTACTCCAACACATGAGTGTCATGCAGAGCAGCATACAGGTTGGGCGTCGGAAATCCGTTTCTTGCCCTGATGTACAAGCTGCCAGGCAAAGTAGGGCGGTCAGGCAGCTGAAACTCTTCCTACACCAGTGGTTCCCAGCCTGGGGGTAATTACTCCCTGACACGTAAAATGAAATTTTCTGAAGGGTAAAAATGAAATGATTTGATTCTGTGTCAGTCACAAAACTAAATTATTTCCAAAAGATCATTACTATTATCACAATTTTGTAAGTCTAATGTTGTTCATGTAAGTTTTCAATAATTACCTTTTCTCAGTTAGTGGCATTACCTGAGTGGAGATTACAGGTTCTTCATACAGTCCACCCACACATGTGTTGTGCTTTGTGTCATACATTGTTGATGATAGAAACATATATGTAACAAATGTTAAATAACTCAAGAAAATGTCTTCTCCAAGTTGTAGATGATACCTGCAGTCGTCTATAAATTGTTTCATTACTCGCTTCAAAACAGATAAATGAAATAATTGACAGCACTACAAAGCAGTATCTACATAAGGCTGTACACAATATTACTACACACGTTATAGGCCTTTTATCAGACCACGCGAAGCATTCATGACTACTTGTTCTTTCTCTTCTTCCGGTACTCCTTTTCGCTAAAGGCCCTCTTCCTTTCTCCCACCCACTTTGACCTTTGGGATTTAGGTGTTGTTTTCTCTGACATCACTTCCCATTTGTACACCTTGTGTCTATAGATAACTTTGTCCATGACGTCCGCTGAATCTACCTGAGCTCTTTCCAGATCAGTTTTGACTTGTGTCATCCAGGGTGTAGTGATCTTGAGTCTCTGGATGTACCTGAGGATTCTGTTGGTGAGTTTGGTCTGTGGGAGCCTGCTTATGTGCCCATAAAATTTTAGTCGCCTCTTTCTAATGTACGCAGCGATGTTGGAGAACTTCTCTGTGGTGTCCCTGGAGTGAAGCCTATATCCATCGTCCGTGAGTTTTGGCCCAATAATTTTCCTAACGATTTTTCTTTCCTGTGTGAGAATGTTCTCAAGGTTGGCCTTTGTGTGTCTCAGTGTCTCGCTGGCGTGTAGCACTCAGGTTTGATTACAGTGTTGTAGCGACGAATTTTGGTGCAGGTAGACAGACATTTCTTGTCGTAAATACCCTGTGTTTTGTATAAGGCTCTCTTCATTTTCAATAACCTAGTGTTCTGGGCAATTTTCTCCTTTCCTATCGGTTCGAGCACTTCACCTAGGTAGTTAAAGTGCGTGACCCTGTTGGTCTTGCCATACTTTGTCTTCAAATTTGGAATGTTTAATTTCTTGCGGAATAACTCAGTTTTCTGAAAGGAAATCCGTAGCCCTACTTTTTCTGCACACTCTTTGAGTACTTCTGTCTGTCTGATTGCTGTAGTTTCGTTACGCTCGTATCTGTGAGTAGTGCTAGATCGTCTGCGCAGGCTAGACAGCCGATCTCCATCTTGTCCTTGGGTCGTCCAAGTCACACTGCCTTCCAATGGCCATGTATTTGCAGGTCTTTCTCCAGTTCCCTGACGACCTTATTCAGCACTGCCAATTTGTGCCAGTTGAGAAGTAAGAGGTCGCGCAATCTAGTGATTCACAAACAGTGAGTATAGGGCACACGTCTGGTCTTGTTTGCTTTTAAATGGTGTTGCAGCGTGCTGGTCAAGCAAGTGCCGCAATGGAGAGGAGTAATGCAGGGTAAGTATGTTTTGTAGAAAGTGTCTACCCTCAATGTGGATAGTTAAGCACTGTAAATTGCTTCATCATTCATACACGCCGGCCGAAGTGGCCGTGCGGTTAAAGGCGCTGCAGTCTGGAACCGCAAGACCGCTACGGTCGCAGGTTCGAATCCTGCCTCGGGCATGGATGTTTGTGATGTCCTTAGGTTAGTTAGGTTTAACTAGTTCTAAGTTCTAGGGGACTAATGACCTCAGCAGTTGAGTCCCATAGTGCTCAGAGCCATTTGAACCATTCATACACACACACACACACACACACACACACACACACACACACACACTCACTCACTTATTCACTCACACAAACAAACACACTAAATATCATTAATCTCTCACGCAGAAGGAAGTCGTTTTATCATCTTAAAGTCTACAGGGTGAAAAGTATTTAAACCGACAAACTCTGGGAGGTTGTAGGGGACAGCAAAACAAAAAATTTCCCTAATGTAATTTTTTTCCTATGAGGATTATTTAAACCGGTGGAGGCCGTATTCCGCTCTTCAATTGTTAGAGGCCGTATTGGTTCAAATGGTTCAAGTGGCTCTGAGCACTATGGGACTTAACATCTGAGGTCATCAGTCCGCTAGAACTTAGAACTACTTAAACCTAACTAACCTATGGACATCACACACATCCATGCCCGAGGCAGGATTCGAACCTGCGACCGTAGCGATCGCGTGGTTCCAGACTGAAGCGCCAAGAACCGCACGGCCACGCCGGCCGGCTGGAGGCCGTATTACGATCTTCAGTTGTTAGAGGGCGTTTGACGCTCTTCAGTTGTAGGCAACTGCTGTCCACCAGCGTAGTAGTGCATTGTCTCTGTTTACTAACGGAGCGATACACCTGTGAGTGCACTGATATGGTTGGTGCGTACTACGTAGCGCACCAAAACGAACGAGCTGCACAGCGGGTTTATCAATAACAATATCTTAATTGCCGTATCCCGCATCATACGACCTTTGCTGCTGTGTACCAACGTCTGCGTGAGACCGGGTCATTTAGCAGATTACCTGGACAGGGACGCCGTCACACGGTAACAAAGCTGCAATTTGAGGAAGCTGTCGTGCAGCATGTGGAGCGGGATCCTTCAATCTTCACTCGTGCAAGTGCAAGTAACATGGGGACGAATCAGACGAATGTAAGAACAGTCCTTCTAGAGCAATTGTTACGTCCATTTCACTTACAGCGTGTCCACAACCTGGAACCAGTTGATTATCCACCCAGAGCACAGTTTTCGCAGTGATACCTGGAACAGTTTGAAATGCATCCTATATTTCTATCCTCTGTGTCGTTTATCGATGGAGCAACGTTCGGGCGTGATGGAGTGTCCAACATGCACAATTCGCATGTTTGGAGTGAGGATAACCCACATGCCACAGTTACTAGCGTTCATCACGTACGGTTCATCGTTAATGTGTGGGTCGGTGTTGTTGGGGACTGTTTAATTGGGCCGTATCTGCTAACTAGACCATTAAATGGCAGGTACTATTACAATTTTCTCGCCAGAGGCATTGCCAGGATTGCTGGAAGACGTCCTGCTCCCTACAAGACAACGCATGTGGCTCCAACATGACGGGGCGCCGACACATTTCAGTCGTCGCGTGCGTCGATTCCTGGATCGACGGTTCCCAGAAACGAGGACTGGCAGAGCTGGTCCTGTACCATGTCCTGCTCGATCCCCAGATATGTCCCCTCTGGACTCTTTTCTGTGGGGAGAGATGCACAACCTTGTTTACGCAACTCCTGTTGCACCAGAAGAGGATCTGGTTGCCCCGATAATACCAGCAGTAGGAACAATTCAGGATACTCCTGGGGTTTTTGCCTGTGTCAGGTGGAACATGATCCGACGGTGTAACCTTTGTTTACGTGTCAATAGAGGCATTTTTGAATATCTACCGTAATTGAAATTGAGTTGTCTTAATGTGTTGTCTCTTGGTCATAAAAAAATGGAAAAGTGTTTGTTGGCTTAATTAATTTGCCGCCAGAGAAATCTTTCTCTACCGGTTTAAATACTCCTCTTAGGAAAAAATGAGATTAGGGAAAAATATTTGTTTTTATGTCCCCTACAACCTCCCAGAGTTTGTCAGTTTAAATACTTTTCACCCTGTTTAGCCATAGTGAGTGGGATAACAAACTTTCAGGGTGGATGTAAGTCACACATTGGACATATAGTCCTGCATTATACAGTAGTATTAAGAGCGTTGCAGTCTGCATGAACAATGTTTCCGAAACCACATGGCTTTATAATGTGTTTAAATGCTGAACCATGCAGGCTAAGGAGTACGTGTGTTTATGTTCTACGATCATTTCGTTATTGCCAATACCTTCTTGTACTGTCCCCAGACACCAGAACAATGCTTCAGAATTGATAGAACAGTTGGTTTATGTAAAATGCTTCAAACTCTGACCGTCTAGAGCTCCACCATGCATTCACCAAACGTTTCTTTTTAACTCTGTGTTACGTTATCACAACACTTTTATATCTACTATGCATCAATAAGGGGTGGAAATCTCCTTGGCATTCATGCATCTGGAGAGATCTTGTCCATGGGTGTCATGAGTAAGACTGGCGTGGAACAGTCTTTGCTGAACTGCAGTTATGGACTCAGTTCACAGTGTCCTTCATGAGACGTTTAACGTGGTGGGTACAGTACCCTCAGTTGTAGATTAAATCGGCGATGGTGTTGCAGGGACGGTTGGTCAATGACAGTGTGGGGAGATCTTTCAACCTCCATCTTTATGCTATGAATGCGTGAATGCTCTGTGACTAATAGGGAATGATGGGCAGAATAAAATCATAAATCTGGACGGGGTGGAGAAGAGAATGAAACATCCTACACCTCCCGTAGACCGACAGGTCTTAGCAGGAGTAGTTCGTGACCAATATACCAGAATTCTGACTTACTTCCCCAAGCATAACAGTGCAACTGAGAGACAGAACGCAGTTAGCGCTGGATGTCTTCAGCCAGTTGACGATGTTTATCATCCATTTTGGCATAAGGAAAGTCACTACCTAGTCTGTAGGAAGTATACAGAGTGGTCACAGAAGTGTCTGTAATGGTTACCTGGCAAGTGTAATCCGACAGCAGAAAAAAAATACTCTTTATGCAAAGGGACTGTCAGGGTCAATTTAATTTATTACAGTATCAATTTGATATTAATGACGTGCCGCCAGGTGGGTAGAAGAGAAAGCGAGAGTACCACCGATCTGATTCAAGAGTTGGAGCAGTAATCAGGCGATTTTTCGTTGTGGAGAGATCTTTTAACGGAATTTCAATCTCCCACCCGCACAGAGAGAAATGATCATCATAATGAAATCAGCTGTACTATCGAATTTATAAAGTGATTCTTAGTATAAAACTGATCTTTACAACTTCCCTGTGCTGTTATCTTGAGAGACTTCGTATGTGACGAGACATTTGTTTACTTTAAGAGTGTATGAAGGTGAGGAGGCATTCTGTGATAGAGATAGAGCATGCTCTTAGCACTCTGTCATGAGTCAAAAATGAGTTTAATATCCTAGTCCTGTGATGCAGGAGGTGGCAGAAAAGAACAGATTTTCTACCTGATGAGAAAATACTTAGAGGAGCTATAGCCTATGCCATATTGTTGCACAGGATTTTCAGAACAAGTAACGATACTTTAGCGATGCGAAAAAGCGTGTATAATCATTTCTTCTATCTTCGAAAATAACTCGCATAAAAGGAAGGACTCTACATTTCGTGTAAGAAATTCAAAGTATATTGACGAAACAACTTCCCCCATTACGGATTTTTTAAATTGAGGAGTCTATGTCAGAGGTGGTCTCCAGTTGATTGATCCAAGTTGTTCCACGTTGTGCCATTGTCAGCGGCAGGAGTGGTCACGAGGGAGTCAGGGGAACGGAAGTCTAGGCTTAAGGCAGTTTGTCGGCTGGCCAGCTCTTCGTACACAATACACTTGATAGATGGCGATGGACTAGACTGCAGGTGACTGGTCAGTTTTCTTTTTCGCCGCGTTCAAGTAAGATAATGAGCATTACACTTATAAGGAATATCATATGGTACATATCCCATGTTTCTGTTGGCTAGGATGTGACTTGCAACTTGTAAATAGATATAAGTTGTTTCATTAATAAATGATGTTGCTACAGAAGAACTGCATATAGGGGCAGGGTATTACAGGCACGGTGGAACAGTGCATTGCTGTCCTAATATTGTTATTCACACTTATGTTCCTCCCAGCAGCAGGTATTCACTTGCAGATCCGTACTTCAGTGATAGCTTGCTGTCCTAATATAATAATAATAATAAATATTATTATTATTATTATTATTTCCCTTCTCAGACATTATGTCTGGTTAAAAATGGAAAGTGACGCGGACCTTGATCAAGCGTGACTTCCTTTTAACTGTACGGTATATGTTACATTGCATTTAGGAACTTTTGGGTAATTGAACATGTATCAATAATTACAGATTTTTGTAGTTGTATATATATGTTTGCTTGTAGCTGTATTGCGTTGATGTACTGGTGGATATTGTGTGGTATGACTCCTGTAGTTAATAGTATAATTGGTATAATGTCAACTGTATCCTGATGCCACATGTCCTTGACTTCCTCAGTGAGTTGGATGTATTTTTCAATTTTTTCTTCTGTTTTCTTCACTATATTTGTTGTATTGGGTATGGATATTTCGATTAGTTGTGTTAATTTCTTCTTTTTATTGGTGAGTATGATGTCAGGTTTGTTATGTGGTGTTGTTTTATCTGTTATAATGGTTCTGTTCCAATATAATTTGTATTCACCATTCACCAGTACATTTTGTGGTGCATACTTGTATGTCGGAACGTGTTGTTTTATTAGTTTATGTTGTACGGCAAGTTGTTGATGTATTATTTTTGCTACATTGTCATGTCTTCTGGGGTATTCTGTATTTGCTAGTATTGTACATCCGCTTGTGATGTGATCTATTGTTTCTATTTGTTGTTTACAAAGTCTGCATTTATCTGTTATGGTATTGGGATCTTTAAAAATATGCTTGCTGTAATATCTGGTGTTTCTTGTTTGATCCTGTATTGCAATCATGAATCCTTCCGTCTCATTGTATATCCATAACTTGTATTATTTAGCATGTTAGATAGTGGGTTCAGAGCAAGGCAGAACCAGAATGGACTTAATGAGTCTCCTTGGTACATTCCACACTTAATCTTTATTGGCTGTGATGTGATATTATTTGAATTTGTTTGGATATTAAGTGTAGTTTTCCGATTTTTCATTACTATGTTTAGGAACTGTATCAATTTAGGATCTACTTTGTATTTTTCCAATATTTGTAGTAACCATAAGTGGGGTACACTATCAAAAGCTTTTTGGTAATCAATGTATGCGTAGTGTAGCGACCTTTGTTTAGTTTTTTGATATGTCCCCTCTGCATCTATTATCAGTTGCTCTTTACATCCTCATGCTCCTTTGCAACAGCCTTTTTGTTCTTCATTTATAATTTTGTTCTGTGTTGTATGTGTCATTAATTTCTGTGTAATGACTGAAGTGAATATTTTGTATATTGTTGGTAGGATGTTTAGCTGGGTTTGCTGTGTATGCTTGATATTTAGGTTTCAGATAAGTTATTCCATGTGTAAGTGTATCAGGGAATGTGTATGGGTCTGCAATGTAACTGTTAAATAATTTAGTTAGATGTGAATGTGTTGAGGTCAACTTCTTTAGCCAGAAATTTGCTATTTTATCTTTTCCAGGGGCTTCCCAGTTGTGCATAGAATTAATTGCTCGGGTGACTTCATGTTGCAAGATTATCACTTCAGGCATTTGTGGTATCATCTTGTATGTGTCTATTTCTGCTTGTATCCACCGTGCATGTCTGTTATGTTGTTCCAGGTTTGACCATATGTTGCTCCAGAAGTGTTCCATGTCTGATATGTTTGGTGGATTGTCTATTTTAATGTGTGTGTTATCTATTGTCTGGTAAAATTTCTTTTGGTTTGTGTTGAATGTTTGGTTTTGTTTCCTTACATTTTCACTTTTTTGTATCTTCTAAGTCGTTTGGCCAGTGCTTGTAATTTCTGCTTCTTTTCATCTAATTGCTCTATCACTTCTTGTTGTGAAATTTTACCTAACCTTTTTCGTTTTTTGTATGATATTTCATTTCTTATAAATTGTGTTAGCTGTTCTGATGTCTTTTCTCAGTTTTTCTATTCTGATCTGTAGCCTGCGTTGCCATGCTGGTTTTGTGGGTTTCTTCTGAGTGTTGGTTGGTTCTGATCTCTGCCTAGTGTGTGTATTTAGTGTAGTGAGTGCTCCTATATAAACTAGTAGTTGTAACTCTTCCATAGTCGTATTTTCATTTATTTTGTTGTGCATGATTGTGTTGATAGTTGTTATTGTTGTTTCGACTTGTGGGTTATTTGGTGGTCTATGCAAGAATGGTCTAATGTCTGTGTTTGTGTCTTTGTATTCTATATATGTCAGCTGAAATTTTTCTTCTATATCTAACATGTGTGTCACTTCGTGTTTTATTTGTGCTTGTTCTGGTGGCTGTCTTAAGTTTTCGTTTTCCTCTGATTGTTTAATTGATGAGTGTTGTTCTTTGTTTGTTTGCTCTGTGATGTTTGAGTCCATTGCTGTATTTTCTTCTTCTTCTGATTGCACATTATTTTGTTCCAGTATTTGTTGTACATGTTGTTTGATGTTTTCTAATTCTGACTGTGGTATCCTGTTATTTTTGATTATTACACGGATCTGATAAGCTAGTCATTGTTCTGTTAAAAATTTTAATTCTGGATATCTGATAATAAATGTTGTGTATACTGGTGATCTGTATCCAGTTGTGTTGGTTCCTTAGTTTGTTGCTTGGTAATAACAGAACATGAGGTGTCGGTTAACTTCATCTGACCATCTCATCCTCTGTCTTTGTTTTCCTTCTAGAGTAGTTGCAGGAAGCATATCCTGCAAAACACCTCTACTTGGATTTAAATCATTTTCCGTGTGGCTAGCAGTGTCGTTACCATTGTGGACGGGCATAGGGTTGAAGCGTCGTCCCTGACCATGACAGCGCTTGTCCGAGGATTCTTCTTCTTCTTCTTCTTCTTCTTCTTCTTATTATTATTATTATTATTATTATTATTATTACCCAGCCTTCCCAATAGGGCTTTTGGCTAGATTGGCTGGAGCAACTCTCTAGTGCTAGAGTAGTAAAGAAACTATCCACTCTACATCCAACAGTTATTGATGAAATTGGGCAGAGCTACTGTCTAGTAGCAACTTCCCCAGTTCAATACATTTTTTTAAATAAACAATATTCCACATTACATACAAAATAAAGACTCATCTCCATCCTATCCAGCAGCCCAGCACAAACTGAATCCTTTTCCTACCAATTTGAAGAGGAGGGGGGAAGTGAGAGAGGAGTGGGGAGTGTTGTATGGCCAACAACGCGTTCTGGCGATGGACTTGGGAACTAGGTCAGTTGGTCTGTGAACCTCAAGGTGAACACACAAAATTTTATATTCCCACTGGTAAATTTGAATTTCCCAACATTTTTAAATTTCCCGCCAAAATTTCTATTTCCAGCCATTTCCAGGGGAGACAGGAGGGGGTTGGAGGGGAGCAGGAGGGGGTAATTGACCCATATGCCAGCTGGGGAAAACCCCTGTTGCCCTACTACTGCCTATTTGACAGAAAATACTGCGGTTATGCGAGGTCTCTGGGTTAGTATAGCAGTGGAAAAAGCAACGAATCCAGTTGGTTTGTAAAAAATAGCTTCATTTACCTGGAACATTACAGAACTAACGTTCACATTCAGAAGGCGAAAGTTCGTGAGAACGTGTCAGTATTAAATTGTCTTTGGATGTATGTGAAATACGATCTTCGTCAATGTAACTTGTGACCTGACAAAGGGTGGGTAAGTCGCCTTAGATATGTACTGCTGGCTGAATAAAGAGGTCATCTTACGTTAAGAAGATCGTACTACTTCAATCACAACCGCAATCGATGAACGATAGCCACATAACGAGAGTTCAGAATCTTAACCATTTCGATGTGTCGTAAACTGAGGTGACGACATGCAAACAAAGTCTACATTTGGCGGTAGTATCGCTCACACAATGCATACAAGGGCAGTGCGTTGGTGGAACTGTCATTTGTAACCAGGTGATTAATGTGAAAATGTTCCTGATGCGGTTAGGGCCGAGCGACGCGAATTAACTGACTTTCAACGCGGACATTCGATTTCGGAAATATTTAGAGAATTCAGTATTCCGAAATCCACAGTGTCAAAGAGTATGCCGAGAATACCACATTTCAGGCGTTACCTCTCACCACGGGCTACCAACTGGCCAACTTCCCTTAACGACCGAGAGCAGCGGCATTTGTTTAGTTGTCAGTAGTAACAGACAAGAAACTCTGCTTGAAATAATCGAAGAAATCAATTTGGGACCTACGATAAACGCATCCGTTAAGACAGTGATGCGAAATCTGTGTTGATGGGCTATGGCAGCAGATGACCGATGCGAGTGCCTTTTCTAACAGCACGGCGTCGTCTGCATCGCCTCTCCTGGGCTCGTGGTGATATCGATTGGACGATAGACAACTGGAAAAAGGTGACCTGGTCACATGAGTCCTGATTTCAATTGGTAAGAGTTAACGGTCGTCATGTACGCAAGTCGTCATAAGGGCTCTGTGAAAGCTGTTTGTGGCTCCATAATAGTGTGGGCTGTGTTTACATGGTAGGGGGTGCATCCTCTGGTCCAAGAGATCCGATCATTGACTGGAAATTGTATATTTAGCTTCTTGGAGACCTTTAGCAGCCGCTCATGGGCTTCATGTTCCCCAACAATGATGGAATTTTTATGGATGACAATTTGCGCTTGTGTCACTGCGCCACGATTACTCTTGATTTCTCTGAAGAACATTCTGGACAATGCGAGGGAATGGTTTGGCCAGCTTGAGCATCCCACATGAATACCATCGAATGTTTATGGGACATAATCGAGAGATCAATTTGTGCACAAAATCCTGCACCGGAAGCTTTTTTTGCAATTACGGCTCAATATTTCTGCAGGGGACTTCCAACGACTTGTCGAATCCATGGCACGCCGAGCTGCTGCTCTAGGCTGGGCAAAATAAGGTCCGACACGATATTAGGAGGTACCGCATGACTTTTGGCACCTCAGTGTGTATCAGTCAGCAGGCTTCCGTGAGCACTGTGTGCCAAGCGTGGCAAGATTTGGCCTAGGGTTCTCAAGGCGGCATTACTTCCTGTGGATGGTCGTTGGGTAGTGCCGCATGGACTCTGTGCCAGACTAAGCAGTTAACTGCCGGCGCAGAGGGCCGGGAGTGGTAACGAGTGTGAATGGTGCTATCGGTCACCCATAGGAGCTTGGCTGCAACACAACAGGGACCATATTCATGTGTACTATCCCTCGCGCGTGGCAGTATTGTGGGCCTGCTGAGCTGGATAGACTTGATGAACCAGGACCAGTAGCTCGTGCATATTGGCCGTAGTGTATTGGCTATCCATTGCATGGGATAGGTAGGGAAATATGCTATGTTCGTGACATGCATGTATCAAGCAGTATGATATATGCTTAAGCGGTACTGTAATTTGGGTTTGCTAAAATTGGCATTTTTTAATTATGGCCTTCAAATTGTGCTGAATTAGACGGTTATGTTGAGGTGTCTGCCCGCAGATTATTATGTTTGCTATCGAGGAGACAGCTCTTGTACTTGTTGTATGTTACAGTAGGTGGACAAAAGGTTTGCTACATCTTTCCATTATGTGTACGTTAATATTAAAGGGGAAGTTATTCTGCTTGTGTGCACGATGAGCAGCTTATGTTATTGATAGAATAAAGTACCGTTGTTTTCTGTTTCTAATACTGATTGTTTCAGGTTAGTTTCTATGGTATTTTCTCATGCTTGTATGTGCGGATGTGAACTGAAGATCGTGTACCAAGTTGTGTGTTTATGACAATGTATTGAAACAGCAGAAAACCCGTGGGCCTTTAAAATGGAAGGTATTGTTCTTAATTGTTACAGAATGCGTGGTAAATGTTTGATCTTTTAACGTCAATATTTTTTCCGAATTCCCTTGCTCCGGCTTAATTTTTAGTAGTGCTCTTGTTCTCATCATGATTTAAATGTCATTTATTCTGAGTCTTTTATTAATAACTATTAAGATGTTATACAAGAAGCAATGTGCTTATGAATCTAATGATGGCAGCCAGCTCTTCTGATCAGGTCAGTTTTGTATCTCAATGGTGTTATTTCTTTATGGTATGAAAAAATGAACAGATATTGTTTTTATCAAGTTCCAACATAGTGTAGGAGTGAAGGCCAGGAAGTTGGAGTACCAAATTTTCTTTGTGTTGAGATGTGTGTGTCAGTGGAAGTATGTTAACATCTACAACTAAGGCTGAGGTTTGAGAATGGACAATGTAGTCAACAAAAATTAATTCGAAAAACAAGTGTGGCTGAAACTGTAAAATTATAACATTGTTTCCTTAAACCAGACTCAATGCATCGACTTCACCACTATCATCCGACGGGTTGAACCTCATGTATGAATAGTTATTCAAAGTAAAATCTTGTGCATTGTATTGTCACATCAAATTCTTCTTTAAATTTCTCTTTCAGTTGTCCACGTTTCAGTCCCTCAGCTGACATCTGCTTTATTCTCTTGGATGTACCGATTGACCGGAACACACTATTCTTCAAGATTATCCCGAAAGAGCAGTCGAAATGTCAACTGCTGAAGAAGAAATTTGCAGAGGAACATGGCACGACCTTACGACCCAGAAGCTTTAAATTCACCTTCAACATGTTACCTGACGCCCAACAATGAAATCTCAGTTGCTAGTGATGTACCTATCAAATGAGATATATTACCAAGAGACTATCTACAATTCAGGTAACCTGCTACTTCTAATATATTGTAAGCTACTAAATTTCTTTTTAATACATAAGTTTCATGCAGATTGAGTTCATTTCGAAGCACCAACTCAATGTGTAGATCAGTCTTTGCAAGGAATACGATGCTGTAGGATATGGGGCGAGGTAAAAGTGGAGAGAAGAAGTTAGTAGAGAAAGACGAAGATGTATCAACTAAGCCGTTGGTAAAATACCTGCGGACTTTATACAGTTTCCGCAGTAGCGCCTACAGCCTTCAACCTGGTCGTCTGATAAGAAATACCAGACAGAAGTAATAATTACCGCTTTCGTAGCAAATAACCCAATTTATTTTGTGCCGAAATATACGTTCTGTTAGATTTTAGGGCCTGACAAGCCAAGGATTTATTCTAGCCGGAAAGTTGCCGCTTCTGCGTTGGTAGCGACAATTGCGAGATGACAAATCGTGTGTAACACGGAATCCCTGTTTTTACGGCTGCATTAATGTAATCCTCTTATCTCAGGCCGTGGGGATTTTTGGGGAGGTCACGGACGCAAATAGCGCAACACGGTCGGCGGATCCCTGGGGCGCGGCACGGTGTTATGACGTGATAGATGATGGCCGTGATCGATAGTCGACGGGGCGGCGGCGGCGTGAGCGGGCCGTTTCTTTTATTGGGGGCCGACTGAAGTATCCGCGCGGCCGGTGTTTTTACAGCGGGATTTTCTTCACACCCCGTGGCTGGCCGGTCGCCTCGTGGGACGCGAGAGCCTCATGCATGTTAATGTTGGCAGCCCTCCGGAAATGCCACCACTGATACGGACTTTGATTAGCTCTAAACAAGCCTCATTCCACGGAGCATAAAATGCAGCGCTCTTTATGGGATATACTCGCAAACGTTGTGGAATATTTTACGCTACAGTGATTAAATATTTATGAGCATTTTTCGTCCGCTTCTAGCCAACATAGGCGTCCAGCGGAGCCGCAGGACAGGAAAATATTTTCAAAGTTCCCGAAAATACAAGAACGCAGCTCGCTAAACTCTTCGTTAATGCGTAACAAACTTCTCTCTCGCATTTTCTATTTTCCGTAAGGAACATTTCTCAAATGCCTGGTATGTTGGGCAGAACAGTAAAGTGATGATTCGCGGAGAAGGGGCTCCGGTGTTAATCAAAGAAAGTGAAATGAAAGGGGTGGAAAGAAATCTAAGAGACTGAAACTGAATTAACAACCGAATGTGATGAATCCAGTAACTGTCCACTGCAACATGCTCCGTCCACGTTCATTCATTCATTCTTTATTTTCCCCTTCTGTGTTACCGTAGATAATATTTAGCCTAATGGATCTGCAGAGCATAGGAGGGTCCTATGTGTGTTCTACCATATCAAAGTAGTACACTGAGATGATATGATTCACCAACCTGCTATCTTGTAAATATGTCGTTGTCTCAGCGCAGATGTAGTAATCAGATGGTCAACCCGTTGTTCTTGAGGTGAGACTGTAAAGGACTAGTGTTTTCAAAAAATGGCTCTGAGCACTATGGGACTCAACTGCTGTGGTCATAAGTCCCCTAGAACTTAGAACTACTTAAACCTAACTAACCTAAGGACAGCACACAACACCCAGCCATCACGAGGCAGAGAAAATCCCTGACCCCGCCGGGAATCGAACCCGGGAACCCGGGCGTGGGAAGCGAGAACGCTACCGCACGACCACGAGATGCGGGTGACTAGTGTTTTGGCTAAGACTCTCACTTCTAATGAATTGTCAACTTCCAATTTTAGGATTACAGCTGTGAGACGAATCGCGTAGGAGACAAAACATCAAACTGCAGACAACGTATTGTACGAGGGGCGTTCAATAAGTAATCAAGCTCGTCCTTTTTTTCTGAAAGCACAGTGGTTTTGATCAGGATTCCATTACACCATATCATTGCTCACTTCTTTGGATACAAAAATCTATTTTTCAACACAATCTCCTTTCAAGGAGACGGTCTTACGCCACCTTACTGGGAGGACCTGTATCCCGCATGGTACCACTCTACTGGTCGACGTCGGTTCGAAGTGATGAACCCATATACATCGCCTGTGACGATGTTCGACAAAAAACTGTCGCGGTCAGCCTCGTACCGCGCAAGCAGTTCCGCGCGTGTGAACCTTCGTTGCTCTTTATGATCTGCTTAGGCAGCGAGGAACCCAGCGAGTACACAACTTTGAGCAACCCACGTGGTGGAAGAGTGTGTCATAACTACCGACAGAGAAACCCAGTTGAGCAGCGAGGTGTTCTACTGTGATCCTTCGATCACTTCGAATGGCGTTCCAACACTGCAGGAGTCACAGCTGTGTGCGATCGGCCTGCATGAGGGAGATCGAGCTGATTTGCGCGACCCTGTTACGGCGATTAAAGATGCCTCGCCCAACGACTGATAGTGCTTTTGTTCACTGCCAGGTCTCCGTAGGCATTCTGAAAGCGCCTAAAAATATCTGCGATGCTCTGGTTTTCCTCCAAAAGAAACTCAAAAACAGCTCTCTGCTTGCAATGCACCTCTGTTACAGACGCCATTTTGAAGAAAACGTTTAGTGCCGCCACATGTTTGAATATGACCCAGGAGAGTGGAAATGAACAATGGCAAATGCAATTATGTTATATACACTGAAGCAAAAAAAAAACTGGTATAGGCATTCGTATTCAAATGCAGAGATATGTAAACAGGCAGAATAAGAAGCTGAGTTCGGCAACGCGTATATAAGACAAGTGTCTGACGCAGCTGTCAGATAGGTTACTGCTGCTTCAATGGCATGTTATCAAGATTTAACTGATTTTGAACGTTGTGCTATAGTCGGCGCACATGGGACACGGTATCTCCGAGGTAGCGATATTGTGAAGATTTTCCCATACGACCACTTCAAGAGTGTACCCTGCATATCAGAAATCAGGTAAAACATCAAAACTCCGACATCGCTGCTGCCGGAAAGAGATCCTGCAAGAACGGGATCAGTGACGACTGAAGAGAATCGTTCAGTGTGACAGATGTGTAACCTTTCCGCAAATTGCTGTAGATTTCAATGCTGGGACGCCAGCAAGTGTCAGCGTGCGAACCATTCAACGAAACATCATCGATATGGGCTTTCGGTGTCGAAGGCCCCTTCTTTTACCCTTGCTGACTGCATCACACAAGGCTTTACGCCTCGCCTGGACCCGTCAACACCGACTTTGGATGTTGATGACCGGAAACAAGTTTCCTGGTCGGATGACTCTCGTTTCAAATCGTATCGAGTGGATGGACGTGTACGGGTGTGGAGACAACCTCATGAATCCATAAGCCCTGCATGTCAGCAGGGGACTATATTTGTTTCAAGGTCCTATACGTTGGGAAATTAAAACCACAGTGAATATCCGACGCAGCTTCGCGCAGATGTGTTGTGCAGTGAGTCTAGTACGCCCGTCGATCGCGCCATGTCGCACTTTTCAGTTCTGAGCGCACAGGAAGTACGTGATGCTGCCTATCGATAGACCCCCCCCCCCCCCTGCCATGAGTGAAGTGCGTGCTGTGATCCAATTTCGTCATGCTGAAGGGTTCCGCGTGCTTTCATGCAGGTCACTTACGTGAGAACAATGAGCGGCAGTGGTGCAGGAATTCTGAAGCAGTTCGTATAGGCATTCAATATGCAGGCGGTAGGGTTAGGAAGCGAGTGTTAACCGACGATCTCGTTCAGCGAGAAGATCAGGCGATTCGAGAAAAGACGGGAATTCAGAGTAAGTGACGAGGAATGTTGTCACCGGCATTGTTCTTTTTGATGACAATGCTCGGTCACACAATGTAGCTGCAACGAAGTTGCTCCTGCAGTGTTTTCGAAAGGAAGGGTTTGATCACTCACCATACAGCCCGATCTTGGCTGCCTCTGATTTTCATCTCGTCGCTCACAGGGCGCAGACAACGAGCTGCTGACCAGCGTGGAGAATTGGCGGGAATTACGGACGACTGCCTTTTATGAGGAGGTAGAACATACCTACACTATGTAATAAAAAGTATCCTGACACCCCCAAAACACACGTTTTTCGTATTAGGTGCATTGTGCTGCCACCTACTGCCAGGTACTCCATATCAGTGACCTCAGTAGTCAACAGACATCGTGAGACAGTGGAATGGGGCGCTCCGCGGAACTCACGGACTTCGAATGTGATCAGGTGATTGTATGTCACTTGTGTCATACGTCTGTGCGCGAGATTTCTACACTCCTAAACATCCCTAGGTCCACCGTTCCCGATGTGCTAGTGAAGTGCAAACGTGAAGGAACACGCACAGCACAAAAACGTACAGACCGGCCTCGTCTGTTGACTGACCGAGACCGCCGACAGTTGAAGAGGGTCGTATGTGTAATAGGCAGACATCTATCCAGACCATCACATAGGAATTCCAAACTGCATCAGGATCCACTGCAAGTACTACGATAGTTAGACTGGACGTGTGTAAAATTGTATTTCATAAAAAAAAAAAAAAAAAAAAAAAAAAAAAAAAAAACATGTTTCAAATGGCTCTGAGCACTTTGGGACTTAACATCTGAGGTCATCAGTTCCCTAGAACTTAGAACTACTTAAACCTAACCAACCTAAGGACATCACACACATCCATGCCCGAGGCAGGATTCGAACCTGCGACCGTAGCGGTCGCGCGGTTCCAGACTGATGGATTTCATAGTCGAAAGTTTTCTCATAGGCCACACTTGAAGCCGGTAAATGCCAAACGACGCTTCGCTTGGTGTAAGGAGGGTAAACACTGGACGACTGAACAGTGGAAAAACGTTGTGTGGAGTGACGAACCATGGTAGACAATGTGGCTATCCGATGACATGATGTGTTTATGGCGAATGCTCATTGAACGTCACCTGCCAGCGTGAGTACTGCCAACAGAAAAATTCGGAGGCGGTGGTGTTATGGTGTGGTCGTGTTTTTCATGGAGGGGGGCTTGCACCCCTTGTTGTTTTGCGTGGCACTATCATAGCACAGGCCTAGATTGATGTTTTAAGCACCTTCTTGCTTCCCACTGTTGAACAGCGATTCGGGGATGATGATAGCATCTTTCAACACGATCGGGCACGTGTTCATAATGCACGGCCTGTGGCGGAGTGGTTACACGACAATAACATCCCTGTAATGGACTGCCCTGCACGGGTTCCTGACTTGAAGCCTATAGAACACCTTTGGGATGTTTTGGAACGTCGACTTCGTGCCAGGCCTCACCGACAGACATCGATACCTCTCCTCAGTGCAGCGCTACGTGAAGAACGGGCTGCCATTTCCCAAGAAACCTCCCGGCACTTGATTGAACGTATACCTGCGAAAGTGGAAGCTGGGTCAACACCATATTGAACACCAGCATTACCGATGGAGGGCGCCACGAACTTTTAAGTCATTTTCAGTCAGGTGTCCAGATACTTTTGATCAGATAGTGTATATTCTACGGTGTATATAAAGTTGTATTGTGATATATGTACCTAATGTTCCGAAGTTAGTGGAAACAAGGTATCGGATCCTCAGATCAACATTTTCCGATATAATACAGATAATTACAACTAGATCGCTATCGCACGAGTGCTTGCTACTGCGTACAACGACCGAAATGTAAAGCGATAATGTATTAAAGTTTCTCTGTAGTTCGCCGTAATTAGGTGAAATTTATATCAGGTACTAACATCTACGATCCGTTGGCGGTGTAAAAAAGTTTCTAAGACGTAAATGTATTCAAAACATACTGCTGTATGTATCAGATATGCTGATAATCACAAACTCATTTATCAAAGCCTATAGATAACTTTCTGTACGCATGTCGGATGTGGTAGTCTATTGGTAAAGCACATGTCGGGGACCCAAGAGGTTGGGGATGGACTCTCCATCGGACCATGGATTTTTCAGTCCTCGTTTGAACCTCGCCTTTATCTCTCAACGAGGTGAGAAGTCGCCAGAAACGACACTTCCTTCGGTTAATTTAAACTGTAGGTCTCTTCTCTAGGGCTGGATAACTGAGGTAGATAATGGACATTCAGTACGCCGAATTGGAGTCCAATAGAAAGACATGCACCAGGTCAGCGAGGCAAATGAGATGATTATTACGGCAGTGGTAGGAGCGGGATAGGAAGTGATAAGGTGCCAGGCAAAACTACTTTACACGTTTTACCAAAAACTAATTTATTACATGAGACTGGGTTTCAATATTAAAGCTCAAAACGTAGTTTTCCTTCACAATTAATCGTCATATACCTTTACTTCACATAACAGTTTCTAATGAGACCGTGCTACGAGAATGCCGGCCGAAGTGGCCGTGCGGTTAAAGGCGCTGCTGTCTGGAACCGCAAGACCGCTACGGTCGCAGGTTCGAATCCTGCCCCGGGCATGGATGTTTGTGATGTCCTTAGGTTAGTTAGGTTTAACTAGTTCTGAGTTCTAGGGGACTAATGACCTCAGCAGTTGAGTCCCATAGTGCTCAGAGCCATTTGAACCATTTTGCTATGAGAATAACAGGTTAATAGTTTGATGGCAACACAAGTGAAATCGAGCTCAAGTATAAGCTTTACACATTGACTGTAACTCATAAAACTGACAACAGTTACACAGAGCTTAGGTAATATCCGTACAAATTAAAGCCTTTCGCGAATGTTGACATAATCCAATCTCAAAAATGGTTCAAATGGCTCTGAGCACTATGGGACTTAACATCTACGGTCATCAGTCCCTTAGAACTTAGAACTACTTAAACCTAATTAACCCAAGGACAGCACACAACACCCAGTCATCACGAGGCAGAGAAAATCCCTGAGACCGCCGGGAATCGAACCCGGGTAATCCAATCTCAGACGAATGACTTACAATCACCACATAAATTATTAAAACTTGTAAAAGGTGTTGTAGCAAATTCATTGCAGTGAACAGATTTTTAAAAGAGCAACAATAATTACATAGCTTCAGCTCGTGAACATTTTAAAATTTCGGTCTGAATACACAAACACCAAATAACATAAACCTCAGACACACAACTTTTTCAAACAGTACCTACCTATAGGAGCTCATGCATCTCATTAGAAACAGTGGTAATTCCAAGAAAACAGTGAGAGCTTAGAATTAAGTAGCGATTTTCTGTGATTAGCACCAAGCAATCATTACCACTGACTAGCTTACAGCAAGACAAATTAAAACATTTACTAACTTACATCATGACGAATCAAAACTCAGATTACTTAAGAGTCTGGCTCCAAATAATGACACACAGGTAGAAGCATCATTGCCAAATGGCTCCTTCCTGGGTTTTTAACATACATCAATAGTGAAGGTGACCTTTAGAATGCATTAACAGACGATAATATTTTCGTAGAACCGTCTGAAACATAGATTTGTTACCACAGGCAACCAACATAACTAAAATATAAGGGACGGCACTTATACATTTGTTAAGTGCAACAGCTATTGATCTGAGTTTTGTCAAAACACGACGTGCTTGAAGTCACAGCACTGTTAACAGTGGCATGAGAATATAGATTAAGCTGTTTTCAGATGTAACCAGGGTGCGGGAACGGCGTGATCAGCACAAAAATTCTCATCACTTTCTGGAGCACTCGGTAGAAGAAAACAACTGGCGCATAGCTTAGCTCTCAAGGCCAGCTAGTTAACACAGTGGAGACAGGACACCAGAGTAATAAATGACAAGAGTCCCATAGTATTCTTCCTCAAAGTCACCAATTCATTGCAGTCTCCACAAGAGTCCGCTGCACAGTGTTCCAAAACAGCACTCAGTCTCCTGATCTGCTCTTCAGTATGTCCATAGAGCCCTTCGAGACACAGAGTCACGCGGGCCTCTAGCAATGGCTAGCCGGATCTTCTGCACAAGAAACGGTCACTTCAGACGCACTACAGCCGACTGTCCCGGCCCTGTTATTACAGTCCGCGGCACCTCGCGGTGAGTCACCACACAACTCCCGGCGCTTCTCTCGAAGAGCCAAAGACGGCAACGCGCACGAGCTCGCTGCGCAAGAAATCCTCTGAAGGAAAATTTCGAGAGAACAATCGAATTATCCAAGAAATTAGAAGACACAGCGAAACCATCGCAAAAGAATTTGATGAAAACGAGCCGGACTGCACAATTATTTTTCTTCTTCTTCTTCTTCTTCTTCTTCGCGATGGATCACTTAGGACCTCGCGTAATCAACATTTGTTGGCCTTCCTTTTCGCCCAGTATTCCTTCATAAGCAACGAATGGGCTAGCTTTCGTTGCGTAGACCACGTATGTCGGTTAGTTTTTCTCTCTTCTTCCTCAAAACCCCGTGTGTTTGGCCGGTCGGTGTGGCCGAGCGGTTCTAGGCGCTTCAGTCTAGAACCGCGCGACGTTTCCTGTTACAGTAGATCACTTATCATGTCCACATACGCAACCATCCAGATGAAAGGCTGCTCGAAACATGCATCGTCCTATATATATATATACAGGTGGATGGGGGAGTGTTATGGGATACGGGGGACATTCACTTGGGCTTCCATGGGACCTGTGATACCGATCAAAGGCACCATGACTACGTGGACAACATGCGGACTACGTGAACAGTATTGCAAACCATAACATCTTTCAGTATGATAACTAACAGTGTCACAGGACCACAATCGTGCTATAATGATTTGAGGCTCGTGACAGCGAACTAACGTTGATGTCTTGGTAATAAAATTCGCCTTATCTCTGCGTACGATGGAACTCTTCCGGGGCGCTTTCGGGCACCAGCTTTGCGGTGTTGCGCCACAATTGATTTACTCGGCATGGCTGTGTAAAATTGAGAGACCACCCATAGCTAACGCAAGAGGCTTTGGAGGCTGGTCAGTGTGAGCTGGCCGGGCTAAGTTACATTATGGGCTACCTAATGATGTGGTAAGGACTGTGTCTGAGGTTTCAGGGGGATTACTACATGCTAAGGCCAAGGAGAGGGATCAGAAATGCAATAGCTTGCCACAACAGAAAGACAGAGCCACTGTAGTGTTACCTGTTGCCTCATGTCCGAACAGTCTCTTTGTTGTGGGTTATATGATAGGAACCGATGCTTTAACAAGACATAGACGTGCCAAGACCATATAAATACTGTCCATTTGTAGAGAGAGACGCCGGCCGGGGTGGCCGAGCGGTCGCAGGTTCGAACCCTGCCTCGGGCATGAATGTGTGTGATAGGTCGGTCAGGTTTAAGTAGTTCTAAGTTCTAGGGGACTGATGACCTCAGATGTTAAGTCCCATACTGCTCAGAGCCATTTGAACCATTTTGAACCGTGTGTTTGTGATTTTTCTGATTTCATTTCTGTCATGTAGATTTGGGGACCCTAATTCTCTCAGGTCTTTTGCCGTCTGTTTGTATCAATTCGGTCTTGTACTTTTGTTCTTTAAAAATTTTTGTATTTTGTGCATTAACCTGTTTGAGTGCATTCTTTCTAAATGCCCCATGAATTGGATTCTTCTCATGCTCGTTGTGTCTGTTATTTTGGAGATATTTTTATATATTTCTGCATTGGGTTTTGGATAATGCACACCATCTTTAGTTCTTGTTCCTAGGATTTTCCTCATATTTACGTTCTTTCACTTCTAATTCCCCTTTAATGTTCTGTGTTGAAGCTTTAGTGTCTCATATGCGTAGAGGGCTTCGCGTTTAAATTCTGTTGTGTAGTGTCGTATTTTGCAGTCCCACGAGAGACTCTTTTTGTTGTAAACGTTTGTTGCTGACTGAAACGCCGTCTCCATATTCTGGGCTCTTGATGTGACAGATTTCTTTTCATTACAATTTTCTGCAATCCATTCACCTACATATTTAAATTCTTTTACTCGAGAGATGTACTTATTACGAATTTTGAGATCAGAAAGTGCATCTTTGATGTCAGTCATAAATTTCGTTTTTTAAAATGAATTTTGTAATCCTATTTTTGCTGCCTGCTCTTGTAATAATTGTAGCTGTTTCTGTGTATCGGTAATGTCTTGGGTGTTCAGTGCCATGTCGTCAGCAAATGCTAAACAGTCTAATTCTATGCCCTTACGTTTTGGTCCCAGTCTGTGTGCAGGTGCACCTGTTTTTCTCCAGCCTCGAACAACTTTTTCAAGAGCGCAATTGAAGAGCACTGGGGACAGTTCATCCCCTTGTCGTACTCCTGCGTCTATTTCAAATTCTGTGCTCAATTCTCCGATAAATTTTACTTTGGATTTGGTCTCCCTGAGTGTTTCTTTTATGATGTTTGTTGTCTTTGGTCTAGTGCGAATTCTGCTAACACTTGTAATATTTATGGCTTATTCAGCCATCATATTAGGCTCGAGGAAGCTATTCCCAGGGCCGCAGTGGAGATGCAAGAAGCATAGAGATGACGCAGTGTGGGATGAGGTACCGGTGACAGATGTTAGATTCGGTACCATTCCCGTGAGAAAGACCGCCTGCATGATGCTGCTGCTCTGTGATTGGCTGCTGTGTTCGGTGCTAGGGCGCCAAAACGTTAAACTTTAGTTGCTATTATTAATTAAGCCTGTTATCCAAATTACTTCATTTTTTAAATAAATATCTCCCAACAGCCAGCTATCAATCAGTCATTTCCAAAGTATCAAAATCAAAGTATTGCCAAAATAAAAGACTGACGATATTACTGCCGATGCACTTCGGTGGCGTTCGTGTCACGCCTTGCCGGCTTGGCACGCGAAGTGTCTCGGGCAGTCCGGCTCTCCTGTTCTAACCGTTCCAGTAGACAGACATGTTGTCTGTTATAGCAGTATTTGTTTCATGCAATTTTATTCACTACAGTTCCGACCGTCGCTAGGTACAGACATGTTGTCTGTAATAGTAGTATTTGATTCATGTAATTTTATTCTCCAGTTCTGACGGTTCCAGTAGACAGACATATTGTCTGTAGCAGGATGTATTTCATATTATTTTAGCCAGATATAATGGCTGTGGAAAGATATGTTCAATACTTAGTGTATTCATCTCTTGGTGCTCATAGTGCCATAGTGCCATAGTGCTCAGAGCCATTTGAACCATTTTGAACAGCGGTTATGGTCCATCTTGGCACGTGACCGGTCGCATGTTGATAGCGGCTGACCGACCTGTGGCTGTGACGTGCACCCAGGATTGCTGACACAAATGACCAGCTGAACGACATGTGACTCAGTATGAAAGGGCGCGTGGCAAACCGTCTGTGTGAGCGGCACTGCGGATGGCCACAATGCTGACAGGGGAAGCGAGCCCCTCAGTGAGAGATTCTGCTATGGTGAAGGGCAGCGCGAGGTGCCACGCTGCCTGCACCAGCTAAGACAACTGAGCAATGGTATTGGCTGGAGTTCACCCACTGGCCCTTCTGGCAGGAGTCTGCTGCTGTTGCAGTCGGCCAGGAAGAGGTCTTCTCAGTGGTACGGTACTATGTACCAAGGGAGCGATCAGTACCAGGAAATGATCCCACAATGTTAAAGGCCCGAGCTATTCACATTTATCGGACGATCCATGTCACCTCGTTACCCAGCGCAGTACTCTCGTCCCGATAGGCACTGCTGGCTGCTCCTACCGTAACTGAAGTCGGTGAATTCATGTGCAAGACAATTTCACGGTGTTCAGGTGTAGTAACTGCCCGGCTCTCCAAGGCATAGCCTTTCTGTTGGCAATGCAATGCTGAGCTTTGTCTGTCTAGCAACGAATAAACAGCCTTTTTACTGCAAGTACTGACACACTGTGCCAGACTGCTGCCACTGGCTTTTGCAATGTTTTACTTCTTGGTTTCCACAGAATCACCAAAACCCTTTGCGGCTGCTGTGCTTTACTACAAGCATACCGTAACATTCACTGTCCAATCAGTTTGCAGCCGGCTGTTCCCTATAGCAACAAACAAAAAAACTGCACGTAACAGGCTATAATAAAAGACTAGATGATATATTTTAATATTCATTAACTGTTGTGGAGAATATGTTTTTAAAGATGATGGGTATCTTAGTGTCTGACACTCGTTCTAAGACAAGTGAAACATGCTGATTCAGAATATGCAAACCATTTCATTTTTAGGTATATTCATTCAACCGAATATATTTCACTAGAACATTTATTATTACGAGGAATACTAATGAACGTGCCATTAACTAAGAAAATTGTGAGATTGAATCACATGACACATACACTAGATAATAATTTCTGTTTCAAGATGTAATACACACATGAGATCCATACACACTGATGGTTCAAATGGCTCTGAACACTATGGGACTTAACATCTGAGGTCATCAGTCCCCTAGACTTAGAACTACTTAAACCCAACTAACCTAAGGACATCACACACATCCATGCCCTAGGCACAATCGAACCTGCGACCGTAGCAGCTGCACGGTTCCGGGCTGAAGCGCCTAGAACCACTCGGCCACGGCGTCTGTCACACACCCTGAAAATACTTCCCTAATCTAAGGTGTCTTTGGTTTGAATTTCTTGGTTGTAGATTTGCGTTTATGCTGAACATTTGACCTGTCACTGCGTGTCCAGTAGTAGCTGGCCAACACTGCTGCACCCCATTGACCCTGATACCGTGACTCTGTCCTGGAGAAAATGTTCACTATGTTCGTCGTTTTCCGGGAAGAAGTCGAGACGTGAGTCGACGACGAGAATTTTGAGGGACATGTTGACAGGCAGCTGTTTGTACGCACTGAGGCACTTTCTCACAACATTTGCATAGCCGGCTGATTTCTAATTTCCAGGAAAATTGACTACAACTGATTTGAATACCGCACGTGCATTTCTTTCAGCATCATTCAGTAAGTCTTGGAAATTGGTGTCAGCAATTACCTGCCATATTTGTGATCCTACTTATAGAAGTTTTTCACTCAACTCTGGAAACTGGTCGCACAGGAACCGAAAAGCGTCTGAGTTGTTGTCTAGTGACTTCACGAAATTCTTCATGAGACCCAGCAAGATGTGAAGTGGTGATAATTTTATCAATGTCGGTCAAGGGCACACGGAGGATATTCTGTTTCTGATTGGCCAGTTTGTCTTTATGTACTGCTTCTTTGTAGCTCTACTGACCACTCGCTGATAAAACAGCAATACTTGGGGTACCTTGTCCGCATTCCCATGAGAATGGTGATAATTTTAAATCATCAAAGGTACACCATTTATGCTGGTGACAGGGTTTAAGCAGTAGTGTCATAGTGTTTTTAGAGCTTATGGACGCTCAAAGGATGAAACGTCCCCTTTGAACAATTGTACAAGACTGTGCTTAAACTGACATACAATATTTTTAGCGCAACGCAATCTGACTTTCAAAAATCCCTGCAAAAGAATGGCCCTGAGTAACATTAAACTATACCTTTCAGAAATCACTTACCTCACAAAAATCTTCATTACTCGAACTACTGCAGTACAGCGAGCGCCACTACTGCCAGCTAAATAAAAGATTCAAACTACGGAAGGCACTAACTACTGATAGGGATAGTTAGCAAATGAAAGATATTAATATAGAACAAACAATGTATTTACCTTGATAGTCATAATATATATAGCAGTTCATGACAAATTACAAAACTCCGCCATCTCTCCCCCCACATCCACCACTGCTGGCGGCTCACCTCCAACTGCGCAACGCTACGCGCTGTTCACATCCAGCTGCCGCTGCCCAAAACTACAATGGCAGACAACAATGCAAACTAGCCACAGACTGCACACAGCACAGCCAGTAATTTTCATACAGAGGTGGCGTTACCAATAAGAAAACCAAAACAGCCTACTTACATAGCCCCCATGCTCCCCACAAAAAATTTTACAAATTGTTTTGGACAGTGGCCAATAATGATTTGATAAAATTTTTCATAATTACAATAACAAAGAAATCAAATGCACACACTTATTGATACATTGTTGGTCAAAAGCTAAAATTTTCTCACAGTCCATAAAGACAGTCCTGATCATTCATCACAGTAACATTGCAGTGTTTTTCTCAAAGTCTGAGCAGTAAAAGAAAATGCACACAGAAGTAGTGGATTGCCATGCAGTCTTGAAGAAGTAGTGTTGTCCTTCCAACGGAAAGACAGTGCTGACTCTTGACATGCAGACAGGTAATGGGTCACAACAGAACAAACCCCCAGCAGAGTCAATCGAAGTTTTGAAGAGTATTGGTAGGTCATCACAGAGCAGACCCACTGTAGTCCTGGTAGAGATTACGATATTGGTGGGCCACCAGAGGCGCAGACCCACTGCAGTCCTTGTAGAAATAATGGTATTATTGGGTCATCAAAGATGCAGACCCACTGTAGTCCTTGTAGAGATTACGGTATTGGTGGGCCATCAAAGATGCAGACCCACTGTAGTCCTGGTAGAGATAGCCAGCAGCCATCTGTTGTGACTGTGCAGGTGCACAATCACCATCAAAGAGTCTTGCGGAGAATATAGCAAGTCCATAAACCACCACTTGTCCGTTCACAAAAAAATTTGTTTGAAATGTCCTTAGAACCAGCAATGCTGTTATCCAGTCCCTTGCTGAATTATTAACACATGCGTAAACACTAACAGTCCCTACTTCTCACATATTGTCCATATACTATGACCAACAGAAACGTGTGCAGTGAAATGTAACTTAATTTGAAGAACTGGTGTCTATACAATTATAAATTTACAACATGAAAATACAATTACAAAGGTACAAAATACATCATTAAAGAACATAACAATACAGATAACATCGGCAGTAACACAGGCTTTACAAAAGAATAGAAATAAACATACATCAGTGTTACAGGAATTATGACATACACAAGGGTACACAAACACATAGCATAATAATACAAAAGGAAAGGACAGGGTTTGTTTTACTGCAGTATTTTGCAAACAAAACCTTCTTTACTTCTTGGAGATCTCCCTTCATTCATCATTATTCCCAAAAAGTCCTATCTATACCTGCTTTCTGTATTCTATTCATATTTCTTTCAAAATAATTATTTCTGATTGAACAATACTCATTTTTACCGAAATCTTTCCATATAACTTCGCAATGCATTCTTTACCTATTCTCCATAGTCAGTTTCTTATATAGTCTACCCCTCTTAAGCTAATTTAAATCTACTGAGCTCAGATGCTAAACTAAGGGACGAGGCAATGCAGCAGCACAAAACAATTAACACAAACAGCAATAAAAAAAATGGAAACTGTCAAAGCAAGCTACAGTAAATCTAAATTACCAACCAATGCAACATTACAACTAATATGAGCCAATGTGCAGCAACAAGAAAAATAAATCAGTAGTAAAACTAGCTTAACAGAGTAATACAAAGTGAAATTTAGTAGCACTATGTCTGGCAAAGATCAAGCAGAAAAAATATTACACTAAAGACAACAATGCAGACAAGGGAAATGTCTATTCACATCTTAATGTCTATGTAATTAAAGTGGTGCACCACAACTTACTCTACCATAAAAATTACCAAGTACTTGAAAAGAAAATTATATATGCAGTTACTGTTATTAGTCCCTTCTTATTGTTATTTCCATTCCAAGAGCTCCTTTTTCGAAGAATGTGGATCATAAAGCAATTATTTAATAGATCTGTTGACAGAAAGTGTTCACATTAGCAAATGCATTTAATTTTATTTTATGAAACCAATGCTGCAAGACAACTGGAAACCAGATATCAAATGAAATAAGCAATTACGCAAACCAAAGCATAAAAATATCATTCAATAGTCATGTGACATTTCATAAGTTAGTAGAAATTCTCTCAACTCTCGTAGAAAGACGCTTGTCATAATCAGGTGTGCAGATGTAAAAATATTTCTCGTCATTTCATTAGGCATTTTTGTAAATATCATAAATTAAGAGCTCCACAGTGTAATAATATGTTTTCAAGTTCGACCGTGTCGTTTTTGCGATGCTTTCTACAATAGGAATGTCAGAAGCGAGGTTAATGGCCTTTTTTTTCTCCACCTAATGGCTTTTTCTCCGGGTGGCTGGCCCAGCTGGGCACCACAATGCATTACATCAAGGTCACTTAGCTTTCTTACCGAAATATTTACGACAGCAGTTTCCGCTACAGTGACAGTCTCATATAAAAAAATTTACAGGTCGAAAATTTGCGTTACAAATGTGTAGAAACAAAATCCTATAAATATAACAGTGTCTAAAAATTTTTCGTCGGCATTGTGGTACATTCACGCATTTACACACATTTCATAACTCTTAAAGTACGATTCTTGGTTTCCAACATCCTTTTTCACAAGTCAGAGTCCCTAACCACTATTCATTATTCCTTACCTTATTACACACATACATATTCGGCGACACTTTTTCAATATTTCATCATAATCAAATTCCTCATATATCATCAGCTTATTGATCATAAGCATACCTCAACAGCATAATACACATTGTCATCATAATAATAACATCATAAAAACTCAGCCAAATCTCAAAAACGTCGTAGCTTTCTGCAATAATTTCAAACCCAAAAAAATTCTCTGCTCATGTCGAAAGTGTCACCTGCCTCAAACGCACTTTAAAAATCATGATCCCATACCAAATACATCATTCAAAGCTCTTATAGTATCACAATGGTTCCGAAAAAATATGAACAGTTTACAAAGTACAGACAAAATAGTTTCATAAGTGTGAAGTTATCCAACTGTGTAATTGCGTAAACATCTGTTAAATAATCAGACAGCTGTGTAATTTATGTGTTAGAGAAATATGGTACCGATGTGTAAAGTTGTATAAGCAAATACCATATTAGCTAGGGCTCCTTGTGCTTGCCAAACACATGGTACACAAAGTAAGCGTGTTCCCCCCTGAGGATTAATGTAATTATATCCTCAGGTGTTACAGATTACACCGATGGAATGAAATTATTACGGAAAACCTTTGTATCATTGTACTTCAAATATCTTTAAAAATAAATGTTTTAAGTATAAAATTAATCACTCAAATTCGTGTCCTGTAGCGCTAAATGTGCGTCTTGTTGTAAGATAATCTCTGTGGAAATGTCGTAGTTATTGTCCTCCAAAAGCTAAGTTCTGCAGAAGCCAATGTACTTACCTCATGATACACCAAATTTCAAGTAAACCAAAATGTTGCATTAAAATCTCATTAGCAGTACTGGTAAATGTTCTAAGTATATGAGCCTTATAGTCGTTACGTAATCGTGGAACTAACAAGCAAGAATGTACAAATAACAACACTGTGTCGTCTGTTCACTATAACAATGCATTCGTAATTTCTGTTTAAATAAGTTCTCTTGGTTCTTGACTGGATATTTAACTTCAAACATTGTTGCATGTTAACAGATTCTAAGTCTGACAAAGCATACTAGAAATGTGAAGTGAAAAATTTTATGGCAAAGACAAAGTTAAAAGCAGATTATCTTTCAATAAACGGTTTTACATGTGAAATGTGGTGTAAACCTTTACTCTTCCTAGTACACAGAGTTTCAACTGAAAAGCAATTGTCATGTTTTATACGTCGGTAAGGAATATTAAATCTTTTCTCAAGGTTAGCGTCTGTGTTATTTTTCTCTGAGCCAGCCGGCGCAGGCGGCTGCCTGCGGTGCGAGTCATTGTCTGTTCCTTTGTTGGCGCACGTCGTTATTGGGATTAGGAGACCTAGCTTCTACAAATTCACCGTGACGAGATGGCCCTGCCCTGTTTAAATCCCGCCAGTTCTGATGCAATTCAAGTCTGTCGTTACGATCACATCGTCTGTCGTCATGTCGGTAGTTCCCGTAGTTTCTTTCTTGTCGGTTAAGTGGTGGAGAATTTCTCCCTGAATCGTAACTGCGCGTTGGACCATTGCGTCTAAAGTTATTCTGTCTCCCGTAATAATAATTATTTTGGTTCCCATATTGTCTGTTTCTCTGATTGTCTCTGTGATAGTCATTACCGCGGAGAGGTGATCTTTCCCTGTATGTATTACTACCCTGCCAATGGTTGTCATATGGGTGGTGTCTGTTTCGGTCACGATTTACGTTGAAAGAATAGCCTTGTCGTATATTATTTCTGTCATCGCGGAATTGTGACGGATGTGATCTGTAATTGTTGTGCTCCTGTTTCCGCGTTCCCCGATTGTCAGTGTCAATTTCCAGTTCTTGTAACAGTCCCTGAAAAGCTTCAATGTCGTCTTTGCAACGTCCTGCCAAAATAATATGTCGTAAATGTTCAGGTAATTTGATTAAGCAAATGCGCATGAGTTCTGAAGGGCTGTATGGGTTTGAAAGATATTGATTCTTATGCAACATGTCTTCAAAATATTTGACAAGACTGGAAAATTCAGATTGTTCAAAGTGTTTCATCATCATGATGCTATGTTTTACTCGGTCTTGTGTAGCTTGAGACCAATATGCTGAGAGGAAGGCATGGTAAAACTCTCCTTCACTGTGGCAATTGTGAATGACCGATCGCATTCTTACAGCTGGTTCATTCTCTAAGTAGCCACACATAAATTCTAATCTGTGCTCTAATGACCAGTTGGGAGGAAAACAATGAGAGAATTGATGGAGCCATGCTTCTGGATGAATGTCATTGCCAGAACTCTTAAATGTTTTGAATTTACGTGTAGTAATGAACAGCTTATAGTCAAAATCATCGTGTCGGCGAGTCGCATATCGGTCATTGTTACGTTGTTTCGGTGGTTCCATCTCAAAATTCGGTGTGCCTTGCCAATTTCTTTCATAATTTCCGAAGTGTTCTGTGTTATTATTTTGTGGTTGTTCCGTATTTCTAAGTCCCTCTTCCCGTGTTGGAGTGCGAGTGGCCTCTGAAATACTTAATTCTTGTATTACCTGAGTCAGCTGATCTTGTACTTCCCGGATTTCTCTTTGGTGTTGCGTATTAATTTGATTCTGATTTTGTTTGAATTTCCTAATTTGTTTGCACTCTTCTGTGTCATTCAGATTATCATCTACCTTCGTAGATAAATTAGTGACCTGATCCGAAAGTTCGGCTACTTTCTCCGATAGTGAACACATTTCCTCAGTGTGTTTTTCTCAACCAAGTTTCAGAGTGTCCATTTGTGTTGAAATCGAATCTACTGTGTCCTTTAAGTTTTCTTGAGTTTTTGCAAGTTGCGTAACCGAATCGGTAGATGCAACTGAGCCAATTTTAGCTTGCAAGGTGTCGTGATTTTCATGAACAATAGTTTGCAGTTCTTTTATGGCTGCTTCGTGATTCTGTAATGCATTTTCATGACGCGAAAAAATAGGTTGGAAATGCTCACAAATTTGTGTTTTTACGTCATTACAGACTTTTTGACATTTCGATTCGATGTTATGTAACTCAGGAGTTAAATCTTCACGTGTTTGTTCAAGTGTGGTGTCTAACTTCCGAATATTTTGTTCCATTGTGTCTAACTTTTGAAGATTTTGTTCCATTGCGTCTAACTTTTGAAGATTTTGTTCCATTGTGTCTAACTTTTGAAGTTTTGTCCCATTTGTTTCTGATTTTGTTCAAACGTTGTGTCTAACTTTTGTAGCCTTTGTCCCATTTGTAGCATTAACTGTAATAACAATGCACTGGTGTCTGAAACATGTTCCTCAGTGCTTTTCGGCAGTGAAGTTGCACCGGCAACATTTACATTTTGACAAGCAGAAAATGTGTCTTGACTTATTTGCGAAAACGGTGAGGACCCAAAACCTGAATCTACAGTATTTGCAAAATTGTGTCCTGTCATTTCGGATTCCTGAGGTGAGCTGTTGCCGAGCGATCGATCGATAATGCTTCCCTGTTCACTAATTGTTTCACTGCCTACGCCATTGTTTGCCGCCCGCTCCATTTCCCTATGCACAATTACCAAATTACTACTTTGAACATTAGTTAATTCATTACTCTGCGGCGCTAACACACTGCTTTCGTCTTCACTGTCATTTCTCAGTTTACTTTGAGACCTAGTATTACGTTTTCCACACGCCATTATTGTCACAATATTTCACACGACAACACAGAAAAGCACAATTTAAAGAGCAAAAATAAGAGAACACATTAACATAGTACTGAAAATAATATCTCGTTAATTGCAAGCGCAGCAGCGAAATACTTGGTGCAAATTAACATGCATGCCACAACAACAATGAAAGACTGCAACTACAAAGGAGATTCTCTCTACAATTACGCGCTGGCAATAAACAATAGCTACACTAATTACACAAACTACAAGAAAAAATCAGAAGATTCCAGTGAGGTATCCTCGGCTAAGGATCGACATATGAAACGTCCCCTTTGAACAATTGTACAAGACTGTGCTTAAACTGACATACAATATTTTTAGCGCAACGCAATCTGACTTTCAAAAATCCCTGCAAAAGAATGGCCCTGAGTAACGTTAAACTATACCTTTCAGAAATCACTTACCTCACAAAAATCTTCATTACTCGAACTACTGCAGTACAGCGAGCGCCACTACTGCCAGCTAAATAAAAGATTCAAACTACGGAAGGCACTAACTACTGATAGGGATAGTTAGCAAATGAAAGATATTAATAGAGAACAAACAATGTATTTACCTTGATAGTCATAATATATATAGCAGTTCATGACAAATTACAAAACTCCGCCATCTCTCTCCCCACATCCACCACTGATGGCGGTTCACCTCCAACTGCGCAACGCTACGCGCTGTTCACATCCAGCTGCCGCTGCCCAACACTACAATGGCAGACAACAATGCAAACTAGCCACAGACTGCACACAGCACAGCCAGTAATTTTCATACAGAGGTGGCATTACCAATAAGAAAACCTAAACAGCCTACTTACAAGGAGAGGTTATCAGCGCCCGACATAGTTTCATACATCTCTTTCAGTTGCGTATAATACCCAACCAGTACTGGTGCATATTTGTCTCCATTGCGTAATAATGCTGCTTTCAAACTTGTGTTAGATGAGTCGATGAACATTCACAGCGTTTCCACTGCGAGTCCTGACATGAGACCTTGAACGGTCGTGCAGTAGCAAATAGTGTCACTCATTGCAAAGAATTTCACAAGTTCTTTGTGTCTGTGGCGAAAATGTGAAATTGTTGTACCAAGTGCAAGAAAATTAAACTCTTTCAGGCTGCTCAGCTTGACTTTTTGCTGGTACCAGGTCCCTTGCGGCATCACAGAGGTTAGCATTGTTCATTGAATGAATATCTTGTCAAGAGTGGCATTGACTGTCTGATAAGTTGCTAGAAGATGAAAGAGATTTTTCTTCTTGCTTTTCTTCATCAGGTTTATTATTCTGTAGGTGCTGATGGTATTAGACAAGCTACGGGATCATGTGGGATTGGTTTCGAAACTGAAGGAAAGTCTGGATACTTTACAACGCATGAATTTTGTACGAAATTCCGACGCCATTTACCAAACAGAAATAACAGTGTAGTTGTTTGACTAGCGACATTTCACAGGAACTTCGAATGCCAAATAGTTGCTCTTCTTCGCCTCTCTTATGCAAGTCTCATTCAACAAATGAAGCAGATGAATCGTGGTGGCCACTGTTTACCAGTATCTGCCTCTGATTCGAAGAGCGTAGTCCATACGGCTCCAACCAGTTGGCACTTGATGGTTGCAGACACAACACCGCTTTTACAGTGTTCTACGGACGCCAGTTTACGGACGCCAGTTCATAGACGTTGGTTGCTGATTGGATCATGCCTACAGTTCGATTGGAATTCACCTCACCTAAGGCCTAAAGATGGTGTGCTGAGTTACCAAAACTGGGTGCAATGTAATAAAGTAATATCAAGAACGACGGTTGTATGCGTAAGTGAACGGCTGAAGACCCGTAGACCATCAATAACAATGATGGACATACAAAAACTTGTTCAGGAAGACTGCCAATGGGATTTTTCTGTTAGATATCCGCACCCATAGGAAAACGGATCTTGTCAATTTATGCAACATTCCACAATACCGTCTTAAACTGAAAATAAAGAAGAAACAAATTAAAGATTACTAATGCAGCACGGAAATTTTTTGAATTATTATCTTTAATATAACTATTTCACAGACAACGAAAATTTTGTATGGCGGTGCATGAAAAATTAGTAAAAAAATTGGGGGTGAAAAAATTGATGAATGATACACTTGAAACAAGCATAACCGACTACATTAGAAAAAGTAAGCACCATTACAGATATCTACAGCTAATTTATTAGTGTTAGATATGATCTAACTTCAGATGATGGGTGGTAATGTCCGAAACTGCTCGAGCAAAAAAGTTTGAATCAGTAAAAGGAGTTTTGTACAAGCAGATTTTGTGGGCATTTACGTGTCAAAAATGACCTTCACCACAGTTTAATCAAAGTTGGTAAAACAAACTTCCGTTCTAATATGCTCCTACGAAGATTCGATCACAGCAGTTATAAATTCTTTATACATTGTCCTGGACAAAGTACAACAGTAAACATCTCACTGTTACCACTTTGCAATTGAGTTTCGAAGTGTGCTTAACAAGAATGACAAGCATGATTCCGCACGCTCATGCATATGATATGAGCAACCGGAATTAGTCAGAAATTGCTCCACCGAAAATCTTGTTAGGCTACATGTGAGAGAAGTTGGACGCGAGGTAGAGGAACTTGTGCTGTTCGATCTCCCGAACACGGCGCCAGATCTGCGCAGGGGGCGATGGCGCTGTGACAGTAATTTCTTCCTGCGGCAAGTTTTCCCTTACTGCCCTGGGGGGGACACGGCCCAAGAATTCGGGGGCGTGAATATGGAGGAGGCCGGCGGCCGCGCAGATTAGCGCCCTGCCCTGGGCAGGCAGGGAGCCCGAGCAAGTCAAATGTATTCAAATGGCGCCGCCGGCGCTGGGGCGGCCGGCCGGCCGGCCTGCGCTGCTGGGACAGGCGCCGCGTCTCGCTGAGGGTCGCCTCTCTTTGTCACTGCAGAGGGTCGCGAGCTTACCACGTGACGGTAACGTGACCAGTGCTCAAGTTTCTCAGCCCCAAAAAAAGAAAAAGAGGACAAGTGTGAGGTGCGAGTTGGACTCGCACTGTGAGGGCTCAGTACAAACTTATTTAGGTATATCGATAATAATAATCGAGCAGAAAGTAAAACAGACCCCAACAACTATCCTGGAATCTCTTTATTGACAATAATAAACAAAATTCTGTCTAAAACCCTACTAAATCGAGCAGAACCTCAGCTGGATTCAAAACTAGGAGAATACCAAAGTGGATTCAGGGAAGGTCGATCATGTGATCTTAACTTGAAAAACTCGATGAAATATTCGCATAGTACTTCTAACAAAAGTTATGTCATCACGTTTGTCGACCTTAAAAAAGCCTATGACAGTATAGACCGAGAATCCCTTTTCGAAGTGTACGGCAAGAAGAAAGGAATAAAAGTGAGATAGTGTTAATACTTTCATCCTTCTTTACCTCCTCTGCATTACTGCAGATGACGTGTCACTGAGCACATTTGTACTGTGCATGCATTACACGTGAGGTGCCTCGTTGTTTCCACTGCCCTGTGTGGAATACATAAGTTCTTGCACCCTTCACTAACCTGCTGTCTTCATGATGATGATGTCCCCAGCGCAGAAAACAGCACTCAGGTCGTGGATTCTTTTTCTTAAACTACTTAAACCTAACTAACCTAAGAACATCACACACATCCATGCCCGAGGCAGGATTCGAACCTGCGACCGACAGGTCGCGCGGTTCCAGACTGTAGCAAACCGCTGTCTTGCGGCATTCATCTGCAGCTACAAGAGTCGTAATTAAGAACTTGCCGGGTCGCTGGTGTTTCACTGAATCCTCCACTTGCCAGCATCCTCGCCTCGACCCGCGACCGCCAACCATCCCAGCACAGGAAGTATCCCGACACTCTTCGGTGTACTTCAAAAGCAAACATAGTACTATAAATCATCTGTGGTGTCGACGCTGCCCACATGTAAGCACTAAGCACAAGTAACAATCTGACATCACGTGAAAAGTAATAACGTAATTAACGCCTAGAGTGGCCAGCTTTGGATGGACGTATTTACTTAACTATGTACTTACCAGTGTATTTTTCCGGCATTAAAGATGTATAATTTCAATAACATCCTCCTGAGCGTGTGACTGCATCATTATACGTAAGATAAAATCACCGATATTTCGGGTATTGTTTCAGACAGCATTGGTCAGGATGACTACCGGTGATTGGAAGTTATTTCTTTACATAGGCTAGCAGGCAAAATGACATATCTTTCCACCTGAAGTAAGTGGTCGTCAGGCTGTACCACATGACGTCAAATGTACCGTGATATCTTAAACACATTCACAATAGCCTATATTGGTACGTTAGTAAGCAAGTATTTGTCATCGAAAAACGCCGTTAAATCTGGGGGAGAGGACATGCATGGTGGAACAGCGAAAACGACTAAAGGCTCTCGCCTTCTTGGCTGCCATTTACTGCAGATTGTACTTGCAGCGCAGCGCCACCGCCCGCCGCAGACACCACACTGAAGGCAACAGCAGGTAGCAGTTAGTGCCTTGAAAGGGATCCGTTTCTCGACACCCCCGCCCCTTCACCCCCGCTTTTCATTATTTTCGTATTTCGTAATTTTTACTAGCACGGTCTTGTTGCCCTCCGTTCCATTACCTCGAACAAAAGCTGATTTTTCGCTGAGGATCACAAAGGGATACGATGTTTATTTTATTTTTCTTGAAACCAGCAGCCTCTTTTCTGTGTCCATTGCTTGTTTCCTTTTCTTCTGGGTCCTTTTGAGTTAAAACCAAGGCTGACTATCTTTTTTAATGTCTCGCAGAGGCCAGAGTAGTTTCTTTTCTCCTGAAGTAGTGGTACCAACCTTTAGATTCATGCTCATCTTCTTGTAATTTGAGCTCCAAAGATGCTATGTAGAGGAATAGAGTAACATGTAGAGAATCAAGAACCTTCCCAGTTCTTTCTCGTTGTCCAAAAAGAAAACGTGCAGCAAATAGTAGGCCTTCACTGTTCTTTTTTATCGTCCAATTGTTTAGCCAAGCCGGTGCCACTTCCTCTCGTGGTAAAAATGAATAAAGCGCCAGTATTAACGTCGAAGCAGAGGAGGATTTTTTGGGGAGCTATGCAGCAGGTATTGAATAGAATTGGGGGAAGAGGAGTTTGTGGCACAACTTGACCAGATGAAGGGATCGGTTGGTAGGACATGTTCTGAGGCATCAAGGGATCACCAATTTAGTACTGGAGGGCAGCGTGAGGGGTAAAAATCGTAGAGGGAGACCAAGAGATGAATACACTAAGCAGATTCAGGATGTAGGCTGCAGTAGGTACTGGGAGATGAAGAAGCTTGTCCAGGATAGAGTAGCATGGAGAGCTGCATCAAACCAGTCTCAGGACTGAAGACCATAACAACAATAACAATGCAGCAGATCTTGGCGAGTGAATACGCTTGTTCCTTGGGAACAAAAGCTAGGATGATTTCAGTGAGCGAGGCCATTGGCCATCGAAGTATCATGTATACAGGGTGCTCCATTGATAGTGACCGGGCCAAATGTCTCACGAAATAAGCATCAAACGAAAAAACTACAAACAACGAAACTCTTCTAGCTTGAAGGGGGTAACAAGATGGCACTATGGTTGGCCCGCTAGATGGCGCTGCCATAGGTCAAACGGATATCAACTGCGTTTTTTTAAAATAGGAACCAACATTTTTTATTACATATTCGTGTAGTACGTAAAGAAATATGAATGTTTTAGTTGGACCACTTTTTTCGCTTTGTGACAGATGGCGCTGTAATAGTCACAAACGTATAAGTACCTCGTACCACGTAACATTCCGCCAGTGCGAACGGTATTTGCTTCGTGATACATTACCCATGTTAAAATGGACCGTTTACCAATTGTGGGAAAGGTCGATATCGTGTTGATGTATGGCTATTGTGATCAAAATGCACAACGGGCGTGTGCTATGTATGCTGCTCGGTATCCCAGACGACATCATCCAAGTGTCTGGACCGTTCGCCGGTTAGTTACTTTATTTAAGGAAACAGGAAGCGTTCAGCCACATGTGGAACGTCAACCACGACCTGCAACAAATGATGATGCACAAGTAGGTGTTTTAGCTGCTGTCGCGGCTAATCCGCACATCAGTAGCAGACCAATTGCGCGACAATCGGGAATCTCAAAAACGTCAGGTTTGAGAATGGTACATCAACATCGATTGCACCCGTACCATATTTCTATGCACCAGGAATTGCATGGCGATGACTCTGAACGTCTTGTACAGTTCTGTCACTAGGCACAGGAGAAATTACGGGACGATGACAGATATTTGCACGCGTTCTATTTAGCGACGAAGCGTCATTCACCGACAGCGGTAACGTAAACCGGCATAATATGCACTACTGGGCAACGGAAAATCCACGTTGGCTGCGACAAGTGGAACATCAGCGACCTTGGCGGATTAATGTACGGTGCGGCGTTATGGGAGGAAGGATAATTGGCCCACATTTTATCGATGGCAATCTAAACGGTGCAATGTATGCTGATTTCCTACGTAATGTTCTACCGATGTTACTACAAGGTGTTTCACTGCATAACTGAATGGCTGTATACTTCAAACATGATGGATGTCCGGCACATAGCTTGCGTGCGGTTGAAGCGGTATTGAATATCATATTTCATGACAGGTGGATTGGTCGTCGAAGCACCATACCGTGGTCCGCACAGTCACCGGATCTGACGTCCCCGGATTTCTTTCTGTGCGGAAAGTTGAAGGATATTTGCTATCGTGATCCACCGACAACGCCTGACAACATGCGTCAGCGCATTGTCAATGCATGTGCTAACATTACGGAAGGCGAACTCCTCGTTGTTGGGAGGAATGTCGTTACACGTATTGGCAAATGCATTAAGGTCGACGGACATCATTTTGAGCATTTATTGCATTAATGTGGTATATACAGGTAATCACGCTGTAACAGCATGCGTTCTCAGAAATGAAAAGTTTACAAAGGTACAGTCGTGCTCAAAAGTATCCGATCGACATGAATTGCATTTCGCCTAATTCGAATGCAACCCACATAGCGCAGCTGTCTAGCAGGTCCTCTAAGCGCCCCTCGGTACAGTCGTTTGACTATTGAAAATGGTTGCAACAAGTCACCACTAGAAAACACTGCTCTGTATCGCAATAACTCAAGATGTAAAGTAATACCAAGGTACTACAAATATAAGGGAACATCTTATCACAGATAAGACGGTTCTTCAGGCTTGTAAGCTCACATTTATTGCAATAAATGACATACATGAAATGTTACCACTCTCATTATTACGTCAGATAGGTAATTCACGTAGTAAGCTCGTCGTATTCATTATTTCCTCTTCAAAATAACATACCGTACTTATTATTTAACACAAAATGACATTAAAAATTTAAGTTATTCACGAGCAGCTAGTTGAGAATATGTATGAACTTCAAATGACACGACGAACCGTCTCGTTCTGCATATGGATTCAAACCCAGGTCATGCAGACTTAGCAAAGACTTCGTGACTGACGGAAACTAACAGTCATTCCTGACTAGGCATACAGAGAGTGATATACCTCGATTTTAGACAGTATCAGTTAACAAATATCAACTTTAAATTACATAACGTAAACATTGTTAACGGACGCGAATTCCTACCCAGCATCTATTGTCCTTGTTAACGAACTACGAGAGATGTTATCTAAATTGCTTCTTCACAAGTAACTTACTTGAAATGCCGTGAGGTAAAGCTTTGTGTTGGACAGGGATTCCAAACCAGAACCTAATTGGATTGTCGTCGAAGCACAATCAACTGTGACATATCGGATTTTCTCGGCAGTAGCTAGATGTTTTAACTGAAATTACGAGGCGAAACATTATTTTTTTCTTTCCCAGGACTCCAACCAGGCCCCTATCGCTGTTATATTCTAGAGAAAACGAACGTTAAAAATTTTTGTCCACCAGCAGCTCGGAAAAACGTCCTTGAATTTACAATGATTTCGCAAACAGTTCTGTGTCTCACTAGGACTCAAAAAAGTCAGATACCGTTAGTGTTCATAACGAATGAAAATACATTAAAAATCAAAATTATTATCCACCAGCAGATAGGTGTTCTCATGCTAAAGCTTGATAATACATAATGAAAGCTTTAGTGCCGGGCCAGGATTCGAACTCTTTCACGCGCAATACGTGGAGATGTTGAGGAAAATGCAGTTTTGAACAAACAACAAATTGCAGACGAGCTGTACTGTCACGAAGGGATCAAATTCCGCGTTAAGGGCGGTCTGAGTTGCATTCGTAGATCAGAACTAATTTTATCGACACACCGAAGCTCAAATAAAAAATGGAATAAGTGTCCTGTGACCCTACATAGCGTTTGTTTCATCACTAGAAATAAATAACTAGTATAAGAAAGCATACTGTTGATAGTGTTTCTACTCCTGACTTTATTGTGGTTCGACCTAACGTCCATTTGGTAGAGGATGAATATCATGTTTAATATTAATGTCAGACCACAATGCCATTATACCTTCTTCACTTGGCGTAGCCAGAAGAGAACAGAATCTGTCTCTCATTGTCAAAAATCGTCAGCAGAAGTTGGAATTGAACCCAGACCATAAGTATATGAACCTAGCTCTAATCCAAGAGACCACCAAATTCTCTTCTCTATTACTCATTTTTCTATCATGACAATGTTGCGCCATACTGGATGAGAATTCTGTCACACTGACTCCACGTAGTGGTTTGCAGCATGTTCAGTACATTCATTTACTTGGTTCACCGAATCGCTATGAACTAGCTGCCTCGGCTTTCCAGTGCATACATTCGACTGTATCTTGTAATCACCGAAATAAAATCACGTAACTGACACCTACACAGAACTGTCAGCGGTGTAGGATGCAGAAATTTAAACAGGAAGTGTTCCTTTCGACTTGAGCTACTCTATTGCGCTATCTGTCTGTTAAAAACGTCGTGCAGTGCAAAAGAAAAGCTGTAACTGTCTGTCTCTCAGACGTCTAGATCCGGCCATATGCATTATCTCACAGCACTGTGCAATGCGCAAGTTCTGGAGGAATTGTTGTTGAGTTCTGGAACTGTTGTAGCTCTGTGTCAGCTAGTAGCGTAATGGTAAGCGTCACGCGCTGTTGATAAAACGTCGCGAGTTTGAGTACATTCACTGCTACGTTTTTTAAAACGCCATACTGCTATCTGCTACAGTTATCGATCTAATGGAACATTGAACATAATTCCCTTCACTTCTCAACAAAAAATAGTCGCATGTGGAAAAAGGGCTAACTTCTGCGACATTTCGTTCTTTTCAGGTTTAATAGATGGCCACGCTGCAGATGCATATCGAAACTTTTGTATTATGTATGGGGAGAGCGTATCGTGCCAAAATACGTCAGAAAAGTATTTTCTACACTAGCTGTTGTGTGGCAGTGGCATTTTATTCTTCATAAAACCTTGTTTGACAGCTTTAACTCAGAACAAGTTTTCTATATGCATGTAATCAATAAACTGGATGTGGATTAGACTGTTATAGATAACATCAGAGAATCCGCATATATCGTTGATGATTAATTTCTCTCTCATGTTAACTAATGTTTTAACAACACTAAAAGAAACCGTACGAAAACTGTGCACTATATTATAAGAAATGAAATAAAACTTCCCACGATAACCTTACGACGAAAGTCTGTTTCAATAAAACTGAGTATCTGTACACAAGCGTGCCTCTATCGGCACGAATTAGTAAATTACTAATCACTTAGATTTCCATTGGGTCTGTGTTTGATTGGTACGTTCTGTCATACTCAAGTGGTATGCACATGTGGAATTTCATAAATAAACTTATGTATTCCTAGAAAACCCAAAATTTGTTTGTCAGCAGCGGAAAGAGGAGCTACCTGTTGTGCAACAGTGTAAGTTTTTCACCATTGCACTATGAGCCGGAAGTATTTTCTTGCGATTTCCTCATCGATGTGTGATCTGACTGCTTGTAGCTCTTTTACAGAAGGGATAAGAACGTTGCAGTCAGCAAGGCTGGAACCGCAAACCATAAGAGACGCTTTCTCTGAGGTTAGCACGTTTCCACAGAGCTAGGGAAGAGGCATGCGTGTAGGTCTCCTCTTACGAGACCAGTGGTGGCTATAACTCGTAAACCGCTATTTAAAGGACGAGATTAGATGCGATTTTCACGTGCAACGACTTTCCTGGGCTGAAAACCGTAAATTTACAATCTTTTGTTACAGCTCAAGCGTTAATAATAACTCAGATTATTCAATGAAAATGACAGGAAAAATCAAGTGAACTTTGAGGCATAATGCCGTGCACACCAGGAAGTAACTCGTCGACCACAGAGTTGCCAAATATACCTTGCCTTCTTGCCAAATCTCAGTTACATTACCAGCAGGAAGAATACGAACCGATGTGATCCTACAATGGGCTGGGAAGAGACCATATCTGACGTCTCAAAGACGCGGCTGCTACGGCCTCGAATACGTAATCCGTCTGATTCACATATCTGTAACTGGGTTTACGGACTGGAGCGTAGGCACTGGTAATACTCAGAAATGTCTGCAAACTAAGCTTCATAAATCGGTAACTCTCATAGTTGTTTTTATATACCTTTCGTGAGTGTACTCAAAACTAAGAAAATCATTGACGAACGTTTTCGTGCCTCGCCGATAGTCGAGCACAACAAACAAATAAAAATAAAAAGTCTGTGTGCGTGCGTGTGTGTGTGTGTGTGTGTGTGTGTGTGTGTGTGTGTGTGTGAGAGAGAGAGAGAGAGAGAGAGAGAGAGAGAGAGAGAGAGAAAGAGAGAGAGGAGAGAGATAGAGTGAGGGAGGGAGATAAAAATAAAAAAGAATGAGAGAGAAAGAGTAAAAAATTGTTGCAAAGAAACTGAATCATGGTACGTAAAGAAATCCTTCATTTAAATGACACGTTCTACATCACTACGAAATGTCGTATTCATGATCTATGGAACAAGTATTAATCCAATCTAATCTAATCATATCATATTGCTGACAAGTCATGAAGAGGCACGAATTACAGAAATTTTCTCACATATCAGTAACCAAATCTAAACTTTTTTTAAAAAATAGACGGCAGTTTTGTAATAAACTGGGACTCCTTTAAAGACTCTCTGTTAACTAACCACGAAAGACGTGTGGTATGCCTCCATTCAGAAGGAACAAAGTGTTCATGCATTTAAAGATGAAGCGCATGATGTGAAGTTCTGTGACGGAGATACGAACCCAACACGCAATCAGATTGTTAACTAAGTAAAATCAAATGTTACGTATCGGTTTTCTTACCAGCTGCTAGATGTTTGAATCTAAGATAAGGATACAAATTTTTCTTCCTGAGCGACAATCGAACCGCACCGTCCGTTTTTATCATCCACGAACATAGCTTAAGTAACACTTGCTTACTCACCAACAGTAAGATGTGTGCGTGTTTGACCAGAAATAACGACACCTATTGCGATTGTTGGCAACACATGAACAGACATTAAAAACGAACGTTAAATTTCACTAGCAGACTGGTATGCACATGATAGGGCTTGAAATGAAATTATGAATATTTATGTACTGCATCAGGATTCGGACCCACATACTTTCCTTTGGAGGAGACCTAGAGTAGATTGCAGTCTTGGGAAAAGGAACGAAATGATTGAACTATACTGTTCCGAGAGATTCAGATCCTCGAAAGATGAGATATGAATTCGAATCACAGTCCAGCACCAAATTTTTCAACGTCTCTAGTTCAATCAAGTACAAGAAAAATAAGAGACCTGTTCCTTTTAATGGCTATCGGTTCGTCAAATAAAATAAAATTTTCTAATGTAAGTAAGTTTACTGGAGACAGTATTTCTGTTTGCCATGACTTCCGCCTATGTCATTTCCCAACGTAGACCGGCTCTGCCCAATTGGTAATGAAGGAACGTGATGTTTAATGCGGATTCTGGATTATAACGTCTTTCTCTTGAGGTTACCAGAGGTAAATTAAATCTGTTTGTGCCTCTTAAAAGTAAATGCCTGAACTCACGCATTGCACCTGTGAGTTCGTTCCGCCAGATCACTGTGGCCACATTTCCCAGCCCCAGAAGTGTGCTGTAACGGATGATGTGCTTAGCTTACAAAATTAGTTACGTCGGAAAAAATGCCAGTATATTAAATGATTAAGTAGAAGCAATCTTCTGCCGGCCGAAGTGTCCGTGCGGTTCTAGGCGCTGTAGTCTGGAAACGCGAGACCGCTACGGTCGCAGGTTCGAATCCTGCCTCGGGCATGGATGTGTGTGATGTCCTTAGCTTAGTTAGGTTTAACTAATTCTATGGGACTAATGACCACAGAAGTTGAGTCCCGTAGTGCTCAGAGCCATTTGAACCAAGCAATCTTCTGACGTGGAGATTATGCTATTCTCATGTCAGCAGGATGTAAAGACTCTTCAGGGCATCATACCCTCGATGTAAAGCCATTTTGAAATATTCACTAATTCAGCAAATTTCTTAGTTCGAGAAAATCCACTGTGAAGTGTGAAGTTACCGGATAATTCGATTATTACCGTCATTGTTACTATCATTTTCTTCATACCGTTGCTGGAACACATGTGCTTGAAGATCATTTAATGCCTTTTGGTCATTATAGAAGCAGTTGCCCAAGAAGAGGTTCTTTCCCTGTCTACGGAGTCCTTTTCATGTTAATATCAAACATCAGCAATTACTCGCAGATTACATTAAAACTAAAGTAATTGATGAAGACGTTACTTGGTAACAAAAACGCGCTACCTTTCTTAATTTACTTGCGCCTAGAAATGGCTGTCGAATACTGCCAGCCCGCATCTCGTGGTCGTGCGGTAGCGTTCTCGCTTCCCACGCCCGGGTTCCCGGGTTCGATTCCCGGCGGGGTCAGGGATTTTCTCTTCCTCGTGATGGCTGGGTGTTGTGTGCTGTCCTTAGGTTAGTTAGGTTTAATTAGTTCTAAGTTCTAGGCGACTGATGACCTCAGCAGTTGAGTCGCATAGTGCTCAGAGCCATTTGAACCATTTTGAATACTGCCAAACCAAAAGCCAAGGGATCTTACTGCCTTCCGTTATACGTCGCTGTCAGTTCTTCCACAAGATTTGGTCGACGTGACCTGTTTCAAGTTGTGTATGGCAGAGAATGTTTTAGAAAATCTATTGTTTTCAGAAAAACAGAAATATTTTCATTGTAAGCTATCCAAGTTCAAAATTTTCGCATTAGTTCAGATTTAATAATAACTTGCATAATGTAGGAAATTATTTCACTGTTGCAAAGCCGCAACCGACTCATTGACCTTATACTTAGTCGCTTACCATAAATTCTAGCTCAGAGTGACACCAGTTTAAGTAACCTAATGTAGCGAAGACTGTTGCCAGTGCTCTTTTTCACCGGAAAATATGCAATTCACTCATTGAGCTCCAATAGTACACTATTACAGTAATTTATGTGTGCATGCAATGCAGGCGGATTGTGGAATTTAGTGGTGCTCTCTCTTCCACTTCTGTATACAAAACGGGCCCTTTATCATTACAGGCCCTGGGCAGTGCAACATCATTCTGACAACAGTAATGTGCTTATACTGACAGCCTCACTGTTCGTTTTAACTGATTTTGTAATCATTTAAATAAAACAACATGACCTTCCTGTGGGAGACATTTAGTCCCCCTTTTCCTTGTGTGAAATTTGTCAGTAAGCTTTTTGCCTTCCAACCAGCGAAATGCGGCAGAGTACAGCCAGTAAACGATTCACTTAACACGATTTAGTGCCGTTAAGACGATTTCTTTAAACATTGTTGTAGCTGAAGGAATTTAGTTTCTTCTTAAATCATCTTATGCAGCAACGTTCAGAGATATCTCAAATAGGAAAAGCTCTTTATCCAGGTACGAAAGTTGTAAATGAAACTTCCCTCAGTTTGAGTCAGGTCAATCTTTTCGTCTTATAGCACTGCATAAGTATTTTGTCTAAGAGGTATCACAAGTAGTGTTCCTGTAGCTGTGGGAATCATTGGTTGAAAACGAGTTTAACACCAATGGGTACAGTACTGTCAAATATTCAAAATGATTATCAATCTGTCTGAGTTCATCCACAAACTGAGGCGTAGCTAGATTGTGTATCCTCGTCTTCCTTGAGTGGGCATTATACACACGTATACAATACTATGAATACTTCGAACGCTGTAGCTAATTTTGCTCTCACAAAATAATTTTGTTTTGTTAATTTTTCTGGTTGTGCAACGTGGAATATGTGCTGTAAATGCAGTCTTAAACAAGAAAAGTGTCCGTAAGGTTGACAATACAATCGTGCTGCCATCAGAATTCTATGTCCGGCAATATGCTTGATCTGGCTGCGTCACTTCCTGGAGGAAGTCTTGAGTGCAGTCTGAGTGCATCATTTTCCACTGCGACTGTAGTCTTGAGGTAAAACGCAGGACTAGCTATTACGACATCTGGCAACCGAGAGCACACGTCGACATAATTTTTATCACCCCTTTCCTCTCGGTGCTGAAGCTATGAGTGTATTTCAAACGATAGTACAAAATATTTCGCTTTCTGTCACATTGGTAATAATAGTTTGGTTCAACAATATTTTAGCGAGAGATTTCTTTGCCGACCATCCGCCTCTGAACACCGCATGCGTCAGAGTTCTCTGCGACCCGTTTGCTGCCTACCGGACGCAGCTGAGGCACTGCGCTGCCTCGCTTTCTGCTGACGTCTGCTCCACTCCTCACTCTCGACGATGTGAAATGCTTTTATGTTGTTGAGTGGTGACCCATAAAATCCGTCTACAATTTGTGTTTCACACTCTATTGCAACGGAGGGATAAAACCGTTTTTATTTGGTGAGTATTTTATTATACTAGTATGCAATACATCAATGTGGCACAGATTTAATTTCATTGTGATCCAGTGCGCTATAATTTAAGTGTCATATCCTGTTCTTTTTCCTTTCAAATGGTTCAAATGGCTCTGAGCACTATGGGACTCAACTGCTGTGGTCATCAGTCCCCTAGAACTTAGAACTACTTAAACCTAACTAACCTAGGGACATCACACACACCCATGCCCGAGGCAGGATTCGAACCTGCGACCGTAGCAGCAGCGCGGCTCCGGACTGGAGCGCCTAGAACCGCACGGCCACCGCGGCCGGCTTTTTCCTTTCACAAGAGATTCTTCAAATCATTTATTTTTTCCATGGATTCATGTGTGTTAGACAAGGCACAGAGAGTAAATGCAGTGTAATGTGTTTGGTTCCTTTCTTTGATTCCCTCTGGTAAATGGATGCTAAACATAGTGTCAGTACCTTTCAAACGTGCTACATAGCTACTCAGGCATATTGCTTGTTTTGAGGGCTATACATTAATTAATGGAGAAGTAAACGCTGTTCAGAAGGGATATTTAAAGTATTCAATTGGATTTAAGGCGACAAAATTGCCCATATTTGAATCTGCCCAGAGAAAAAGTAAGTCGCTAGAGCCACTGTTAGTAAATGTCTGCAGAGACTTCCTAACTGCTGCTGTGGAAATTTAGCATATAGGCCCTACAGTAATCAAGAGGTTCATTCCCTTCATACTTATCACCCTGGCATGTGAGTCTTATGTGAAGAACAAGATTCAAATTCGTATCGTTGATGGTCGATTCGAATTTCTTCAGAGACGCTCGTATTGTGAAGCAGCTTGACAGTCAGAAAGCCAAGATCTGTGACCATTAACACAACTTACTGGGTCGAGCTATCAAGAGGACTTGAAGTGTAAAGGTTTTTCTTCCGATTTCGTTACAGAATTTTTTCTGGAAATTCGTAGCTCCATCAAATAAATCAGAAAAAAAGCTCGCACACGCTGGCTCCTACCACGGTTAGAACCGACAATTCATTGAGCCATTGCGACACGAGACACTGGCTATACCACGGAGCTACGGACACACTGCTGCGAGTACTCCACTTTCATCAGGGTATTGGTCGCTCAGCCTCATAACACATCGTGAAAGATAATAAAAGTTGTCACTTATGTGAAGAACAGCATTTCTTTAGCCAACAGTTGAATTTTCAGTCTCAGTGTCTTAGTTTACATGAGGATTATATAGCACGAGTCATTCAAATGGAAAGGGAATATCAAGCGAATTTAGCGAGTCAATTCAGTACCATACGTGGAAGTGATGGCACTGTCACAATGTTGCCAAATGTTTGCGACGGTGTTGCCAATTCTTAGCTGTGCTAGGAACAGCTTTGTAACGGTATGTGAGGAGAATCCCATGATCATGTCATGGCAGGATACGGAGAGGAGGCGTGTGGTTTGGTTAATATGCAGCGTTTTCTCCTACCAGTTGTGTCAAACATTCAGGTGTATAATATTCCATAACGATCACAGTTTCCCAAAAAATATATACAAATACAACATTTACCTTGTTACTTTGTGACAAAAGATTATTTCAGTACAATAAAAAGTTTTTGGAAATAAACTTTGCCCACCTGACACAAAAAGTAAGGTAACAAAGATCTTGCACCTCGAAATCGATTGCATCTATGTGCAGTCTTGTGATCACACAGGTAGAATTTCATGAATTGAACGAGAATGTAGAAAAGTGTTGGTCCGAATGGAAGCTGTAAGAAACACAGTTAACTAATTATTATGTGCCATGTAATAATCAATTCATTTGAAAATTCAGAAGAGAAGAAACTAAAAATCATGCCCATTAAGACAGAAAGCGCAGATCTGCCCTTTTTCATCTTCCGATCTATACATATAATGTATACTAATCAGCCTATTCATTGCTTTCGTAATGTTTCCCTCTTGTTTAGTCTTCTAATGATGAAGTGGATCCACACCCATGAGTCTGATTGTTTCTTTGTATCCTTCCATCTACTATTTTGTGTGTTACTGCTCGGTGTTCAAAAAGCAAAATATTATGCCTGCTCCCACGAGGTATTAGAACGAGGTCACAAGAAGGCTAACGAATTATAATCAAAATACACTGAGACGCCATTTTGTCTGTCGTCATGGTGTTAAGTCGACAGAAATAGTTGGATATTATTGCCTGTATCATCGGCATCCCGTTGTCGTCTGCTCTTACTGAGATTTTCATATTACCCTGAACATAAGACGCGGAGAGAAATGTGTATATTCTCCGTGACGAAACATCCCACATTCCATTCATCCTGATCCATTCGTAACGTGCATCGGCAGCAGTGAGTGATAGGAAATCTGTTGTGAGGCGACGAATAACAATGAAAATGGTAGTAATAAAAAATCAATAATCAAATATGTTTACTGCATTACAGATGATAGTCAAGGATTAATAAAATAACCAAGAAAGACTGAGTGTTTAATTGTGGCACTGCATAGGTCTTCTTACCTCTTTGTTACTGAATTCTGTTCTGGTTGTTTGCAGAAAAAAAAGAGAGCCCCCTGTAGCCACACATATCGCTAGTACAACGAGATACTACCTATCAACTACCCATGCTTTACATCACGAGACGAACATGGCGTCACCGAGCTGATATTTGAAATACGTTTCTGTTTTCTCTCTCTGTCTCTCTCCCTCTCTTTATTTTTCTTTTTATTTTCTGAGGAAAGCATCGAGAAGCGCGATTAATAAACAAGTAGGCATATAATCTATTTACAGTTATTTTCATCGGGATACATAATACAAAAATACACATTTTAAGTGTATTATTGCGTAATTCTATTGGCAGTCTATTCGTGAGCTTGATCGCATTCAGTGGGGTGAAACCCGTCACAGAAGCAGGCAAAACACAAATATTTCTTGCACCATGCGCAGCACACAAACGAAAGAGAAGACGGCAATGGGATGCCGGTGATGCAGGCAATAATACCCAACTATTTTTACCGACTTAACACCATGAAGACGGACAAATTGGCATCTCAGTGTATTTTGATTATAATTCGTTATCCTTCTTGCGACATCGTTCTAATACCTCGTGGCAGCAGGCATAATTTATTGCTCGTTGAACACCGAGCAGTAACAACAAAGACAGTAGATGGAAGGATACAAAGAAACAATCAGACTCATGGGTGTGGAACCAGTTCATCATTAGAAGACTAAACAAGAGGGAAACATTATGAAAGCAATGCATACGCTGACTTATACACATTATTTGTATAGATCGGTAGAAGAAAAAGCGCAGATCTGCACAGCGCCCGCATCTGCCCTTTAGTATCTGTCCACACCCATGGGTCTGGTTGTTTCTTTGTATCCTCCGATCTACTAAAATTAGATTTGAGAGCAACGATAACTACAGCGTTCGAAGTATTCATAGTATTGTATACGTGTGTGTAAATGTCTTCCAATGCCCACTCAAAGAAGACAAGGATACATAATCTAGCTACACTATTATAAATACGCCTCAGTTTGTGGATGAACTCAGACTTAGGTTGATAATCATTTTGAATATTTAGCAGTACTGTACCCATTGGTGGTAAACTCGTATTCAACCAATGATTCCCACAGACACAGGAACACTACTTGTGATACCTCTTAGACAAAATACTTATGCAGTGCTATAAGACGAAAAGATTGACCTGACTCAAACATTTTTTCCGACGTGACTAATTTTGTAAGCTAAGCACATCATCCGTTACAGCACACTCCTGGGGCTGTGAAATGTGGTCACAATGATCTGGTGGAACGAACTATCACAGGTGCAATGCGTGGGTTTAGGCATTTACCTTTAAGAGGCACAAACAGATTTACTTTACCTCTGGGAACCCCAAGACGAGGCGTTATAATCCAGAATCCGCATTAAACATCACGTTCCTTCATTACCAGTTGGACAGAACCGGTCTACGTTGGGAAATGACATAGGCGGAAGTTATGGCAAACAGAAATACTGTCTCCAGTAAACTTACTTACATTAGAAAATTTTATTATATTTGATGAACCGATACCTAATTAAAGGAACAGGGCCCTTATTTTTCTTGTACTTGATTGAACTAGAGACGTTGAAAAATTTGGTGCTGGACTGTGATTCGAATTCGTATCTCATCTTTCGAGGATCTGAATCTCTCGGAACAGTATAGTTCAATCATTTCGTTCCTTTTCCCAAGACTACAATCTACACTAGGTCTCCTCCAAAGGAAAGTATGTGGGTCCGAATCCTGATGCAGTACATAAATATTCATAATTTCATTTCAAGCCCTATCATGTGCATACCAGTCTGCTAGTGAAATTTAACGTTCGTTTTTAATGTCTGTTCATGTGTTGCCAACAATCGCAATAGGTGTCGTTATTTCTGGTCAAACACGCACACATCTTACTGTTGGTGAGTAAGCAAGTGTTACTTAAGCTATGTTCGTGGATGATAAAAACGGACGGTGCGGTTCGATTGTCGCTCAGGAAGAAAAATTTGTATCCTTATCTTAAATTCAAACATCTAGCAGCTGGTAAGAAAAACCGATACGTAACATTTGATTTTACTTAGTTAACAATCTGATTGCGTGTTGGGTTCGCATCTCCGTCACAGAACTTCACATCATGCGCTTCATCTTTAAATGCATGAACACTTTGTTCCTTCTGAATGGAGGCATATCACACGTCTTTCGTGGTTAGTTAACAGAGAGTCTTTAAAGGAGTCCCAGTTTATTACAAAACTGTCGTCTATTTTTTAAAAAAATTTTAAATTTGGTTACGGATATGGGCGAAAATTTCTGTAATTCGTGCCTCTTCATGACTAGTCAGCAATATGATATGATTAGATTAGATTAGATTAATACTTGTTCCATAGATCATGAATACGACGTTTCGTAGTGATGTAGAACGTGTCATTTAAATGAAGGATTTCTTTACGTACCATGATTCAGTTTCTTTGCAACAATTTTTTACTCTTTCTCTCTCACTATTTTTTATTTTTATCTCCCTCCCTCACTCTATCTCTCTCCTCCCTCTCTCTCTCTCTCTCTCTCTCTCTCTCTCTCACACACACACACACACACACACACACACACACACACACACACACACGCACGCACACAGACTTTTTATTTTTATTTGTTTGTTGTGCTCGACTATCGGCGAGGCACGAAAACGTTCGTCAATGATTTTCTTAGTTTTGAGTACACTCACGAAAGGTATATAAAAACAACTATGAGAGTTACCGATTTATGAAGCTTAGTTTGCAGACATTTCTGAGTATTACCAGTGCCTACGCTCCAGTCCGTAAACCCAGTTACAGATATGTGAATCAGACGGATTACGTATTCGAGGCCGTAGCAGCCGCGTCTTTGAGACGTCAGATATGGTCTCTTCCCAGCCCATTGTAGGATCACATCGGTTCGTATTCTTCCTGCTGGTAATGTAACTGAGATTTGGCAAGAAGGCAAGGTATATTTGGCAACTCTGTGGTCGACGAGTTACTTCCTGGTGTGCACGGCATTATGCCTCAAAGTTCACTTGATTTTTCCTGTCATTTTCATTGAATAATCTGAGTTATTATTAACGCTTGAGCTGTAACAAAAGATTGTAAATTTACGGTTTTCAGCCCAGGAAAGTCGTTGCACGTGAAAATCGCATCTAATCTCGTCCTTTAAATAGCGGTTTACGAGTTATAGCCACCACTGGTCTCGTAAGAGGAGACCTACACGCATGCCTCTTCCCTAGCTCTGTGGAAACGTGCTAACCTCAGAGAAAGCGTCTCTTATGGTTTGCGGTTCCAGCCTTGCTGACTGCAACGTTCTTATCCCTTCTGTAAAAGAGCTACAAGCAGTCAGATCACACATCGATGAGGAAATCGCAAGAAAATACTTCCGGCTCATAGTGCAATGGTGAAAAACTTACACTGTTGCACAACAGGTAGCTCCTCTTTCCGCTGCTGACAAACAAATTTTGGGTTTTCTAGGAATACATAAGTTTATTTATGAAATTCCACATGTGCATACCACTTGAGTATGACAGAACGTACCAATCAAACACAGACCCAATGGAAATCTAAGTGATTAGTAATTTACTAATTCGTGCCGATAGAGGCACGCTTGTGTACAGATACTCAGTTTTATTGAAACAGACTTTCGTCGTAAGGTTATCGTGGGAAGTTTTATTTCATTTCTTATAATATAGTGCACAGTTTTCGTACGGTTTCTTTTAGTGTTGTTAAAACATTAGTTAACATGAGAGAGAAATTAATCATCAACGATATATGCGGATTCTCTGATGTTATCTATAACAGTCTAACAATCCACATCCAGTTTATTGATTACATGCATATAGAAAACTTGTTCTGAGTTAAAGCTGTCAAACAAGGTTTTATGAAGAATAAAATGCCACTGCCACACAACAGCTAGTGTAGAAAATACTTTTCTGACGTATTTTGGCACGATACGCTCTCCCCATACATAATACAAAAGTTTCGATATGCATCTGCAGCGTGGCCATCTATTAAACCTGAAAAGAACGAAATGTCGCAGAAGTTAGCCCTTTTTCCACATGCGACTATTTTTTGTTGAGAAGTGAAGGGAATTATGTTCAATGTTCCATTAGATCGATAACTGTAGCAGATAGCAGTATGGCGTTTTAAAAAACGTAGCAGTGAATGTACTCAAACTCGCGACGTTTTATCAACAGCGCGTGACGCTTACCATTACGCTACTAGCTGACACAGAGCTACAACAGTTCCAGAACTCAACAACAATTCCTCCAGAACTTGCGCATTGCACAGTGCTGTGAGATAATGCATATGGCCGGATCTAGACTTCTAAGAGACAGACAGTTACACCTTTTCTTTTGCACTGCACGACGTTTTTAACAAATAGATAGCGCAATAGAGTAGCTCAAGTCGAAAGGAACACTTCCTGTTTAAATTTCTGCATCCTACACCGCTGACAGTTCTGTGTAGGTGTCAGTTACGTGATTTTATTTCGGTGATTACAAAATACAGTCGAATGTTTGCACTGGAAAGCCGAGGCAACCAAGTAAATGAATGTACTGAACATGCTGCAAACCACTACATGGAGTCTGTGTGTCAGAATTCTCATCCAGTATGGCGCAACATTGTCATGATAGAACAATGAGTAATAGAGTAGAGAATTTGGTGGTCTGTTGGATTAGAGCTGGGTTCCTATACTTATGGTCTGGGTTCGATTCCCACTTCTGTTTATGATTTTTGACAAGGAGAGACAGATTCTGTTCTCTTCTGGCTACGCCAAGTGAAGAAGGTATAATGGCATTGTGGTCTGACATTAATATTAAACATGATATTCATCCTCTACCAAATAGACGTTAGGTTGAACCACAATAAAGTCAGGAGTAGAAACACTATCAACAGCAAGCTTTCTTATACTAGTTATTTATTTCTAGTGTTGAAACAGACGCTATGTACGGTCACAGGACACTTATTCTATTTTTTATTTGAGCTTCGGTATGTCGATAAAATTGGTTCTGATCTGGGAATGCAACTCAGACCGCCCTCTACGCGGAATTTGATCCCTTCGTGACAGTACAGCTCGTCTGCAATTTGTTGTTTGTTCAAAACTGCATTTTCCTCAACATCTCCATGTATTGCGCGTGAAAGGGTTCGAATCCTGGCCCGGCACTAAAGCTTTCATTATGTATTATCAAGCTCTAGCATTAGAACACCTATCTGCTGGTGGATAATAATTTTGATTTTTAATGTATTTTCATTCGTTATCAACACTAACGGTATCTGACTTTTTTGAGTCCTAGTGACACACAGAACTGTTTGCGAAATCATTGTAAATTCAAGAATGTTTTTCGGAGCTGCTGGTGGAGAAAAATTCGGTAGCTGACGTCTCTTTGTGTGCAGTTGAGATATTCGCTATTTTTGACTTCATTAAAACAGCAAATACGAGTAGTTAATACTTTCAGCCAGAAGGCAAATACTTGTTTGTAAATAATGATTAATGTATAATGAGGCGTCGCATGGCGACGGTGGAATTTTCTAAATAATGTAATTCGTCGTCTTTGGGCGGCAAACAGAAAAATACGGATAGAGATGCGATCCTTCACTATTTTGTTCGCGGGAGAACAAATGAAGCCTGGAGCGCTAAGAAGACTTTTACTGTTTTTCTCGAGTAAGACGGACGCAGATTTGTGGCGGTCTGATCTAATTATTTTTACTAAATAAATAAAAACGTGTTCCGTCTAGGTTTTGAGTGAAGTGTAGGAAGAAGAACTGTTGTAACTTACCGTGACGACGCACGAGCGACTCAAAGAAGACAATGGCTATATAAAAGAGCACTCAATGGACATGATATGGACATAAAAATCTACCGTCATTGTAGTATTAAGCTTAAGGTACGATATATGTTTTAGTTATAATAAATATTTGTTCTGGGAATACTGAATCATTTAGCAGTGCTCATTTCTATTATCTCCTCAGTATTATTTTCATTTTAATTATGCATTTTGCTAATATTACAGACACCAAGATCAGCAGTCTAATGTGCGTGTTACATTGATAAAAAGAAAACTGTTTTATCGTCTTCTTGCATCAGCTTTAATATTGAATTTCTCTTTTGTGTGATGTTACAGTTGTTTTTGCGCCCTTAAGAACTTTCTGGTCCCTTAGGAAATTTTTTTTTGTCATAACAATAACTTCACAACCGGGTATGATCGTATCTACGATCATGAAGTAATTAGAAAGACGATAACGCAACTTCTTAATCAATAGCACGCTAGTTGTGACAGCCTCAAGCCACGCGAAACTGCAAGTAGAAACTATTCACATCTCATAATGCAATATTTTATGACAATGGTCAATCCATGATTCTTACGCCAATTGCGATTGATAAAACAGTAAGCTAAATCTCAATTTCCAACTTTCCATTGAATAGCAACATCACTTTTATTTTGTAACATCACACTTGGCGCCCGAACAGGGACTTGACCAAAAATTAGTTCAGATTCTTGGAAAATTTTCTATGTGCTTGTGTTAATAAATGTTCTCTCGTTTCATGTACACATCATCTCTCTGTGAGTAAGACAGAAAATACGCTGGTCGATAACGCAGTTTAATTATCGAGAGAAAGGAAAAGAAAAGAGACGTGAATTTGCTGAGACAACATAGCGGTATTCAAGCCATCAAAAAGTAAGTCAGAATTTTGCATACGCAGTGTAGTGCTTCAGTAGCAACGTTGCTTTTCCAAGTCGATCCACATCCTTTCTATCTCCTTCCCGCTATAGAAAATCTGCTTTATTTTATCTTTCAAAGTAAAATTATTCGTAGTCTGATAATAGAAATTATTTCTCCCCATTGTTAGTATAGCTGTATTACATTTTCAACATGGAGGATAGTGTGTGCAATTTGCAGTGAAGAGCATCTTCATTCATTTGTCTGAAACGTTTAGGTTCCATCTTGTCTTCTCGCAAGATAGAATTTCATTTGTTGCTCACGCGAGAGCGGTGCTCTTAGCGGACTCACCACGTCACTGACAAACGACGAAAGCCTTGCATAGCACGTGATTTACTAACGAAAATGGCAGATAGTAAACAGAGACAGGTGACAACAGGAGACGGGAGTGAAGACGTTAATAGTATTCCATACCCTTTACGATCGCGAACGGTAGGTTCCCGTGTGGAAACTGAACTAACCATGTCTGTAACAGGGGAAAGTGACCCTAAAGTCCAAATTCTTCCCGCTGCAGCTACAACTGACCTCGGTGCGTTAATGGAAATGCTGAAACAACAGTTTGACGCAGTAAATGAGACTATAAAAACACAAAATGAGACTGTTAACGCCCGATTAGATGCTGTAAGCGAATCATTAAAAACACAGCTAGGCACAATCAAAACAGATCTGCATAAAGAAATTACGGCTGAATTAAATACCCATTTGGGTGAGGTGCAAACTAAGATCAGTGATCAAATTCAGAAAATGCAGAAACAGGTGAAAAGTGAAATAGCTGAAGTATCTGGAACATTAAACACAAAAATTCAGGCAGCTACCAAAGAAATAAACTCAGTTAGAAATGCAGTATCTGACATTGAAGGTGTAGTAGAGGATCTGTCGAGGCAGATAGACTCAATCAATATCGAAGAACAGGTTAAGAGCACCGTGAAAGCACACGCGGAGGCATTGTCGGAACACTACAGTGAATGGATAAAGGGTAAAGATATTTTTATCGAAAAGAAGGTCAGGGAGGAGCTTAGGGAGACTGTCAAGGATGTAACTTATGAAATCTTAGCTGCTCCTGGTAAGTCTGGAGACACAGTAGTTTCTGAATTGGGACAGATTCGGAGGACACTTACACGGGATCTTCCCGAGTGGAAGCAGCAAGTAGTGGACGAAGTCAGAATGCTGAGAAACTGTGTAGAAAATCCGCACACACATACGCAAACTATAGGGAACAATTCTTTAGACGGTGACGAATGTCAGTCAACTCCTTATCGTTCACCGCCTGATTACATGCAAAACAACAGTCCTGTTGAGTCCCGAGTAGGGAAACTAAATGATCCGCCCACAATTGTGAGTTTAATGCAAGAGGAAAGTGTGATTAAGCATCGCACTTTTCCTGTTTTTCATCCGCAGAAGCGAGAAATACACCCCATCGTGTTCCTAAAGAATTTTTCCGGCATATTTCCCAGGAGCTGGACAGACAGACAGCGTATTCAGTTCGTCATTGGCTTTATTTCTGGTGATGCAGCATTATGGGGAACGGAAATGGTAGACACGTGTAGGAATTATGAAGAGTTTGAGAAAATGTTCTTGGCAAAATTTTGGAGTAATGGGGTACAGCAAAGATTAAGGAAGGAGGTGTATGGTGCGGAAATTTTCAATGAGAAGCATGGAAGTCTCCGGCGATATTTCGAGAAGTATCTAGCAAAAATTAAATTCTGGGATTCTCCGATTTCTTCCAAGGACGTAATTATGATTCTCAAAAGCAAACTCCCTGTGTCTATTAGAGAGAAATTAGTAAATGTGTCCGAAGAAGACACGGATGTATTCCTTTCTGTGCTGGATTCCTTAGATTTAATTAGCGAGGATGTGCGCTCCAAGGTTGGCAGCGGCAAATTCTTCCCTGGCAGCCAGCAGAATGCATCGCACGCGGACAACAATGCGCCCAAGGAGAGAGCGAGCTACTGCGACCGCTGTTACCAACCTGCCAGCGGTTATGAAAACGCAAATGGCAATAACTTTAAATGGAAGCAGAAAACCAATTACAGTAATCAGCAGAGATACCACCCAATTTACAACCACCAGGTACAACATCAGTACGGAAACCCACCCTTTAATTCTGCGCCTGAGCAGTATGGAAATTCTCCACAAACGATTGGTAATTTTTCAAATGGACCAGTGTACAATCAAAGTTATAGGTCGAAAAATAGCAAGTGGCATGGGCAAGGCGGAGGCCACCCAGCACATCAGAACAACTTTTCACAGAATAGAGGACCGCGGAACAATTTTCAAACGGTACCAAATGCGAACTTTCCTTCACAAGGAAATGATTCTGCCGGCAACCAAAAGATCGGGCGACAGCAGACGTCTCAAGTATTTTATTCACAAGTGAATGCACCCAGTGGATTTTACCCCTCTACACCGGCATTTGTACCACATAACCAGCACCAATATGAAACGGAACAAACACTTAAGGCTATGAATGACAAACAGACTTAACATCCTGCGGAAAATTAGAAGCAGCGCCTTTCAGCCTCCAAGAGGTCGCTGCGGATTTTGAGTGGGGGCACTAATGAATACTCTGATTCTGAGTATGCTAATGCGATACGGTACGACCATGAGACCGACTTACGAGATGACCTTGCACGTAACAAAGAAGCTCAAGACATTAACAACATTTATGATGAACAGGTCCAGGCTGCGATTAAGATTTCTATTGCCAACATTCCTTTCACAGCCGTTGTTGATACAGGAGCAAACATCAATGTCATGTCACCATGTCTCTTCAGACAGGTGTCTTCTGTTTCAAAAGTTTTATCATTGCCGATTCAAGCCTGCTCCATATCGGGACCGATTGGTCCATTGAAACAAAGAGTTAGTTTACAGACACAGCTCCAACTGCAGATAAAATATGTTTTGGTTTCTTACCTCTTGCGTACTGGAAATTTCCTTGTGTGAACTGTCAATGATAAGTATTGTGTTGAACAGCGCACTGACTACATGGTAACGGCTACTACATGTAAACTTTAAGTATTAAATGCTATGTATGGAAAAATTGTTTATAATGATGGACATGAACTGATATTTCTTCAACAAGCTGAAGCAGGAAATTGGGGTTGCACCGAGAATTTCAATTTAATTTTAAGTTAGTATTAGGAAAAAAAAGTGCTTGCGAGGTGATTGCCAGGATCTATATAAATATGTAAAGGTGAGAAATGGAGGAGGATACGTAAATAAGCACTTCTCTCAAGGTACAAGAAGATTTATAGATTTATTTTTAGTAATGTAAGTACTTGAAGTTCTGTTGTAAAAGCCCAAATTACCTGCTTAAAAAAAAAAAAAAAAGGGTACATGTTCAAACACTCCAGACAGTGGACAGGAGTAGAAGAAATAGCTTAAAGTTCAGTTAAAGCGTGCTGTTAAATGGAAAAACAAGTGGTAACCCGCATGTGTTCACGCAAGGAGACAATAAGCTGTAGTAAACTAAGTAAGGTGAAATACAGTACAAATGGAGGCAAACCACGAAGCATCAATAATGTAGCGTAAGTACTCCACGAGGCCATTAATTGCTATGAAAGTAAACTATTTCCCTGTGATCTGAGCCCAATGTAAAGAGTATATGAGGAATGTTAGCTGACGAATTGATTTCAGTAGAATCGAGGTACTAAATAACCACACAGCAAGCCACCTGTATCATAAATAAGTCCAAGTAAAGATCTTCAGAAGATCTGTAGTGTAATCTAGCGACCATTCAATACCCTAATTGAAGGCTAATCTAAAGAACAAGCAATGCAGTGACATTTAAACTTAATACTGACTATAACCAGAGTAAGACGTAGAAGTAGCAAAGCATGCTGTAATGAAAGAGGTTGAAATTTATATATGTGCCTATGTTTATTATGATAATTTTATTTACATGCAGATTTTGTTGCAAAAATGTCTCCTGAAACACTCCTCTTATGAAATCCATTTTCCTTGTGCCCGTTCCTTTTGATCCTGGTTCATTAACCCAGACCAAGGGTCGACTTGTAAAAGGCACGTGTGCTTCGGGGCAAAGCAGTGCTTATGAGAAATGAGACACGCAGCGTGATGAACTTCGCTAGCTTTGGTAATGTTTGTTATGGACCGGTTGCGTAAACCCAGTGAACTGTCGGTAATTCTATTCATGCGAAAAATAGTAGACACGCGTTACCCTATTTTTTTTAACAGAGAACGATTGCTGAGTACATGAAGCGAAGAGGGAGACCTATTGTTATCCAATCTGCCCTCAAATATAAAAACAAATTTGGCAAGCACAAAAAAAAAAAAAAAAAAAAAAAGATTCAGCGTTGAATGCATACTCGTTAAGTAGTAGATATGCTGCGTGGCAGTAGAAAATGATCTTGGGTGCACTAAAGAATAAATGCAACGAGTGTTGCGAAACGTGTAGTTTTCATAATGAGGAGATGAGCACTTAAAAGAAAGTTTGAAAGAATATTTTTAGGTTCACTAGTGAAAGCAAATCTTGAGATATAAAGAGTCCATTCATAAAGCAGTTGTTCACTGGACTTAACAAAAGGAGTGACCAGTAATTGTAAATATTAGCCAGTAAGTGATATTTTGTAAATAGTAGAATATAAGTCTTTCTATACCAGTGGAGGAAACGTGCAAAATTGATTGTTTTGTAAATGAACTCCGTCGGCGAAGGAACTAAGCACGAATGCTGTGTGAAGATGCACACTAAAGTGCGACGTGCATAATAAAAGTAACTGTTCACTGTATACTAGTGGTAGTGTTGTACTGTAAGTGTAAAAAGAAGAAGTCAAGGCTACGACAACAGGTGCAACGCAAAGTTCAGTGTTGTTCTAAGTGCAGCGACAGCTAAAACATTCGTCGTCACTTACCTGTGAGCCTCATGGGAGGCAGTTGACAGAAGTATGGAGGCAACTTCAGTGTCTGGCTCCTCCGATGGGAAACGCGCGCGAGGTGTTTGTATCGATGCACTCCTGTGATACGAAGTTCACAACAAAAAAAAAAGGGAGCAATCGATGACCAGCAGCTCTGTTACAGCCTGAGCGCGAACGGATACTAAGTATTGGAGCTCACGCAACACTGTGCAGCCGCTGTGAGTGGCTGACGTGTGGGTGACGAAACAATCCAAACTTTAAACTGCTAACCGCCATGACTTCCATCGTACATACTGGAGGAAAGACATTTGTACACTTGTGTGACTACATCGTCATATGTAAATTAAGCGATTTTCTTGAGTTGAAGTTAAGATGAGTGAGAAGTAGATTGTTAGATTACTCAGACCTTAAAGCCATTAATACCGGCATTCCTGAACACTGCTAAAATGAATTATAATCCTGTCTCTTGATGGACAAAGAAAATGAATGTGCACTATAGGAAGACCCTAAACTCCAGACCAGTCCTGATCCTTAACAAATGTATCCAGTAGCTTGTAAGTCATACTAATAATTTTCCACTTCTTCTGTTTCATATTGTAAATAAAAACCCGGGAAACCACTTGAATTCCTGGCACCACAGTGGAAAGGACAGATGTACTGCATGATGAACGCCGTAGACAGCTAACACAGAAAGTGAAAGCATCACGAAGTGTAGTGCTACGTTATTAAACTGTAATTGAACCACAAGGAGTCAACAGATGCTCGAACATTGTCCACTCTAGTTTAGTGAAAATAAGCACTCACTGTACTTATGTATTAGTTGTTAAGCTCAAGAGAAAGTAATTCCTGAATTCTATCCCCTGAAGTGCGAAATGAACGTTCACTTATTGTTATAAGCAAATATGGACCAAACTTAAAAATGCACATAAATGTTAGTCTTGGTATTATGGAATGAAGTGACTGATGAACAAAGAATGAAAAACTTTATTTTGAAAAATGATAAATATCTGATATATGTTTATAAATGTAATTTCAATTTAAGTACATAGTACGCCAGTAACATTATGTAAATGTCACACCAAAAATCACGAATATCTCACGAGGACATGAGGATCGAGGTAATCCTTCGGCATTCCCTCTCTCCTCATGGGAGGCAATGAGATATTCGCTATTTTTGACTTCATTAAAACAGCAAATACGAGTAGTTAATACTTTCAGCCAGAAGGCAAATACTTGTTTGTAAATAATGATTAATGTATAATGAGGCGTCGCATGGCGACGGTGGAATTTTCTAAATAATGTAATTCGTCGTCTTTGGGCGGCAAACAGAAAAATACGGATAGAGATGCGATCCTTCACTATTTTGTTCGCGGGAGAACAAATGAAGCCTGGAGCGCTAAGAAGACTTTTACTGTTTTTCTCGAGTAAGACGGACGCAGATTTGTGGCGGTCTGATCTAATTATTTTTACTAAATAAATAAAAACGTGTTCCGTCTAGGTTTTGAGTGAAGTGTAGGAAGAAGAACTGTTGTAACTTACCGTGACGACGCACGAGCGACTCAAAGAAGACAATGGCTATATAAAAGAGCACTCAATGGACATGATATGGACATAAAAATCTACCGTCATTGTAGTATTAAGCTTAAGGTACGATATATGTTTTAGTTATAATAAATATTTGTTCTGGGAATACTGAATCATTTAGCAGTGCTCATTTCTATTATCTCCTCAGTATTATTTTCATTTTAATTATGCATTTTGCTAATATTACAGACACCAAGATCAGCAGTCTAATGTGCGTGTTACATTGATAAAAAGAAAACTGTTTTATCGTCTTCTTGCATCAGCTTTAATATTGAATTTCTCTTTTGTGTGATGTTACAGTTGTTTTTGCGCCCTTAAGAACTTTCTGGTCCCTTAGGAAATTTTTTTTTGTCATAACAATAACTTCACAACCGGGTATGATCGTATCTACGATCATGAAGTAATTAGAAAGACGATAACGCAACTTCTTAATCAATAGCACGCTAGTTGTGACTGCCTCAAGCCACGCGAAACTGCAAGTAGAAACTATTCACATCTCATAATGCAATATTTTATGACAATGGTCAATCCATGATTCTTACGCCAATTGCGATTGATAAAACAGTAAGCTAAATCTCAATTTCCAACTTTCCATTGAATAGCAACATCACTTTTATTTTGTAACATCACACAGTCAACAACGATATGTATGGGGCTCGATTCCCAGTCAGCACTGAACTCTTCGTCATATTATTTCTAGTTCAAACATACTCACATGTCGCTGCTGGTGTAACAAACCCATTTTTAACGTTCGTTTTCTCTAGAATATAACAGCGATAGGTGCCAGGTTGGAGTCCTGGGAAAGAAAAAATTAATGTCTCGTCTCGTCATTTCAGTTAAAACATCTAGCTACTGCCTAGAAAATCCGATATGTCACAGTTGATTGTGCTTCGACGACAATCCAGTTAGGTTCTGGTTTGGAATCCCTGTCCAACACAAAGCTTTACCTCACGGCATTTCAAGTAAGTTACTTGTGTAGAAGCAATATTTAACATCTCTCGCAGTTCGTTAACAAGGACAATAGATGCTGGGTAGGAATTCGCGTCCGTTAACAATGTTTACCTTATGTAATTTAAAATTGATATTTGCTAACTGATACTGTCTAAAATCGAGGTATATCACTCTCTGTATGCCTAGTCAGGAGTGACTGTTAGTTTCCGTCAGTCACGAAGTCTTTGCGTAGTCTGCATGACCTGGGTTTGAATCCTTATGCAGAACGAGACGGTTCGTCGTGTCATTTGAAGTTCATACATATTCTCAACTAGCTGCTCGTGAATAACTTAAATTTTTAATGTCATTTTGTGTTAAATAATAAGTGCGGTATGTTATTTTGAAGAGGAAATAATGAATACGACGAGCTTACTACGTGAATTACCTATCTGACGTAATAATGAGAGTGGTAACATTTCATGTATGTCATTTATTGCAATAAATGTGAGCTTACAAGCCTGAAGAACCGTCTTATATGTGATAAGATTTTCCCTTATATTTCGTAGTACCTTGGTATTACTTTACATCTTGAGTTATTGCGATACAGAGCAGTGTTTTCTAGTGGTGACTTGTTGGAACCATTTTCAATAGTCAAACGACTGTACCGAGGGGCGCTTAGAGGACCTGCTAGACAGCCGCGCTATGTGGGTTGCATTCGATTCAGGCGAAATGCACATCAGGTCGTTCGGATACTTTTGAGCACGACTGTGCATGTATCACATTGGAACAACCACAATAAAATGTTCAAACGTACCTAAGTTCTGTATTTTAATTTTAAAAACCTACCTGTTGCCAACTGTTGGTCTAAAATTGTGAGCCATATGTTTGTGACTATTACAGCGCCATCTATCACAAAGCGAAAAAAGAAGTCCAACTAAAACATTCATATTTCTTTACGTACTACACAAATATGTAATGAGAAATGGGGGTTCCTATTTAAAAAAACGCAGTTGATATCCGTTTGACCTATGGCAGCGCCATCTAGCTGGCCAACTATAGCGCCATCTGATTTCTCCCTTCAAGCTAGACAAGTCTCATTCTTCGAAGTTTTCTCGCTTGACGCTTATTTCGTGAGATATTTGGCCGGGTCACGATCAGTGGACCACTGTGTATATTAACCTGCAAGGAGAACAACTGACGCTGGTCAAGAAATTTAAATACCTAGGCTCTTACATGCAAAGTGATGGAGGAGTCGAGGCCGAAATATAGCACTGGATATATAGTGCCGCGCGGGATTAGCCGAGCGGTCTAGGGCGCAGCAGTCATGTTCTGTGCGGCTGGTCCTGGCGGAGGTTCGAGTCCTCTCTCGGGCATGGGTGTGTGTGTTTGTCCTTAGGATAATTTGGGTTAATGAGTGTGTAGGCTTAGGGACTGATGACCTTAGCAGTTAAGTCCCATAAGATTTCACACACATTTGTACATTTGGTAAATAGTGGATGGGTGAACTGGACGAAACTGAGTGGAGTACTGTGTGATAAGAAAATAAGTTGCAGAATGAAAGGAAAGCTTTACAAGTCTGTGGTGAGGCCTGCGATGCTGTATAGCGCAGAAACTTGGTCAATTACAAAAGTGCAAGAGAAAAAGATGGAAGCGGCAGAAATGAGAATGTTGAGGTGGATGAGTGGGGTGACACGAAAGGGTAGACTAAGGAATGAGTACATCAGGAGAACAGTGAAAGTGGGCCCCGTAGGGAAGAAGTTCCAAGATAATAGGCTAAGATGGTATGGACATGTGCAGAGAAGAGGGGAGTAGTACTTGGGAAGAAGAATTGAAGACCTAGAAATCGACGGACCAAGGAGAAGAGGAAGACCGAAACTGAGGTGGAAGGACAAGGTAGCAGTGGACCTACGGGAGAAAGGATGGCTCAGAGAAGAAGCACTGGATATACCTTTATAGAAGAGAAGGATCCAGCAAAGCAACGCCGACCCCACATGACGTGGTAAAAGGCTGAAATGATGATAATGAACTGTTTACAATAACTCGTTTCCTGTCTTAGCTTCCTATTCATGACAAATCCTTCAACCGTTATTCCATTTTTTCCGGATGCTGTTGATATTACCTTAAGTTCGTCAGACCAGAAATCCTTATCTTCTTCCCATTTCGCTTCACTGACCTACACTGTATCTAGATCGAGGCTTTCCATTTTCCTTGATTTGCTAGCGTCCTTGTCATATTCATATTTCTGACATTTCACACACTCCGACTGTAAAATGTTATCCTTTCGTTAGTTATTCAGTGTTTTTCTCATTTTGACCTCCCAAATGGCTGTCCCCTCACAGAGATCCGAATGGAAAAGTAACCCTGAATCTATTGAAAATTGATCGATCATCATGACGCCCTGACCCTTTTTCACTTGTAGGACACATGTCCCGTGGTTATACGTTTTGTATAATGCAGTTGTTTCCGTCGTTGTTGAGGATAATTTTTGGACTATACAGTGTTGGGATAGGAGCCTGCAACGTGTGTCGAAACCTACAGTTAAAATTTGTGCGACGGGATCTTTTTCAAGACATCAACGCTCGAGCACTTGTCACCAACCTTGTGAACGTGTTCTACCAGAATGGAGGCATCAACCGAGTGCAGTGGGCTGCAATATGTGCTGCTATGAACCTTACTGAGTATGTTTGGGACACGTTGGACAATGCAGTGTGTCACCACAGGGACGGTTCTCACGCATTCTATAATCTCAAGCCGCTGTCAGTGAGTAGGACATGCTTGAGCTGCAACGTCTCCGCTGTGTTGTTGAGAGCGTACAAAGGAGGATCCAAGCATGTTACAATGCGTGGCTTGTTTCAGTCTCATATTGAATGTTATCCAGCAACAGACCTTAACATTGTACAAAGAAGCGTGCTTTAGAACAGCCAGTATTTTGCTTATCATTTCTTTATTTCGCAGCAAATGAATTTTTTTAGTTTCATAAGACCTAGTCTTTCACTCCCTCCTCACTTGAATAGGAGCCCACTACATCCGCAGATATGCAGACGGTGAAAAAATCTTGTTAGCAGTCTACAGTTATTGTATCAAAAATGCAGTTTTACCGGACAATTGCCGATCGTAAGAAATAGAACTCCACCAGAGAGAACTTTGGAGAATTCAAGACCCAAAATAAAAGAACAGACAAGACGTTCAAGTCTCGAATATTTCTTTGCCAGAAAGAATTGACACTTGGAACACTGTTTCGCCTACTGTGTTCAATAGCCAGGCGCGCTCACGACGATAGCGAATTCATGACATTAAAGAGGCGTATTTGTGGTAACAAAGTGGAAACCAAAACTGCTGATTTGGCGTGAGGAGGGTGTGAATTACATAAAGCACGAAAACGCACAGTTAACGATAGCGGGTATCCAGTAGGTACCAATGTCACAAAACCTGTTAGCCAGTAACTCGTAGAAATTTGCAGCAGCTCTGTACAGCACTATGGAGCAGCAATGCAGATAGCGCAGCTCCAGATTCTGTGGAGACCTGACGAAAAATGAATGTGTCCCAGTCAATATTTCACTCCGCAGCAGAGCGTGCGCTATTTTGAAACAATCTGCCAGTCTATATACTTGTGTCCCGGAACTCGAACCCGAATCATGCTTTTCGCATTCATTGTTCTCAATCTTACTCCATGGCCTAGGATTTTTTTCCAGACTGAATCTTTCACTCTGCAGCGGAAAGAGGTATTTGCAGAGCAGAAGCTTTGGAAAATGACAACGCCTTAGCCGTTAATAATCACATAACTTTGAGATTATTGGGAAACCTTTGGCACAATCAAAATTTTAGGTAAACAATAAACAAAGGAGCCACTACAGCCATCCTGAGCCACCTTAAGATCTACAATCTACAGTATTACGACAGTCAAGGCATCGCATTGTCATATGATATAATAGCGAAATGAACAACATGCAGACAGAACCCCACATTTCTCAACAAGGGACGCAGTCATAAAACACAGTGTGACGGAACTGACCTGGATTTCGTTGCCTCCCGTCGGTGGCACCAATCTGGACACCTCGAAGCTGAAAGTCTACGTAAGTGTGCAGTGATGCTCGTTTAATGATGCACACGCCAGCAACATTTAGATTGCATTATCACACGCCATTACTCCTTGCGAAGTTCTCTTATTAAATACCATGTCCAGTTCATATACTGCGAAAACTTACTAGCTAACTTACCCAAAATCAGCTACCACAACGCTTAGCAACTACAGTACAGTGGTGAAGCTTAATGCTTAATTGTGGCGCTAAACAATGTTCCTGTTTGTAGGAAAATATCACAGCTCCAGCGTCTTTGATCAGCAATCAAAACGTCCTCAGTTCCGAGTTCGAACAGCGCCACCACTTAGATTTTGAATGAAAGACATCAGCAATGGTGCCGAATACTTCCGGCATAAAAAGTCTTCCTTATTCAGCAAAAATCCTTGTGAAAGAAAGCAGAGGAGCGGATAGAGGTTCAGGGCACTCTCTTGCTTTTAGGGTGGGGAACTGCCCCTAAAGACGGGAGAATCACCATGTGGATGCAGAAGGCAATAGAAACCACTGCATTAAAGACACATTATGTGTATCCACAGGCCGTTGGGACTGTAAACGAGAAAATGTCATGATGATCTCTCCATTGGCAAAAGATACCGGGTCAGTCTCCCACTCGGATGTCCGGGAGGGGACTGCCAAGGGGGAGTTGACCGACAAAAAAAGATTGAAGAACTAACGAAAGGACAACGATCCACGAGTCAGGGCGTGGAATGTCAGAAGTTTGAGCGCGGTAGGGAATCTAGGAAATCTGCAAAGGGAAATGCTAAGGCTCAGTCTAGATATAGTGAGGGTCAGTGAAGTGAAATGGAAGGAAGACAAGAGTTTCTGGTCAAACAAGAAAATGGTATAGCGGGAGTAGGTGTCGTCATGAATAGAAAAGTAGAAGTTACTGTGAACAGTTCAGTGACAAGGTTGTTCTCCCCAGAATCGACAGCAGACCAAAACCGACGACAATAGTTCAGATATACATGCCAACGCCGCGAGCAGAGGATGAAGAGATTGAGAAAGCATATGAGAATATTGAACAGGTGATTCAGTGCACAGGTGAAAATCTAATAGTCATAGTGGATTAGAAAGCGATTGTAGGGGAGGGAGAAGGAGAAATGGTTACAGTCGTATACGGTTGATTAAAAACGAGAGAGGAGAAAGATTAATTGAATTTTCCTATAAATTTTAGCTAGTAATAGCGAATACTCTATTCGAGAATCACAAGAGGAGGAGGTATACTTGGAAAAGGATGGGAGACACTAGAAGATTTCAGTTAGATTGCATCATGATCAGGAACAGATTCCGAAATCAGACATTGCATTGTAAGGCGTATCCAGGAGCAGATATAGACTCAAATCACAGTTTAGTATTGATGAAGAGTAGGTTGAAGTTTAAGAGACTTACCAGCAAGAATCAATGCGCAAAGAAGTGGCATACGGAAGCACCAAGGAATGAAGAGATGCGCTTGAAGTTTTCTGAAGCTTTAGACACTGCGATAATGAATATATCAGTAGGCAGTACACCTGAAGAGAAATGGACATATGGACAGCTCTAAAGAGGGTAATCACAGAATTTGGGAAGAAAACCGCAGCTACAAGGAAGCCAGCAGCAAATAAACCATGGATAACACATGAAATACTTCAGCTGATGGATGAAAGAAGAAGTAGAAAAATGATCTGGGAAATTCAGGAATACGGTCAGTTAGGAATGAAGTAAATAGGAAGTACATGGAAGCTAAGGCAAAATGGGTGCATGAAAAATGTGAAAAATCGAAAATGAAATAATTGTCGGAAGGTCGGATTCAGCGTATAGACAAGTCAGAACAGCATTCGGTGAAATTAAAAGCAAGGGCAGTAGCATTAAGAGGTCAGTGAGAATTCCACTGTTAAATACAGAGGAGAGAGAGAGAGAGAGAGAGAGAGAGAGAGCAGTTAGGTGGAAACACTAAACTGAAGGCCTAACAAGGGGAAGACTTGTGTGATGGTTTGATACAAGAAGAAAACGGAGTCGATTTATAAGAGATACGGGATCCAGTAATAGAATCAGAATTTAAGAGAGCTTTGGAAGACTTAAGATCAACTAAGGCAAAACGATTATTCTCGTTAGTATGTGTGGAATGTATGTGACTGGCGATATAACATAAGGCTTTCGGAAAAATATCATCGACACAATTCCGAAAGTAGCATCGATATACGAGAATTATCGCACCTTCAACTTAACAGTTCAAGCATCCAAATTTCTGACGAGAATTATCTGCAGAACAATGGAAAATTACATTGAAGATGTATTAGATTACGATTGGCTTGGCTTCAGGAAAGGTAAAGGCGTAAGAGAAAAAAATGTAACAAATGTGTGTGAAATCTTATGGGACTTAACTGCTAAGGTCATCAGTCCCTAAGCTTACATACTACTTAACCTAAATTATCCTAAGGACACACACACACCCATGCCTGAGGGAGGACTCGAACCTCCGCCGGGACCAGCCGTACAGTCCATGACTGCAGCGCCTTAGACCGCGGCATAAGAGAGGCAGTTGTGGTTGATAATGTAAGTAAGATTGAAAAAAATCAGTATACATTCACAGGATCTGTCGACGCGGAAAATGCGTTCCACAATGTCAAGTGTTGCAACATGTTCGAAATTCTGAAAAACATAGGTATAAGAAATAAGAAAAGACGAATCATATGCAATATGTACAAAAAGCAAAAAGAAGTGCTCGTATTAAAAAGGATATAAGACAGGAACGTAGTCTTTCGCCCCTTCTGTTCAATCTGTGCATCGAAGAAGCAATGGGGGAAATAAAAGAAAGCTACAAAAGTGGATGAAAGGATATAAGTGATAAGACTCGCTGATGACATTGCTATTCTCAGTGAAAGCAAGAAGAACTGCAGGATGTGTTAAATGGAATGAATAGTCTAATGAGTACAGAATATGTATTGAGAGTAAATCGAAGAAATGAGAAGTAGAAGAAATGAGAACAGCGAGAAACTTAACATCAAAATTGGGGATCACGAAGTTTAGAAATTCTGCTACCTAGACAGCAGAGTAACCTGTGATACATAGAGCAAGGAGGACATAAAAGACAGACTAGCACTGGTAAGGACAAATCTGCTGGTTTGAAACATAGATCTTAACTTTAAGAATAAATTTCTGAGAATGTACGTGTGGAACAGAATTGTATGATAGTGAGACATGGACTGTGGAAAAACCAGTACACAAAAGAATCGAAGCCCATGAATTGTGGTGCTAGAGAAGAACGTTGACAATTGGGTGGGCTGATAAGGTGAGGAACGAGGAGGGTCTCCGCAGCATAGGCAAGGAAAGGAATATTTGGAAAACACTGACAGGAAGAAGGAACAGAATGACAGGACCTCTGTTAAAGCGTCAGGGAATGACTTCCACAGTACTAGAGGGAGTTGTAGAGGGTAGAAACTGTAGAGGAAGCTGGAGACTGGAATACATCCAGCAAATAATTGAGGACGAAGGGTGCATTTTTTCGTGCTACGCTAAGACGAACAGGTTGACACTGGAGAGGAATCCGTGGCGGGCCGCATCAAACCATTCAGAAGATCGATGAACAGTGGCTCATTTAAGTCAGTTTGTAACACGAATTATTAGGTCCAACAATAGTTCTCTCCGATGACAGGTACATTCCCAACTCTTGTTAATTACAACACCGTTCAGTTCAAACATTTAATGTAGCTTACAGAATTCACTGAGTTCACTTTTAAGTATCTGAACGTTAAAGTTCTTTAGTTACGCAGGTCACCGGTGCGCGTATTTTCCCTTATGTGATGGACATGATTGTGACGGGAATTAACGACAGCGCGCTCGAACGTGGAAGTTATTCGTTTACATGCCAACGGCGGACTGATTCTCGTGGTAGGAGTGAGTCTTATAAAGAGTGGTGTAAGAATAAGCCGCTGTTTTGAAAATTACTTATTTTTAAAAAATTTGGCTAGATGAAATTTACTCTCTTTCATGAACTACAAAAACCAGTAGAATTTTGGATGAGCATAGCAGTTAGTACATCACAATTTTAGAAAAATTCATGGATACTATTTTTCTTATACATTGTGAATATTCTCATCTTTATGTACGAGCATTATATTTCGAGATAAAATTTCATTTAATCCGTAATTAGTGCATTAATTAAACGATGGTGTTTGTCATACTGAACAGAAAAATTAAGGTAATAGAAGTATGTTGTCGAAGTCCGGCATCTCACAGACAGCATTTACAATGGAAAAGTGGCAGAATCCCTTAACTTAAAATTCAGTTAAGAGGTAAGACAATTAATTTCAGAAAAAATAAAATAGGATGTTTGAAACTTGAAATATTATACTATAGAATGTTGTAGGTCGTTATATTAAAATATGCATATTACCTCATACAAAATCTGTAGAATTGTGCTGTATGAATATTTCCAATTAATGATTTTTCTACATAACATGCTTCCCAGCCAAACTAATTATACGAATGGATGCAAAATGATCGGAAGAATGTGGTAATTCATGAAATAAAGTTAAATTAGACTTCACTATGAATTTGAAGGTTTCATGCATGTAATGTACATTACGAAAATGGCTCTTTTAGGAACTGAATTTTGAAAAGAAAGGCTGATTCCACGAGCTGTAACATTGTCGCAAATGTAACAGTGATCCAGAAAGTTTAGAGTAAATTTCTTGTATCTTCCTTGTTGTATTATTATTTTTGTATTTTTTCGCTAGCTTTGTAATCTTATTCTTGTGTATCTTTATATTTTTATTTAAAATCACAATAAGAGTGTCTCAGAATTATATACTGCGACTTAACCATTTCCTCTATAACAACTGTAAATTTTACATTAATTATTTTTTTAAAAGTTATTACATTTTATCTCTCTAATAACTTATACACTTTATAAATCCACAATAGACTTTACCTATTGTATTCCTTAATTTCATTGCTTTCAACAATTATATAATTGACAAATACTTGTAGTCTTAGAGTAGCGACGTCTAATGAGTTCACGACAGAAACATATTTCGTGGCTTGCGTACCGCAGTTTCTTATGAACAGAAGCGTTGTCTTGGGCCAAACAATTTTGTGATCACAGATGGAAATATTTTTATTCTAAAAATATGCTAATTATTTTTTCTATTTTATTCTAAAAATATGCTAATTATTGGAAAACTTAACAAATGGGGGCTGCTCGACTTGCATTTCAAATGGACTCGTACACACGAGGATGACTGTTCAAATCCCCGTCCAGCCCAATTGAGAATGTGGGGTTCCCAGTACGTGCTCACCATTACACTGCTACATCATAAGACTATATTGTTTTGCTCGCTTCTGTGATACTAGAGATCTGAATACTGCTCTCGGTGATCGAAAACAGTTATTATGTTATTCGTTACCCAAAATGGTGATTGTGCCAAATGATTGTTCCATGTCCTCTGAGATTCCCACAAGGGGTCAGACGATGCATTTGCGAATGTGGATCGGCCATGAGACGTACCAGGATAGTCCGCGCAGTTGCTACAACGCTGTGTCTCATATGGCGCTGTGATTAGCGTACCAGCGTAGTAAGCAGGAGATCTCGGGCTCGAGTCCCGATCCGGTACACGTTTTCACTCATCGGCGCTGACTCCGTGTAATGTCTGACAGCAGTGATCCTCTCCCTTTCCTTTGAAAGTTCTCCCCACCTTCAAATTGCGTATAATGTTTAACAGCTCCGGATTCTATGTGGCTTCTATTCTTTCGGACATGTCCGAAAGATGTCACGCATTCATATAAATACTGCACGGGCACAGTCGTTGCCTCGGTGAATCTTCAACAAGGTTCACTACCGTACATGTCTCTCTGCGTCTAATAATCTAGTGTACACTCTCGTCTGAACACTGGGTACTCTGCAGGCAGTTACTTGGTTTGCGTTGTGCTGTAGGTACTTTACTTTCAGTATTTTCAGTTGCGAAGTCCGTTGTGAGCAAGTGAATTTAACGGAATCAGAACTAATCGTGAAATAGGCGCACCCTTGAGAATCAGTGATGAATTTAACGTATGCAACGGATTTACTAACGGGATAAATCATTTTGGACCTAGTAGTGAATCTTATAGTGATGAACTGGCATAATATTCATCACTGAAAAGATGTGACAATAAGTTCAAGATTTAAATGCACCTTACGGATTATTACAAAAAACATTTGAAATCATGAAGCATTCAAAACCATTACGGAATTATCAACGTTATTATACATTGTTTCCTACGAGAATTGCAAAACTAATAAATGGTTCAAATGGCTCTGAGCACTATGGGACTTAACATCTGAGGTCATCAGTCCCCTAGAACCTAGAACTACTTAAACCTAACTAACCTAAGGACATCACACACATCCATGCCCGAGGGAGGATTCGAACCTGCGACTGCGGTCGCGCAGTTCCAGACTGAAGCGCCTAGAACCACTCGGCCACACCGGTTCAAATGGTTCAAATGGCTCTGAGCACTCTGGGACTTAACTTCTAAGGTCATCGGTCCCCTAGAACTTAGAACTACTTAAACCTAACTAACCTAAGGACAACACACACATCCATGCCCGAGGCAGGATTCGAACCTGCGACCGTAGCGGTCGCGCGGTTCCAGACTGTAGCGCCTAGAACCGCTCGGCCACTCCGGCCGGCTCGGCCACACCGGCCGTCGCAAAACTAATATTATCAGTTGGCAAAGTGGGGTGGAGTTGCTTAATAATCTCGCACCGGACTATGTGAAATGTCTCGCAGCCTGACTATTTGACGATTACAGTGGCTGACTGTCTGAATCAAGAACCGAAGGATCCTAAAGATCTGAGGTTGCACTGATGAACATGAGACAGTGAACCTATCATGAATCTAAACCTCAAACTCTTGCTCGTCCTAATATGCTAGAGGTGTAAGCGATACTCATCATAATCTTCGGCGTAATACGAGCAGAGTGAAGACAGCGCACCTCACTGCCACGAAGCTCATCGCTACGATAGGTCGGCTGAAGATTCAAACACTGGAGCCCAGATGGCTCCTCCAGTTGATGGCGGAGCCTGCAGGGTGCCGATCTGTGCACCTCCAAGTAATGCGAAGACTGTACTTTAAGTCCGTGCAAAGCTGCTTCTTCGCTTATCCCCCCCCCAACAAAATGCGAACACTAGTCTTAACACAATATTCTGCCAAGAAATGGGCAAACGTCAATAATCCAATGAATTGAATTTCCTTCCGCCTTCTCTAAAAAACTTCCTACTCAGTATGAAAGATGGCAGGTCCGTTAGGAGTAGTGCCCTTTCTTAATTATGATCGTTACAGCGTTTGCTTATCAATTTTTGATAAGATATGTTTGATGTGACAGTGACTGCACACTCTGAGGTTGACATTTGGTTTCTCTGTAGGGTATGGATCATTCCTTCATTTGAATGTTGTTTCCTTGGTCTGTTTTGCTGCTGCTATATGCAGAGGGAAGCACATTATCATGAGGTGTTTACCATGAGGTGTTTTGGGAGAGTGACGGCCAGAAGAAAGGGGCTCCATTAAGGTTTTTGGTAAAATATCGAAATATCGATATTATTGCCAAAAAATTCGATATGTACAGGCGGTACTTTTTGCACCAACATATCGGTATCAGAACAGCAATGTTGACTGCCGATGCCTTTAATTTATATTATATCTTTTTCACAATTTTTGGTAAACATTTGCTATAGTTCTTTTGAAATTGTAGTAGAATATAATTTTACTTTCACTGTATGAAGGAGTCTTACTTCTTTTTGAGCTTTCATCACATCCAATCTATAACTTGACTGAGTGAAGCAAGTATATGTGGTACAAAAGAAGAAGTGCTATTGCACTAGACGATGCTACTGTGAGTGAGATACAAGATTTCCGATGTGAGGAAATAGTGCACCAGTTGCTTTAAAGAACAATTTCTAACGCGGCTAGTGTGTCATTTCTTCGCGTCGCAATTCTGAAAAAAACAGGTGCCGAAAATGATAAACAGTATTTTGAATAACAAGATTGGTCTTTACGGCGGGCGGAGACGTGTGAGGGGGAATATTGACGTAATCGGCGCTCGGCGCTCGGCACTACCAACAGAAACTGCAACTTTTAGCTTCACCACGAAATTTCGACACCATAGCTGATGGGTCGTTGGCACTGGACGAAATGAAAAAAAAAACTGGGAATTCCATACGAAGTTTTCCGGATAGATCCGATACGTGACGAAACTGTACGACGGACCCATCGGACACCTTTTATTGTGCCACTTGCATGCAGTTACTATTGTTAGCAAAGTGGTTACGCCAAGCGTGAATGTGCATTGTTTTCGTTTCAGTTACTTCTCTAAGAGGGACATGCAGACTGCTAGCTTGTTGACGAACAGAATACCTAATAATAAATCAGTACTTAAATATACAGCTCTAAAACAGGAAATTTACTTGCAATGTGTAGCCAACATTTATCTGCCGATATATCGATATATCGGTACATTTCTGTGATATAGGGAATGGATAGCGATAACCATTATTTCAAATATCGATATATCGAAATCACGATATTTTGTAAAAATATCAACAGTCCTAGTTTCCACACAACAGGTGAGGGCAGTGCGGCTCTTTCACTGAAACTGGACCCCACACAAGGAGAAAGAATCAACAGCTTAGCCGAATGGGACTTGGGAGCGGCCCAAGGCCAGGGAGGAGACTTCCAAAACGTTTTATGCCGAAAGACGACTGCCTTGACTCTCTCTCTCGGTTTTTGACAACGCCTAGCTGCAGTGACCCCTATCTGCAGGCACTGTCACAGTTCGGTTTCCAAGTAAAAGCTAGAACCACACAGTGGGGGTGGCCGACAGCGTGTCGTCCAAATGGATAGCATATTTTTTCTGTTTTCTTTTTGGTTCTCATGCCTAGTGATTTCCCGTTCACGCAACAAGCGAGAATTTAGGTTGGAAATCAGTTGGTGATGTCAGAAGACGTAACGAGGCACCTCTATGGGAAATAACTCTATTGGGTGAGTGACTTCTGCCCATCTGCAGGAGACAGAGCGATTGGAGATATTTGTTTACGAGACGTGTGGAGATATACCACCATGTGCTATTAATAGATATACGTTTTTGACTGTGTCCACATGGAGTAATTTTGGAGTGCAAGCACACCGTGACAGGAGTTTTTGGGTGGAGTCAGTGGTGGGAAGCAGAGGGGGAGAGTCGATGGTGAGAACCTGAGGTGAAGAGTTGGCGAGAAGCTGAGGCCGAGAGTCGGTGGTGGTGGCACAGTCCGACGTTGGCGACTGATTGCAGGCAGCCCTTGTTGCAGATCTGCACCTCATCACTCATTCGACCTGTACTTGAGTATTGCTCATCAGTGTGGGATCCGTACCAGATCGGATTGACGGAGGAGATAGAAAAGATCCAAAGAAGAGTTGCGCTTTTCGTCACAGGGTTATTTGGTAACCGTGATAGCGTTACGGAGATGTTTAGCAAACTCAAGTGGCAGACTCTGCAAGAGAGGCGCTCTGCATCGCGGTGTAGCTTGCTCGCCAGGTTTCGAGAGGGTGCGTTTCTGGATGAGGTATCGAATATATTGCTTTCCCCTACTTATACCTCCCGAGGAGATCACGAATGTGAAATTAGAGAGATTAGAGCGCGCACTGAGGCTTTCAGACAGTCGTTCTTCCCGCGAACCATACGCGACTGGAACAGAAAAGGGAGGTAATGACCGTGGCACGTAAAGTGCCCTCCGCCACACACCGCTGGATGGCTTGCGGAGTATAAATGTAGATGTAGATGTAGATCACAGTTCTGAGCACCAATTCCACATGATGGCAACACTCTGTGGTAAATATATCCACAGCTGCGGCATTCAGGGATTTCTACAGTTTTGCTATTTATGCTCACCGTGACGTGTTTCTGATTTAGGAGCAGTAGCCTATCAGCTTTGCGTGTACTGCAGCCGCCAATTTTTGTAGTCCACAGTCACTGTCTCGCAGAGTAAAACCAGTCAGATTGCGTTGCCAAAAAAGTTCTCGTAGTAGGAGACATAGTGTAATGCAATCGAACAGGAACGCTTTTCATATAAACTTTGCCTATTGAACATTTCAGTTCTCATTATGTGAGTCATTGATCGGAGCTAATTCTGTATTACGTTGTTTATGACAAAACACCATTTCTCAAACGTTTTCAGAAAAATAAATCTATCTGACAAAATGAAGCTTCTCTCATGTCAACATTATTAACTCCTACAGTAACTTAATTTTTGGAATTATAATTTGCTTTGTGTGATATTTCACATGATACAAACACACACACACACACACATAGTTAGGTTTAAGTAGTCCAAAGGCTAGGGGAATGATGACCTCAGATGTTCAGTCCCATAGTGCTTAGAGCCATTTGAACACACCCTTTCGTTGGCGCTTTGTATAACCTGTGGGATCCCCGAACTCAGTTTTCTGATTATCGCTGGAGAAGTGCGCATAATTTATTTAAAGAAGCGCTACCGATTTTGCAACGACAGTTACATCACCAGGTGAAATCAATTACAACGTGGTACAAGCGAAATTTTTATTAAAATTCCTAAAATTTTACTCCATTTAAAAAAATCCCCCGATTACGAGAGTTTTAATCCATTTTTAAAAAATGTTAATCAAAAATTTATGACAAGTATACTCCAGTTGTGATTCACTTCTCCTAATGATTTAACAAACTCTACGAAACCATCCTTCTTAAATAAAGTTATCCTATAGCTGCGGTGGTATTTTTACTCAACTTGAAACTTTTAGCTGCAGATGCTCCGTTAAGTAAACCTGTGTGTTCAGTTTTCGAAGGCAGATCGCGTTGTTAGTGGGTCGTATTCAGTGGCTGGTGGTGCATTTAAAAAAGTGTTGCAATGGCTCTAAGCACTATGGGACTTAACATCTGAGGTCACCAGTCCCCTAGACTTTAGACTACTTAAACATAACTAACCTAAGGACATCATAAACATCCATGCCGTAGGCAGGATTCAATCCTGCGACCGTATCAGCAGCGCGGTTCCGGACTGAAGCGCCTAAAACCGCTCGGCCACAGCGGCCAGTGGTGTATTCAAGGGCACAAACACAGATGATTGTCTAGTATGAACATTCAGGTATGATTTCGAAAGGAGCGGCAGGCTTAAGTGTATCCCGCAAACTGAAGTTACTCCCGATACCAACAGGTGTGATTCGGCTGTGTATCTACACGGAATGCGGCACAGAGAATGCAACGATCGTAACAGGACAACTCGACGGTTCAGTGGAGAATAGCTTGGAGTAGAGAGCCCGGGAGAGAGCGTAGCGCGACGCCCCCCACGGCACCGCCAGCCGCTGCCGCTGCCCCTGCGTCGGGTGGCAGTGGTGGCGGTGACGGTGACGTCGCCCACCATCGGGTCACCGGGTCAATCGGCGGCGCAGCTCAGCCCGCGCGACACGGCCGCCACTCCCCCTCTCCCACCAAACCCCCGAGGGCCGGCGCAGATAAAAGGAAGGCGTCCCCTGCGAGTGGCGCTGATAGGCGGCAGATTAATGTCGCGCGCTCCCCTCGCTCCGGCTTCCAGAGGAGGAGAGGACATCGATTAAACGGGACGTCGATGCGGCGGCAGGCGGCGTCGTGTGCCGTGAGCCAGCGCCGCGCAGCACCCCCACACGCCTACGCCTCCCTCTTTCTGTCCCGTAGAGCTTCCTCAGATATCGGCAAGTCGTCTTGCGACGCAACAGCATCCCTTGGATTTCATAATACACTACAGGCCATTAAAATTGCTACACCGCGAAGATGACGTGCTACAGACGCGAAATTTAACCGACAACAAGAGGATGCTGTGATATGCAAACGATTAGCTTTTCAGAGCAGTCACACAAGGTTCTGACATGAGGAAAGTTTCCAACCGATTTCTCATACACAAACAGCAATTGACCGACCTTGCCTGGTGAAACGTTGTTGTGATGCCTCGTGTAAGGAGGTGAAATGCGTTCCATCACGTTTCTGACTTTGATAAATGTCGGATTGTAGCCTATCGCAATTGCGGTTTATCGTTTAGCGACATTGCTGCTTGCGTTGGTCGAGATCCAATGACTGTTAGCAGAATATGGAATCGGTGGGTTCAGGAGGGTAATAAGCAACGCCGTGCTGGATCCCAACGGCCTCCTATCACTAGCAGTCGAGATGACAGGCATCTTATCCGCATGGCTGTAACGGATCGTGCAGCCACGTCTCGATCCCTGAGTCAACAGATACGGACGCTTGCAAGAAAACAACCATCTGCATGAACAGTTCGAGGACGTTTGCAGCAGCATGGACTATCAGCTCGGAGACCATGGCTGCGGTTACCCTTGACGCTGCATCACAGACAGGAGCGCCTGCGATGATGTACTCAACGACGAACATGGGTGCACGAATGGCATTTTTTCGGATGAATCCAGGTTCTGTTTACAGCATCATGATGGTCACATCCGTGTTTGGCGACATCGCGCTGAACGCACATTGGAAGAGTGTATTCGTCATCGCCATACTGGCGTATCACCCGGCGTGATGGTATGGGGTGCCATTGGTTACACGTCCCGGTCACCTTGTAATCTCCCCGCAAAAATTATTAATGACAATTATTAAATGTTAATCGTAATAGAGCCCAAGTGTGACTGCCCAGCAAAAATAAAAGTCTATAATAATGAAAACGTGCCAAAAGTTAGTTCCCCACAAGATTACTGAATAATAATGACCCAAATGTTGTTGAGCTCCCACAAAACATCGTTAAATTGAAATAAAAGCGACTGTACCTTCGCTACAAAAATACTGAAAAATAATGGCCCAATGTAAACTCGACACAAAAATTGAGAAATGAAATTTAATCATTAAACCCACAATAATAGGGCAGCAGCGCTGACCTTAGGCCCTGTGCAATAATTAATCTGATAAATTGATTCTGGGAGGAAAAGCATAGGAAATATTGTTTCAATTCGAATGATTCTTTTCTTAAAAACGATTGCTTTGAAAACAAAATTATTATTGGGGCATTTGTTGAAGAAATTAATTACAATTAACATACATTACATTATCAGATGTGCGCAATGCTGCTTCATTACCTTATTTAACAATATACCTCGTCCCGAACCGTGACCAGAGACCCATGTCGACGCCCGCCGACTCCTCACACACAAATCCCGACTGAGTACAACTCGCAACTGAACTCTCGCGCAGTCAAGCGCAGACTAGACACGATAAATAACTCTCTGGTCAGAGATTGTGTCATGCCTCGCCATCGCTGGTAATGAATACATACGAAATGTACGCGTTTCAACCTCTTGTTCGCATTGACGGCACTTTGAACAGTGGACGTTACATTTCAGATTTGTTACGACCCGTGGCTCTACCCTTCATTCGATCCCTGCGAAACCCAACATTTCAGCAGGATAATGCACGACCGCTGTTGCAGGTCGTTTATGGGCCTTTCTGGATACAGAAAATGTTCGACTGCTGCCCTGGCCAGCACATTCTCCAGATCTCTCACCAATTGAAAACGTCTGGTCAATGGTGCCCGAGCAATTGGCTCGTCACAATGCGCCAGTCACTACTCTTGATGAACTGTGGTACCGTGTTGAAGCTGCATGGGCAGCTGTACCTGTACACGCCATCCGAGCTCTGTTTGACTCAATTTCCAGGCGTATCAAGGCCGTTATGACAGCCAGAGGTGGTTGTCCTGGGTACTGATTTCTCAGGATCTATGCACTCAAATTGCGTGAAAATGTAATCACCAATTCTAGTATAACATATTTGTCCAATAAATACCCGTTTATCATCTGCATTTCTTCTTGGTGTAGCAGTTTTAAAGGCCAGTAGTGTAAGTTCCTACGTTTGATACACGGATCCAGTAAGAAGAAACTCGTACTTTGCAATAATACATTAGATAATTAAATCATTACAATCACCAGTTCTTCAATCAATAAATCAAATAGCTCACTCCTAAGAATTACGATGTATATTCCTTAGGGTGAAACAACATAAAATCTCCCAAACGTGTGCTACAGCCGAAGGAGCCACTCAAACGAGAGACATGAAGCACGAAGAACAACTTCAAGTGAGGGCAAACTGTACGGGACACTGGCGAACAGAGCTTCCACAGCAGTATGGATCGCGTTCCCATACCTGTAATCCAGTCTCAGTTACACACGATGCCTAGCCGAATTTCAGAACTTGTTGCTGCATGAGGTGACAACGCCAAACGTCGCAACCTGTATTGTTCCAAATACCATACGAATTTATTAAAAAATTTAACAATAACATTGTATATGCAAACTAACTAAATGTTCATTATTTACTGGCATTCTGGTGTAATTTTAATGGTCGTAGACGTATAAAAGGTGATTTTCGATATACAGCAAAGATATAACAAAAGTACGCATCACGAATGGGACGGTAGACAAACAAATGATCACAACTGCAGAAAAATTCGTTGATTTATTCAAGAGAAAGGGTTTCACAAATTGAGCAAGTCGATAACACGTCGATCCACCTCTGGCACTTAGCCAAGCAGTTGTTCGGCTTGGCGTTGACTGATAGGGCTGTCGGACGACTAACTGAAGGATATCGTGCCGAAGTCTGTCCAGCTGGCGCGTTATATCGTCAAAATCCCGAGCTCGCTGGAGGGCCCTGCCCGTAATACATCAAAAGTTCTCAGTTGGGGAGAGATCCGGCGACCTTCCTGGCCAACGTATGGTTTAAGCACGAAGATAAACCGTGGAAACTCTCGTCGTGTGCTGGCGGTCATTGTACTGCTGCAGAGTAGTGCGGGATGGTTTGCCATGGAGTGCAAAAAAACTGTGTTTAGAATATCTTCGAGGTACCGCTGTGCCGTAAGGGTGTCGCGGTTGACAACGACTAGAGTGGAATTGTCTTCAATGACGAGTTCCGCTTCGAACTGAGCCCCAATGACCAAAGAAGACGTGTCTGCAAACGCCCAGACAGTGGTGGGATACCAATCTGACTGCAGGACACCTTTGGCTGTCATCCGCGGCGCTCCTGCACCACAGCGTATCTAAAAAGTATACTACGCTGTGTTTTGTTTCCTTTCGTGGCAAGCCACGTCCGTCCGCTCCGCACACGGCGAGAGCTTCTACTGCTTCCCTTCCTGCTTACCAAACCCAACCTTGGACGACAAGATCACCGGTTGTCTCCCCAGCTGACGACGTTTGAAGTATTGTGGACAGATACCTCAAAACAGCTCTATATGTTTTTGGACAGAATTCGACACGATGCCTGAGGAAGACATCCAACAGATCTATCGCTGTCAAGCTGATCAACTGCCTGAATAATGGCCAAAGGTGGACCAATGCGTAGTTGACTTGCTCAATTGCGAAGCCCGTTCTCTTGAATAAAGCAGCCAGTTTTTCTGGAGATGTAATCTTTTCTGTGTCTTTATTATTAAAAACAGTGCTGATCACGATTTATTTATTAAGGTGACCGGTTTCGACCACTACTGTGATCTTATTCAGACCATTGAGTTGAAACCTCTTTCTGATGGAGAATCACTAATGTGCATGCACATTACATCTGCCGATTTCCATCCCATTCGGGTGATTTCTTTGTGGTGCGTCGTCTATTTTATTTTTTATTTATTTATTTAATTTTAGAGTGTATATTATACAGGAGCACAACACACTGAATATGGGACTCTAGACGTCGGACTGTAATAGGGGTAGTCGTTGAGTATTATAACATATTGCTGATGGTGTTAGTCCTTCTCTACATATTCATGCCTCATTTGTAATATATTTCTTCAACAACAATGGATGGCTTGGCTGGGAACTTAGTTACCTAAGTCTCGCTATTGAGGCAAGATGCACCTCGTTTTCGTTATCCTGGCTTCCATATTATGATTTCTTCCGACAGAAGGAGATGAAATAACCGTGTGTCATGTCAGAAAAATACGGGGATTGAGACAAAATTTGGTAGCCCAAAGCAGCAGCAAGTGCGACTGTGCCCAATGCAGCAAGCAAAATGAGCTGGGTCGTCGTCATGGAGACACTCTCGCTCAGCCTCCCACGACGCTTCTACATCTACATCCATCCTCCGCAAGCCACCTGACGGTGTGTGGGGGAGGGTACCCTGAGTACCTCTATCGGTTCTCTCTACTATTCCAGTCTCGTATTGATCGTGGAAAGAAGGATTGTCGGTATGCCTCTGTGTGGGCTCTAATCTCTCTGATTTTATCCTCATGGTCTCTTCGCGAGACATACGTAGGAGGAAGCAATATACCGCTTGACTCCTCGGTGAAGGTATGTTCTCGAAACTTCAACAAAATCCCGTACCGAGCTACTGAGCGTTTCTCCTGCAAAGTGTTCCACTGGAATTTATCTATCATCTCCGTAACGCTTTCGCGATTACTAATGATCCTGTAACGAAGCGCGCTGCTCTCTGTTGGATCTTCTCTGTCTCTTCTATCAACCCTATTCTGGTACGGATCCCACACTGCTGAGCAGTATTCAAGCAGTGGGCGAACAAGCGTACTGTAACCTACTTCTTTTGTTTTCGGATTGCATTTCCTTAGGATTCTTCTAATGAATCTCAGTCTGGCATCTGCTTTACCGACGATCAACTTTATATGATGATTCCATTTTAAATCACTCCTAATGCGTACTCCCAGATAATTTATGGAATTAACTGCTTCCAGTTGCTGACCTGCTATATTGTAGCTAAATGATAAGAGATCTTTCTTTCTATGTATTCGCAGCACATTACACTTGTCTACATTGAGATTCAATTGCAATTCCCTGCACCAGGCGTCAATTCGCTGCAGATCCTCCTGCATTTCAGTACAATTTTCCATTGTTACAACCTCTCGATATACCACAGCATCATCCGCAGAAAGCCTCAGTGAACTTCCGATGTCATCCACAAGGTCATTTATGTATATTGTGAATAGCAACGGTCCTACGACACTCCCCTGCGGCACACCTGAAATCACTCTTACTTCGGAATACTTCTCTTCTTTGAGAATTACATGCTGCGTTCTGGTATCTAGGAACTCTTCAATCCAATCACAAATTTGGTCTGATAGTCGATATGCTCTTACTTTGTTCATTAAACGACTGTGGGGAACTGTATCGAACGCCTTGCGGAAGTCAAGAAACACGGCATCTACCTGGGAACCCGTGTCTATGGTCCTCTGAGTCTCGAGGACGAATAGCGCGAGCTGGGTTTCATACAATGTCTTTTTCGAAACCCATGCTGATTCCTACAGAGCCTCCCTTTGGCAGGAGATTCAGACAGTACGAGCAGTCTATCCCTGCTTGGCTCGAGTAGCTACGGCCGGACGACTTGACTGGCGTAGCGGCAATAAATTATGTGCAGAAACCTACCTCGCAAATCATTATGCCTATCAATGAAACCCGTACCAAAATCCTTACATTAGTTCCTAAAATTAGCTTTCACAACGAGACAGAAAAATGGAGCAGAGGACTGTAATGTAGTAATACGAAGTGCATTCAATAGTTAATCCAACACATTTTTTTCTGAAAGAATGCTGATTTTGTTCAGGATTCCAATAACCATTTCTTTACCCCCTCTTCTGACTACAAAAAAAAACAATTTTCAACATAATCTCCGTTCAGTGCGACAGCCTTAGCCCATCATAATGGCTGGGCCTTTATGTCCGCATGGTACCACTCTACTGGTCGACGTTGGGGCCAACGCCTTGCTGCATCAATAATCTCCCCATTATCAACGTACTGGTTCCCGCAGAGTGGCCAAACACATGGGAGCCGGAATGTGCTAGGTCTGCGCTGAAGGGTGTATGAGGAGGAACAGTCCACTGAAGTTCTGAGAGCTCCTCTCGGGTGCGCAAATTGCATGAGGCCTTGTGTTGTCATGCAGGAGTTCGTTTGCAACGAACACGCTGAAGTCGTTTCTTCAATTTCCTGAAGGTAGCACATTACACTTCAGGGTTAATCATTGCACCCTGTGCGAGGACATCAAACAAGATGACCCGCATCAGAGTCCCAGGAGACCCTCGCTGTATAACTTTCCTGGCTGAGGGTGCGGCTTTGAACAGTTTCTTCGAAAAACAGGTGTGTTGCACTAGTCAATGGATTGCCGTTTTGTCTCCGGTTCGAAGTGATAAACCCATATTTTATTGCAAATCACGATCAACCTCGTAACACCCAAGCAACCACGCACAGGTTATCTTCCATCCTTGCTCTTTATTGTCTTCTGTTAGGTGGTGAGGAACCCCAGCGAGCACTTGAGTACACCAACGGTGGACTAGTGTTACAGCACAACCAACAGAGCATCCACTTGAGCGGCGAGGGATTTGGTAGTGATCCATCGATAACCTCGACTGAGAGTGTCCGCACGTTCGAATATTGTAGGAGTCACAGCTGTGTACGGCCAGCCGGCATGCGGGAGGTCGGACATGTTTGCGCGACCTCGTTGCGATGATGACAGACGCTTCGCCCAAGGATTCACCGCGCTGTTTTTCACTGCCATGTCTCTGTAGACAAGCTGCAAGCGCCTACGAATATTTACGATACTCTGGTTTTCCGCCTAAGGCAATTCAATGGCAGGGCTCTGTTTGGAACGCACATCCGTTACAGACACCATTTTGAAGACTACGTACAGCGCCGCCACCTATCGCAACTTCATGAGCCTATAGGTGCTGAAACAGGAATATTCCACGATATCCCACGACAAATTCCGCAGGTTATCAACTGAACTTGGGCGAGAAAAAAATTGTGCATTACTTTTTGAAAACCCCTCACATGTATAGATTCTCCTCCGACGGCTTGTCCCTTAGGATCATTATCTATTAGCGCTACAACGTGGCAAAAGTGGGGGGTCTGAGCACTATGGGACTTAACTTCTGAGGTCATCAGTCCCCTAGAACTTAGAACTACTTGAACCTAACTAACCTAAGGACATCACACACATCAATGCCCGAGGCAGGATTTGAACCTGCGACCATAGCGGTCGCGCGGTTCCAGACTGTAGCGCCTAGAACCGCTCGACCACCTCGGCCAGCTACAACGTGGCAGCTCCAAAAAACATCCGTCACTTGCAGGAAGACTGTTCCATCTCTTCAGGAAGCCGAGTGAAATGAGTGCAGTATGGAAGAGATGGTTGTGTCAGTGGCGATTCAGACTCACAAATACAAAGAAAATAATACCTGCGATTATTTTAGTTATGGTTTGCAATAGTACCCATCATGGAGTATGGAGCTATTCCGTACGCCAGTCTCTTGGCCGACAGCGGTGAGTGATACAAATGTAAAAGATATTCGAAAGGAGCAGTGATATTTCGAGAAGAATGCGGAATGATACAGGCAGAGACAGACGCAAGTTACAAGACAGACAGAGGCAGCTGTGAATAGCGAAATAGTTCTGATACTCCACGAAGAAGCGTACTGCATACTCCCTTTCTGAGTACTCTCGGTACTAGTCAGTGTCTTTTATGTGTTCCTGTCCGCAGCTCGTGGTCGTGCGGTAGCGTTCTCGCTTCCCACGCCCGGGTTCCCGGGTTCCATCCCCGGCGGGGTCAGGGGTTTTCTCTGTCTCGTGGTGGCTGGGTGTTGTGTGCTGTCCCTCGGTTAGGTAGGTTTAAGCAGTTCTAAGTCCTAGGGGACTGATGACCATAGATGTTAAGTCCCATAGTGCTCTGAGCCACTTGAACCATTTTTTGTTATATATTCCGCCTTTTTTCGAACTGACACTGTAGTGATACATTTGCCAGAGTAGCGAGGCACTATGCGAGCTCGGTTTGTGAAACGTAAGCCTTCTGCCCCCTCCCATATGTCCTGTTGATTACTGCCATGTCCTCCGGTCAGAGGCCTCACATTCCCACGCGAACTGTCTGTCTTTGCCAGTGTGCCACGACAAAGTTGACTTGCAGCGTAATTTCAGCCTGCGTAATTTGTATCTGGCGCTGCCTGCAGTACATTTAGCTCCCCCTCCCATACCGTGCAGAAGCGCGTTTTGTCGGTGTTTGTTGTCCAGTACCTATTGTCCGATTCTTAATCTGTGCCCAGCTGACAGCCGAAGTGGTAACGCTGCTGTACCACGTTACAAACGTGAAACAGCAGGTAGTTTGGAGCTGACTGTAAAGCCGTCGGCACACGGACCGTGCATCCGAACGTTGAGCGTTGAGCTTGCCGAGTTTCTGACGTCATAGCGTGGAATAGCACGGTCGGGAGTCTTTCCGAACGTGCAGAGCAATATCGGGCATGTCAGATATTCTGAGCGTGCGTCTGAGCGTTGACCAATGAGATGGCCAAACGCCACCGACGTCACATGCACGCCGTCGCCCTTCAACACAGAGTTGTGAGGCGCCATATTGGCATTCATTTCAATCCTATATATATATATATATATATATATATATATAGGGTGTTACAAAAAGGTGCGGCCAAACTTTCAGGAAACATTCCTCACACACAAAGAAAGAAAATACGTTATGTGTACATGTGTCTGGAAACGCTTACTTTCCATGTTAGAGCTCACTTTATTACTTCTCTTCAAATCACATTAATCATGGAATGGAAACACACAGCAACAGAACGTACCAGCGTGACTTCAAACACTTTGTTACAGGAAATGTTTTAAATGCCCTCCGTTAGCGAGGATACATGCATCCACCCTCCGTCGCATGGAATCCCTGATGCGCTGATGCAGCCCTGGAGAATGGCGTATTGTATCACAGCCGTCCACAATACGAGCACGAAAAGTCTCTACATTTGGTACTGGGGTTGCGTAGACAAGAGCTTTCAAATGCCCCCATAAATGAAAGTCAAGAGGGTTGAGGTCAGGAGAGCGTGGAGGCCATGGAATTGGTCCGCCTCTACCAACCCATCGGTCACCGAATCTGTTGTTGAGAAGCGTACGAACACTTCGACTGAAATGTGCAGGAGCTCCATCGCGCATGAACCACATGTTGTGCCGTACTTGTAAAGGCACATGTTCTAGCAGCACAGGTAGAGTATCCCGTATGAAATCATGATAACGTGCTCCATTGAGCGTAGGTGGAAGAAACTAAAATGAGCTCTAACATGGAAATTGAGCGTTTCCAGACACATGTCCACATAACATCTTTTCTTTATTTCTGTGTGAGGAATGTTTCCTGAAAGTTTGGCCGTACCTTTTTGTAACACCCTATATATATATATATATATATACTCCTGGAAATGGAAAAAAGAACACATTGACACCGGTGTGTCAGACCCACCATACTTGCTCCGGACACTGCGAGAGGGCTGTACAAGCAATGATCACACGCACGGCACAGCGGACACACCAGGAACCCCGGTGTTGGCCGTCGAATGGCGCTAGCTGTGCAGCATTTGTGCACCGCCGCCGTCAGTGTCAGCCAGTTTGCCGTGGCATACGGAGCTCCACCGCAGTCTTTAACACTGGTAGCATGCCGCGACAGCGTGGACGTGAACCGTATGTGCAGTTGACGGACTTTGAGCGAGGGCGTATAGTGGGCATGCGGGAGGCCGGGTGGACGTACCGCCGAATTGCTCAACACGTGGGGCGTGAGGTCTCCACAGTACATCGATGTTGTCGCCAGTGGTCGGCGGAAGGTGCACGTGCCCGTCGGCCAGGGACCGGGCCGCAGAGACGCACGGATGCACGCCAAGACCGTAGGATCCTACGCAGTGCCGTAGGGGACCGCACCGCCACTTCCCAGCAAATTAGGGACACTGTTGCTCCTGGGGTATCGGCGAGGACCATTCACAACCGTCTCCATGAAGCTGGGCTACGGTCCCGCACACCGTTAGGCCGTCTTCCGCTCACGCCCCAACATCGTGCAGCCCGCCTCCAGTGGTGTCGCGACAGGCGTGAATGGAGGGACGAATGGAGACGTGTCGTCTTCAGCGATGAGATTGGCGCCGTGCAGGTGAGCGCCACAATCAGGACTGCATACGACCGAGGCACACAGGGCCAACACCCGGCATCATGGTGTGGGGAGCGATCTCCTACACTGGCCGTACACCACTGGTGATCGTCGAGGGGGCACTGAATAGCGTACGGTACATCCAAACCGTCATCGAACCCATCGTTCTACCATTCCTAGACCGGCAAGGGAACTTGCTGTTCCAACAGGACAATGCACGTCCGCATGTATCCCGTGCCACCCAACGTGCTCTAGAAGGTGTAAGTCAACTACCCTGGCCAGCAAGATCTCCGGATCTGTCCCCCATTGAGCATGTTTGGGACTGGATGAAGCGTCGTCTCACGCGGTCTGCACGTCCAGCACGAACGCTGGTCCAACTGAGGCGCCAGGTGGAAATGGCATGGCAAGCCGTTCCACAGGACTACATCCAGCATCTCTACGATCGTCTCCATGGGAGAATAGCAGCCTGCATCGCTGCGAAAGGTGGATATACACTGTACTAGTGCCGACATTGTGCATGCTCTGTTGCCTGTGTCTATGTGCCTGTGGTTCTGTCAGTGTGATCATGTGATGTATCTGACCCCAGAAATGTGTCAATAAAGTTTCCCCTTCCTGGGACAATGAATTCACGGTGTTCTTATTTCAATTTCCAGGAGTGTATATATATATGCCGTTTCTGAGCACCAGCAAATTAAGAATCACTGGAAAACTCGTTGTTACTTGTGTGATTCGTTCCAATAAAGTAATGGGAAACATCATATTCGTGGAAAAATAATTATTCTAAATTGCATATTATGAGAGTAGGGTATTTGAAGGCGGCGACACACTAAAGATTCACCCAAAACGCATTGTTATTGGTGCAATTTGTTATAATTAAATTTCAATTAGTAACATAATTATCTACGATTAACGTTTTTAGGAAAGAGTAACACAGTATGTTTACGTCCGAAGAATCTGCTGTCGCCGGCACGGTAGCTCAGCGTGTTCGGTCAGTGGGTTAGCTGCCCTCTCTAATAAAAAACTGAGCTAATCGATCAACAACGAACTTAAACGGATGTCTCACGACGTCCGCCCCTAGCGGATGCAACGAACAAAAGCGAACAAAATGGCAGGAAAAAAAAAGTTGGTTTAGCGTAAAGAGTAGCGTCTCTGTCTGGAGAAGTGTTTTCATTTGAGCGGTGGTTGGCGTCCTGACACTTCCCACGATTTTTTTTTTCCTAACATTTGCGTATTTATTAGGTTCTGATACTTTATTATTAGTTTAATATAAATATATGCTATAATATTTGAGCCGGCCGCGGTGACCGTGCGGTTCTAGGCACTTCAGTCCGGAACCGCGTGACTGCTACGGTCGCAGGTTCGATTCCTGCCTCGGGCATGGATGTGTGTGATGTCCTTAGGTTAGTTAGGTTTAAGTAGTTCTAAGTTCTAGGGGACTGATGACCTTAGATGTTGAGTCCCATAATGCTCAGAGCCTATAATATTTGATGTTATGGAAATACAAGTTCACTTTTTTTTTACTTTGTTCGATTGGCTTAATCTACAGGACAGCTTGCGCTACTGGTATAAAGATATTTTGCTCCTTTTTCTTTTACGCTTACTAATTCACATGTTACAATGATTCTGCTACTGGGTAGGAACAGTGGTCAAGTAAAATTGACCTTGGGGTTTTACTAAAATGTGGGAGTGATGAAATAATGTTTATTTTATGCGGACAAGTATTCCAAATTTGTACCGCACTGTTTGTAACGGACCTTTTATAAGCCTGTGTCTTTATTGATTGGACATGGTAGTTTCCTTTTCGTGGACGATGGAGGAAATGTGCGTTTTAACAGAGCTAACGTGGGAATATTACGCGCGCCCGTTGAGTTAACAATGTGATTTACGAACTAGAAACATCCCTCAACTGCCGCTGGAGTGCGTTGCGATCGCTTATGCCATGTTGGGGCCCCACGTACCGTATGCACAAGTCGCATCGTTCCTGAGCGTTCAACAGCACGTTGAACTTGGCACGCTCAACGTTAACGTTCGACAGCACGGTCCGTGTGCCGACGGCTTAAGTCCTACTCCTCGTCCGCCGCTACCGTCGGTGTGCCACCCCCTGGCGCCTTGCTGGCGCAGACTGCCGGCTCGGGTCGACCGCCACGCGGCGTGGGAACGGCGAGGCTGCGGGCCGCGCGCCGTGTGTGCCCGCGTGGTGTGGTGTGTTAGGCGGTGTGGTGTGGTGTGGGCCACGTGGCCATATCGATCCGCAGCGGCGCTCGCCCACTGCATCTTCTGCCCCGGGTGCAGCCATCCCGTACAGGAATGTGCGCATCACGCACCGGCCGTTTCATCCAGACTCCTCTGCTCGTGTCTCGGTACCAGTCGTGTCGAACACTACAATACCTACTACCACTTCCTCGTTCCAACTTGAAATTATCCTACACTAAAAAGCGAACGATCCCCTTTAAATTAAACAGAAAGTCAATAATTAGAGAAGGAACCATACTCAAATGTTCAAATGTGTGCAAACTCCTAAGGGACCAAACTGCTAAGGTCATCGGCCCCTAGACTTACATATTACTTAAACTAACTAACTAACTAAATGCTAAGAACAACACACACACTCACGCCCGAGGGCGGACTCGAACCTCCGGCGGGAGGGGCCGCGCAGTCCGTGACAGGACGCCTCAAACCAAGCGGCCACTCCTCGCGGCGAACCATTCTCGAATTCCGCATTCATGACCTCCAACTGCCGAAAACACTAAAATACCTCTGTCTACCTCTCAGCTGTAAATTAACAGGGAACACCATCTCATCATCTAACAAAAATACCACTATAAAGCTACTAACTAAACAAACATATGAATTGCATTTGTCCACTATTATTCACACCCTTAGAACCTTTACCCGACCCTCCTTTTTCTATACCAATGTCGCCCGTATATCTGCACCACCGAGTTTCTGTCAGTCCCACCACCTCAACGTCAACCTACCTGTCCCGATTGCAACATACCCTACCCTTCTCCAACTAGAATCTTTCACCATCTCCTCAAATTCTCCTCCATTTACACGCAGAAAAATAACATGTTTGTATATCCAACCTCTCGTCGCCCGAACCCTACTTAGCAGTCTCGCTATGCAACCAAAATAATACTAACACTTTCTACAGTATGTATACCTACATACTGTTCACACACTCTCTCAGCGCAACTACTCTCACCGTAGTGAGAGCCTGTCATATCCAACCCTTTCCCACTATACTTTCACAAGTCATAGCTCCATTTTCGTTTATCGTCCTCTCCTTCCCTTTCCATAACCATGTCCTCGCCTCCTTCCTAGTCACTCCTATCCCAGTCCCAAGTTTCCTGCTACCATTTCTTCCAAATTAAACATATCCACTTCCCAACTCACCAGCTTCGTTTCCATTCCAGTCACACAGCAAAATCCTACCCGAAATCGTTTCCTAGTGCTGCTCCTACAACTTTGATCAATACAGTAAACCCTTTCATTCCTTTTATAAAAACTCTGAACAGCTCTAGCCTCTGAACAGAAGGTAAACATTCTTGAAAAATGTTTCATGTACAGTACAACCGTCGCTTTACTTAATTAAAAAAACAAGTAAATTTTTTGTCGTTTTTAATATTTTAAAATTGCGCACATATATTTCAGAAATGCTGTTGTTAGTACAACACCAACTATTCCGCTACCAAATCATCTTTGCAGTGATGGGTGAGGGAATGAAATCACAATAAAGGAAAAGCACCTTCTTCCTAACACGACAGTAGTTCGGGAGCACAAGTGCTCCATTGCCGTGATACCCTTCAGCCAAGTTTTAATGGGAAAATTACATCCCGAATGAGGAAGGAACTGGAGCTTTCTGACAGGTTAAAACTGTGTGTCAGATTGAGACTTGAACTCGGGACCTTCGAGTCTTGGTCCGGCACACAGTTTTTATCTGCCAGGAAGTTTCATGTAAACACACATTCCGCTGCAGAGTGAAAACGTCATTCTAGAAGGTAGCTGATTGCGTTGAAACTCGGCCGCGATCAGATCCCGGTCACCTTGCGAAGTGAGCTGCGCGAGGCAAATCACACCACACACTGCGTAAGGGTCCAACTACATCGGCCGTACAAGCGCTTTTTCCCTATTTTAAAATATTAGCACTTGGTGTTTGCATTGAAAATGTTTGCTGAGTGATGGAAGGGAGGAGGTAAGTGGAGAAAAGTCGTTTCATTAGTGTTTGTGAAAAATGTTTCATGTTAACATGAAAGTGTATACGAGATTTCACAGAGCACCATGTACCGGGGAACGCAGTTCTCGGTTGATCTACATGAAGGCACTGGAGATGTGGAACAATCATCAAAGAGCAAATATACCCAACTGCCGATTTTTACGTTAGTTTTTTTTTTTTAGACATCAGTCAACTCACTGCTTTGATGCGGCCAGCCACGAAATCCTCTCCTGCGGCAACATTTTTATCCCAGAGATGCAATTTAATTCTTCAGTTATTTGCTGGATGTATTCCAATCTCCGTCTTCCTCTACATTTTCTACCTTCTTTTCAGTATTAACCGTGTATTCCTTTCCTCACCGATTCTCCGGAGAATCTCCTCATTTCTTACCTTACCAGTCCACCTAATTTTTAACATTCTTCTGATGCTCCAGATCTCAAATGTTTCGATTCTCTTCTGTTCCGGTTTTCCCAACGGCCATGTTCCAATACCGTACAATGTTGTGCTCCAAACGTACAATCTCAGAAACTCCTTCCTTAAATTAAGGCCTATTTTTTATGTAAGTAGACTTGTATTGATCAGGAATGTCCTAATTGCCTGTGCTACTCTTCTTTTCATTTCCTCTGCTCATCATGCTTCATTTTGCTGCCTAGGTAGCAGAATTCCTTAACTGCGTCTACTTCCTAATCCTCAGTTCCGATGTCAATTTTCTCTAATTTCTCATTTCTGCTACTTCTCAATATCTCTTTTTTTCGATTTACTCTCAAACCGTATGTTGTACTCATCCCATGAACATGTGATGAGTACAGCATATGGTTTGAGAGTAAATCGAAAACAGATCCTGTAATGCCAGTCGATGTGGCCGAGTGGTTCCAGGCGCTTCAGTCCGGAACGGCGCTGCTGCTACGGTTCGAATCCTGCCTCGGGCATGGATGCGTGTGATGCCTTTAGGTTTCTTAGGTTTAAGTAGTTCTAAGTCTAGATGACTGATGACCTCAGATGTTAAGTCCCAAAGTGCTTAGAGCCATTTGAAGATCCTGTAATTGTTTTTCATTTTCACTAAGGGTCCACAACACTTTGCAACAACACACTGTTTACCGCTCTGAGAGTACTGACCAAGGACACAGAACAGAAAGCACACACACTTCCCCATCACACACAGAGACATAAATAAGGAACAAAAGTCGTAATTCCCACTACAGTTTTCATAGCCTTCTCGCAACATGAGATACACTTCTCGCGACACACGCGAACAGTGAGATGGCGTAATCTTCTTGGTCATAAACAAAGTGCGAAAGTTTCTTTTTTCTTTGCATAGAGTCAGCTACATGCCGTCCAACGAACGAGAGTACTCGAATAACTAAATAACAGCCCAGTACACACCAAAAGTGGTTTCCATAACACTACTACAACCCAAAGTGTATATTGCTGACATACTAAGTTCACCTTTTAGTATTTGTTTACTAGCAGCCACTCACACAGTTGCAGATGACATGGTATATGCTGAGAAAAAACAGCAACAAAAAAAAGCACAGCAAATATGCCGCAAACAGTGACAATAATTCTTAAAAAACATGCATAACATACAATAAATAAGGTATTATGAAACTATCCATAAAAAACTATATTTCAAAAAAGCGACAGTAAAAATGGAATAATGTGTTACTGTTTTTGTATAACTTTGCTATTTTTTGCATGTTTTAGATTTTAAAAAACCCACTGATGATGGTGATATTTTGTCACCGAAACTGGCTTAAGAAATAAATAAGTGAAGAAATAACAAGGTGTTTTGCATCAGGGTGGACTCAATTCTGATATCGTTGTTTCACTAAGGGTATCAATGTCATCAGCGAATCTTATCACTGATATTCTTTCACCATGAATTTTAATTCCTGTCCTCAATCTTATTTTTATGTCTGTCATTGTCAGTGTTTCTCCTATTTATAGACGTCCCTGTGCTACATTCCTTATTAATTCAAACACTTCATTCTTCCTTTCCTACTGTTATGGTTCCTTCTTGATCCTTATACGTATTACATATTACCAATCTTTCCTTGTAGCTTACTCCAGTTTTTCTTAAAATTTGGAACATCTTGCACAGGTCCACATTGTCGAACGCTTTTTCTAGGTAGACAAATCCTATGAATGTTTCTTGATTTTTCTTCAGTCTTGCTTCCATTGTCAACCTAAATGCCAGAACTGGCTCCCTGGTGCCTTCACCTTCTCTAAAACCAAACCAATCGTCACCTTACGGATCAATTTTCTTTTCCATTCTTCTGTATATTATTCTTGTGAGCAACTTGGATACTTGAGCTACAAAATAAAGAAAATGTATGAATGTATCAGAGTCAATCTTAACATTGTGTCCCTTCTCGGGTGACGTAATTCTTACCGCTATCCCAAAGGCCAACTCCTCGATTTCGCGAGCTCCAGACCGATTACCTTAAGCCTTTCAGTCAGTCAACCACAGGAGTAGAATGCAGGCATTTCCATTGGTCATTTCCTGCTCCAACTAGTAACACTTATCTGCAAACTGCTGCTTGCCAGGGCTCTACAAAAGTTTTTTGCAACAGGTGCTGGAAAACACACACGATAACGACGAAGTCACTATCTCAGAAGCCAGCATAGTAGGCCTTTAGAATAATCAGTTAAAAGGATTACAGATAGTCCAACCTATCATCGCCAGACAGCCTGGACAAAAGACTTCTTCCTGTCCATATCATCAACCGATCTTACGTCCTAAATATCCAGGAGGCCACTATCTCTCACATTTCATTTCCGTCTCATGACTGATTACTGAAAGACACACGAGGAAACTATTTTGAAAATCATTATAATTACATAGTGGGAAGCATAGAATTGCAAGAAGAATGTCTTCTCCCTAAACAGGTGGCTGTTCACAGAAGTACATCTTGATGCATGAAGACATAAGAAATTAAAATATGTTCTACACATGTGAGCCGGATACGCTGCTCAGTACAAATCAATGATCAAATAAATTACGTGGAATATAAACACAAAACCTATGATCATATAAACTACGTGGAATATGAACACTAAAACACCGGTTCTGTGTACAAAATTGCGTAGTTTGTCATCCTCTTCGAGCGACGTCCTTTTCCTCCCTCCCTACCCCGTACGCTAAAAGTGCTCGGGAAGAACGATGGGAAGGAGGAAGAAATATGTTGGTTGACTTTTCTTGGAATGTACCCTCTTTCAACTTTCGCAGTGAAACACTCCGTGATGCACAACACCTGTGATGCAGCACCTGGCGCTAGAACTGGATGACCATCTCCATGACGTCTTACACTTACTAAACTAACCCACGAGTAAATGCACAGTTAACGTTCGGATCGTCTCCTGTATTGAGATCATCAGATGAGCAACGGTTAATTATCAACAGAAAGAGAGTATTGTGAGCTACCCTGTTTGTGAGTGAACTGTATTTTCTTACCAGTTAGTTTTTTCCATATCTGTGATGACTCTGCAATGTGCAATGTGTCCACTGAACAAAAGACTGCACAACAACTTAAAAATATTTGTGTGGGTGCTTGCTGCTCGTGCATAAGTTTGCAATTCGCTGCTTATTTCTATTCAAGAATCCTCTACAGTACGGAAGAAGTTGTTAAGAAGAAATTAATTTATATTTGAAAATTCCTCTGCTTTCTGTTGCACATTTTATTTCTGCCGACAGATAATAAAAGAGTTAATAGCAATTTATTTCGCTCCTTTCTCTGCCAAAGTTAGAGTCCCTAAAGGAAAGTACAGAACGGTTTTTCTTCCAGAATCGTGAATGTCTTCATTATTCTCAAAGACAGAAAAGGGTACATGGGACTGATGGATGGGGGACCAAGGAGTGGTTTCCCTCTAGTATAATCCAAAAGAATTTCCTTAGTCCGTGCACAATGGCCCTTTTTCACACAGTGTATCCATCAGATGGACAGGTCACTGTCAACGGTGTTACATGCTCTCTCTTCTTGAATAATGTAGAGAGGCCATTGGCACAGAGTCTCGTGATCATTAACTTTGAACCACTCCCTCTGATACTCCCTCATGCCTGCCAAATATTGATGTCGAAAATTTCTTGCACTACCAAAGCTGAACCAATTACGTTTCAGTCAGATCCTCTCAGGTAGCAAGGCGACTGTACTCATACCCCACCATATTCAGCTGTCTTTCCTCTATTTAGTGATTTTAGTTACTTTTCTATTCATTGATCTGTTTTATGAGTATCTGTCTTTTCGCCATTCAGAGAAGAACCGAAATGAGATAGTTCTATCTTAATTTGTAATATTGTCTTTTATTAGTACCATATTAATAACTTGGGCTGCTTTGAGAATTTACAATAGATTACATAGGGCAGTTCTGTTTGTGAATTTTAGTTCGTGCTTATAACCAAGGTGAAGAAGGATTCATAACAGTGCGGTCAAGTACATCTTTTGCCGTTAAACCAAAGCCACTTTTTATCAGATTTTTTTTTTATAGTTGTTGAAGGGTGCAGTGGTTTTACTGACAGTTACCATTATCTGTATTTACTATTAAAGCTTTATTGTTACTCAGTTTTCTGTTGATGTAATTACTGTATGGTCATTATCTTTCTTGTTACTATTATTTCCTTTCCGTGCGTTTTTAGTAATAAAACCGTTTACTAGTGTAAATTCGCGTAGTCGTTTGTCTACTGTTTTTGTTTTGAACGGCCATTGTCGGTTGGTCACAGTCAGTGTGCTCCCTGCCGCCGTTGGATAAGCAGCTGAGCACCAAGTCGTATACTCCTAGCTCACTCGTTTGTTACATAGTTTAATTCTTAATTTCTTTGCGTGTTTTTGGTACTTGCATTGTTTAATTCATAAATTTCGGGCGTATTATAGTACTTGAGAGTGTAGCATCGCGTTTTAGTACCTGAATACTGTAATTTCGCTTAGTCTCCTTCCGCCGCCGAGCAGTGTCAGCAGTGCGCAAGTAGCAGCATTACTGCATTTACTAGGCAATCTTGTATTTTAATAACCGTTTAAATTTTGTCGATTTGTTTGCGCTCTCTGTAGATTAGTTCAGACGTTCTTTGCAAAACAGTTTTTAGCATGGATAGGGACTGCAACTGCTGTGTTCGGATGCAGGCTGAGTTGGCATCCCTTCGCTCCCAGCTTCAGGCAGTGTTGGCTTCGGTCACACAGCTTGAGGCTGTTGCCAATGGGCATCACTGTGGGGGTCCGGATAGGGGTTTGTCGGGGACGGCCAGCTCGTCCCACGCATCCCCTGATCGGACTACGACTGTGGTTGCCCGGGATACTGCCCGCATTGAGGCTGATCCCTCACCTGTGGTAGAGTGGGAGGTCGTTTCAAGGTGTGGCAGGGGGCGAAAGACATTCCGGAGGGCTGAACGGAAAGCCTCTCCAGTTTGTCTGACGAACCGGTTTCAGGCTCTGTCTCAGGCTGATACTGATCTTCGGCCTGACATGGCTGCTTGTCCTGTTCCAGAGGTTGCCCCTCAGTCTGCAAGATCCGGGCAGTTGCAGAGGGTGGGCTTACTGGTAGTTGGGAGCTCCAACGTCAGGCGCGTAATGGGGCCCCTTAGGGAAATGACAGCAAGAGAGGGGAAGAAAACCAATGTGCACTCCGTGTGCATACCGGGGGGAGTCATTCCAGATGTGGAAAGGGTCCTTCCGGATGCCATGAAGGGTACAGGGTGCACCCATCTGCAGGTGGTCGCTCATGTCGGCACCAATGATGTGTGTCGCTATGGATCGGAAGAAATCCTCTCTGGCTTCCGGCGGTTATCTGATTTGGTGAAGACTGCCAGTCTCGCTAGCGGGATGAAAGCAGAGCTCACCATCTGCAGCATCGTCGACAGGACTGACTGCGGACCTTTGGTACAGAGCCGAGTGGAGGGTCTGAATCAGAGGCTGAGACGGTTCTGCGACCGTGTGGGCTGCAGATTCCTCGACTTGCGCCATAGGGTGGTGGGGTTTCGGGTTCCGCTGGATAGGTCAGGAGTCCACTACACGCAACATGCGGCTACCCGGGTAGCAGGGGTTGTGTGGCGTGGGCTGGGCGGTTTTTTAGGTTAGATGGCCTTGGGCAAGTACAGAAAGGGCAACAGCCTCAACGGGTGCGGGGCAAAGTCAGGACATGCGGGTACCAAGCAGCAATCGGTATTGTAATTGTCAACTGTCGAAGCTGCGTTGGTAAAGTACCGGAACTTCAAGCGCTGATAGAAAGCACCGAAGCTGAAATCGTTATAGGTACAGAAAGCTGGCTTAAGCCAGAGATAAATTCTGCCGAAATTTTTACAAAGGTACAGACGGTGTTTAGAAAGAATAGATTGCATGCAACCGGTGGTGGAGTGTTCGTCGCTGTTAGTAGTAGTTTATACTGTAGTGAAGTAGAAGTGGATAGTTCCTGTGAATTATTAAGGGTGGAGGTTACACTAAACAACCGAACTAGGTTAATAATTGGCTCCTTTTACCGACCTCCCGACTCAGCAGCATTAGTGGCAGAACAACTGAGAGAAAATTTGGAATACATTTCACATAAATTTTCTCAGCATGTTATAGTCTTAGGTGGAGATTTCAATTTACCAGATATAGACTGGGCCACTCAGATGTTTAGGACGGGTGGTAGGGACAGAGCATCGAGTGACATTATACTGAGTGCACTATCCGAAAATTACCTCGAGCAATTAAACAGAGAACCGACTCGTGGAGATAACATCTTGGACCTCCTGATAACAAACAGACCGGAACTTTTCGACTCTGTATGTACAGAACAGGGAATCAGTGATCATAAGGCCGTTGCAGCATCCCTGAATATGGAAGTTAATAGGAATATAAAAAAAGGGAGGAAGGTTTATCTGTTTAGCAAGAGTAATAGGTGGCAGATTTCAGACTACCTAACAGATCAAAACGAAAATTTCTGTTCCGACACTGACAATGTTGAGTGTTTATGGAAAAAGTTCAAGGCAATCGTAAAATGCGTTTTAGACAGGTACGTGATGAGTAAAACTGTGAGGGACGGGAAAAACCCACCGTGGTACAACAACAAAGTTAGGAAACTACTGCGAAAGCAAAGAGAGCTCCACTCCAAGTTTAAACGCAGCCAAAACCTCTCAGACAAACAGAAGCTAAACGATGTCAAAGTTAGCGTAAGGAGGGCTATGCGTGAAGCGTTCATTGAATTCGAAAGTGAAATTCTATGTACCGACTTGACAGAAAATCCTAGGAAGTTCTGGTCTTACGTTAAATCAGTCAGTGGCTCGAAACAGCATATCCAGACACTACGGGATGATGATGGCATTGAAACAGAGGATGACACGCGTAAAGCTGAAATACTAAACACCTTTTTCCAAAGCTGTTTCACAGAGGAAGACCGCACTGCAGTTCCTTCTCTAAATCCTCGCACAAACGAAAAAATGGCTGACATCGAAATAAGTGTCCAAGGAATAGAAAAGCAACTGGAATCACTCAATAGAGGAAAGTCCACTGGACCTGACGGGATACCAATTCGATTCTACACAGAGTACGCGAAAGAACTTGCCCCCCTTCTAACAGCCGTGTACCGCAAGTCTCTAGAGGCACGGAGGGTTCCAAATGATTGGAAAAGAGCACAGATAGCCCCAATCTTCAAGAAGGGTCGTCGAGCAGATGCGCAAAACTATAGACCTATATCTCTTACGTCGATCTCTCGTAGAATTTTAGAACATGTTTTTTGCTCGCGTATAATGTCATTTCTGGAAACCCAGGATCTACTGTGTAGGAATCAACATGGATTCCGGAAACAGCGATCGTGTGAGACCCAACTCGCCTTATTTGTTCATGAGGCCCAGAAAATATTAGATACAGGCTCCCAGGTAGATGCTATTTTTCTTGACTTCCGGAAGGCGTTCGATACAGTTCCGCACTGTCGCCTGATAAACAAAGTAAGAGCCTACGGAATATCAGACCAGCTGTGTGGCTGGATTGAAGAGTTTTTAGCAAACAGAACACAGCATGTTGTTATCAATGGAGAGACGTCTACAGACGTTAAAGTAACCTCTGGCGTGCCACAGGGGAGTGTTATGGGACCATTGCTTTTCACAATATATATAAATGACTTAGTAGATAGTGTCGGAAGTTCCATGCGGCTTTTCGCGGATGATGCTGTAGTATACAGAGAAGTTGCAGCATTAGAAAATTGTAGCGAAATGCAGGAAGATCTGCAGCGGATAGGCACTTGGTGCAGGGAGTGGCAACTGACCCTTAACATAGACAAATGTAATGTATTGCGAATACATAGAAGGAAGGATCCTTTATTGTATGATTATATGATAGCGGAACAAACACTGGTAGCAGTTACTTCTGTAAAATATCTGGGAGTATGCGTGCGGAGCGATTTGAAGTGGAATGATCATATAAAATTAATTGTTGGTAAGGCGGGTACCAGGTTGAGATTCATTGGGAGAGTGCTTAGAAAATGTAGTCCATCAACAAAGGAGGTGGCTTACAAAACACTCGTTCGACCTATACTTGAGTATTGCTCATCAGTGTGGGATCCGTACCAGATCGGTCTGACGGAGGAGATAGAGAAGATCCAAAGAAGAGCGGCGCGTTTCGTCACATGGTTATTTGGTAACCGTGATAGCGTTACGGAGATGTTTAATAAACTCAAGTGGCAGACTGTGCAAGAGAGGCGCTCTGCATCGCGGTGTAGCTTGCTCGCCAGGTTTCGAGAGGGTGCGTTTCTGGATGAGGTATCGAATATATTGCTTCCCCCTACTTATACCTCCCGAGGAGATCACGAATGTAAAATTAGAGAGATTAGAGCGCGCACGGAGGCTTTCAGACAGTCGTTCTTCCCGCGAACCATACGCGACTGGAACAGGAAAGGGAGGTAATGACAGTGGCACGTAAAGTGCCCTCCGCCACACACCGTTGGGTGGCTTGCGGAGTATCAATGTAGATGTAGATGTAGATGTCTATGGCAGTATAGTCATTACAGTTTAGTTCAGCTGTTTTACAGGCTATTTTAGGGCTACTATTAAGCCTTTAACGTTATTTGTAGTTGGATTTGGGCCAATGTTATGTTGAAGTTATTTATTTAGCAAGTAAACTTCTCTCTCATTGAAAATAAACAAAACTTGATGAAGAAAGGTAACCTACTTTTGACTGCAAAAGATATAGGTTGCTGTTATGTTATGAGCAAAACCAAAGATCCACAGACTGAATTGCCCACCATGGTCCATTTTAAATTCTTAATGCAGCTCAACGTACAAAATCAGCAAGAAACTGAATGACATTCTCATAACACATACAAATTTGAAGAGATATTCCCAGTACAATGTAGTTTTGAACTAATTAATTGTATACAGAACATTTGGATTCCTTACAGTTAAACTTGTATCGTTTGGCATCACCAACTTCTACACCAACACACCTGTCAGGAAACAATAGAAATAATTAAGTACCAAAATTTAACTTCATCAGAAATACGTGAGTTTATTAATATGTTAACACTAGAACTATCACATAACTATTTTTCTTTTAACAACAGAATGTGCCAGCACAATGATGGCCTAACTATGCATAGGTGCAATGCTAGTTTACTTGCTGATACATTCATTGACACAGAATGAAAATTCTTTAAAGAACACCCCCTGATAGTTAATAGATAAAGATATTATAAAATATGTTGATTATATGCTAGTTGGTGGTGCAACAAAGTAATTGAGTATCTGGCAAAAGAAATGAATAAAATACATCAAAATATCACCTTCAGTTTTTAATAGCAAACAATTTAAGGTTTAAATTTCCTTCATGTCTACATAAGTAACTCCAACAATAGACATAAATTTGAAGTATACAAACCTCATATTACGAAAGTACGCACAAAATGGCTTCATACTGAGCAGTGCTCAACAGAATGCACGAAGTCCCATTAGAAAAGACTGTCCAAACTGATAAAACAAAACTCAATAAAGCCTTTGGTTAAAATCGTACCTATAGTCCAAAATTAATAGGTGAGTTAAATAGCAATAATGTTGTGTACATAGTTCCACTTAGTCAGCACATACACAACTTTCCCACTAGAGCGCGCCCCACTAAGCACAACAGCACAGGCACAGCGCTCGTCCGTCTCCGCACTACGAGATGGCGCTGCCACAGAGACGGACCAAATTCTGCTACCGCCAAACCGCATATTAATATGTAACGCAGCCAATGAGATTGCTGCTTACTTAGAACCCTTTCTCCTCGCGGATCATACTCGCACAGTGATACACGAACGGGCGAGGTATTATAATGAGTGTACAGACCTTCGATTAGTCAGTCTGCATTTGTCTGCACCAGTCTATAGTCAAGTTTCAGTCTGCGCCTAGTAAGATTACCATATTCCTGCACATAGAATTGAAGATAAATGTATAGACACTTTTGTCAAGTATCAGAGATATATGTGAGAATAAGATTAACGTACCAATACCAAAAGAACTTCAGATTGCCAGTTGTAAATAGCATCCAGAACCAAGTTAAGTAATTTTTATGCTTGTTATTATTTTAATAAATGTGTGTGAAAATTAATCAAGTTCTGTGTAAAGTTGGTCACCGCCAATCTGCTACTCTAAGCGTGCAAATGTCTTTTCTATAGTCTGACCTAACGGCAGAAGATAAACACGCCACAATAAGATCATGAGACATATTGCTGACACTCGCCTACTTCGTTAGAGAGAGACAAGTCAAATAATCTGATGGTGTGTGTACCGAAGGTCTTACAGTACGCACACCACAAATACTGAAATAAATTCCCACATAACCTACCACTATGAATAACTAGCACAACACCACATCACAACTAACAGCAAAATACGTGAGTATGGCATTTTTAAGAAAACTGTCACACAAGTCTAACATTCTGCGTGGTGTCTGTTTGTTCTATATCGTGTCTCCCTACCACTTTCGCGCAACGACGCTCTGAACGTGTTTTCTAGGGAATTGACGTATGAACCTGGAACCTGTTGCTGGTAAGGAGACGCCAGACCACACATGACATGTAGAGTTCAGAAGAGTTCAGTGAGACTAGCGATGATATTACCAAATACTTAATGATTTCAGCGTCAGCTCCACTGCACTCCCTGTAAAAGAATCTTAATACTAACTAAATTTAGTGGAAGGGGTTCAAGGCTTTCCTATTTTTAGTTAGCTGGTAAAATAACGTCGAAAAAGCAATTAAGTTTACCATTGGAAATTTCATTCTACTCACAAAACATTGTTTATAAATTTCACTATTGATAAAAGGAAATGTTTTAATACAGGATGGAAAAAACCAACTGCGTTCAACAAAAATGTGAACGAACATTCCCTAAATGGGTTTCCAAGTTCTACAACGGATCGAAGGATGACCTATGCCATATCACATCTATAATCTAGGTTTAAATTAAGTTTCACAAAAGAGAAAACTATCAAAATGGCCTACAGTGACCCTCAATTATCTTTAATTGCTTATCTAACTTGTCGCAAATTACAGTGGCTGATGTGGCATCGCAATAACTATATCACAGAAAAATCATCGCGTTTCATATTTTTACTTCAAGTGGCAAATGTGAACACCATGAGCTTTAATTGACGATCGAAACTGTTGTTGTTGTCGTGGTCTTCAGTCCTGAGACTGGTTTGATGCAGCTCTCCATGCTACTCTATCCTGTGCAAGCTTCTTCATCTCCCAGTACCTACTGCAACCTACAGCCTTCTGAATCTGCTTAGTGTATTCATCTCTTGGTCTCCCTCTACGATTTTTACCCTCCACGCTGCCCTCCAATACTAAATTGGTGAT